>NC_140961.1:141214666-141304666 GCF_056783735.1 Eptatretus burgeri
GTGATTCCTCATGATGATTGACAGACAGGGCAAAATCGATATTTTTGTTTGATATGCAAAGTTGTGTTGTGGATGGATTTGGACGAAACTTGGTGTGAAGGTTGGACATGTGACAAGGACAAAATGATTCGATTTTGGTTCAGGTTCGGATCCAGATCCGGCCTATCAGTTGGACACAAAATGTAAACTGTTCAGCCTGGCGGAGGTATGTGCTCTAACGAGGGCCTTTTGGTTTTGCCAAGTTTCGTTCCACGAGTGATTTTTAGTCAGTTCCAAAGTAAGTGACATAAAATGGGGGTCCCTGTCCGTCGATCCGTCCGTCAGTCTGTCCATTCCTCTGACCACAATCAATCTTTCGATCATTATTCTGCAACCTGTGGTCAGAATCACTTGAAACTCGGAGGGATGATACTTGGGGAGATGCCACAGACCTCCCGCAATAAAATTTCAGATTTGTCACCAATTGACCTCGTTAATTAGTCTCATCAATGAATCTTCAAAGTCCTAAAACTCAGGGACTATTCATAGATTTTGCTTCTGGATTGGTATAATGGTTCTATGGAACAATGTCTACAGCTTGACTGAGCATTTTTTTCTGAATTTTTGTCCAGGAGTAAAGATAATGAGTCATAATGAGTGTGAACTTCATTTGGGCCAATTAATCTTCAAAGTCCTAAAACGCAGAGGCTATTCATAGCTTTTGCTTCTGGTTTGGTGTAATGGTTCTATGGAACAATTTCTACAGCTTGTTTATACCGTAACCACCTCCTGCGTCGCGTTTCCTTGTCAGGGGACAGACATTAAGGTGTATCGACATATATCGCTTCGCTTGACGAGGGATTAACCCCGTTCCCACACCATGCGGCATCATTATTCCCCAAATCTTTAACGAATGGAAAACATTTTTTTTGTTTCTTTAAATAGAGAAACCTAAACGTACTATTACCGTATAATTTGACAGGTAATACAAGCACACATTTACTTCCGCGACTGAGGTTTGTGTGGCTGGCTTATAAGGTTTGTTTGAGCCGCCTTCAAGGTTTATCATGCCAAGAAGAAAAGTCCAAATCAAAAACTTGAAACCATTCAGTAAGAAATGTTCTGAAACATGTCAAGTTTCCACCGATGTGAGTTCGCATCACAATAATTTAGCTGCAGAGCACACATCGACAACAGTACTTTCTCAACATGAAGGAAATGCACCAATGTTGACTGATGACTAGGATCATTACTCCTTTTCAACGATCATTTATACCAATGATGTGGAACTACAAGCAAGTACCAGCGAAAGTGTTACTATAAGTGTTCGTCAGCAACAGAATTCTTCCAAGGCATGTGAACCCACTGACACATGTGACGGGCCGAACGCATGGAGTGGTTCGAAAACTACTATCGTAAGGAGATGCACTGAAGAAAAATCGGATCAAGTAGTTTCGAACAATGATGTTGTGTGTCTACGAGTCGATCAGACCACGACATCGAGATTCGTTACTCCAAATCAAGATTGGCAGTGGAAAATCTGCTGGGAAAAAGATATTCCATTTTGTTCTGTGGTGAAATATGGAATATCTGGTGTGACGTTGCGAGATCCCGCATGGTCGTGTGGCATACACAAAATACGAGGCGACGGAAATGGTTTTTAATCGGTCGATTTCATTCTGCACCACGGGATCACAAGAATCTCATGAACAAATTCGTTAGGATTTATTATATTTTGAAATCATGCATCGTGACAAAGTAACTGCACTTCTGTGGTAAAACGAGACCTACCAAGCTCACATCGCTAAAACAGCTACCGCTGGTGAAGACGCGACCAATGTGGATGTTTTCTGTGCCTCAGCGTACCTTGGAACTACAATTTATGTATACCAGAATCCTGGCGAGAATGATCCATGGACGTGGAGCAGGTATGGTCCTGAAATACAATTACTGAAGCAATGTCAAATACCCAAGGGCACACAAGAGGACATACTCCATCTGTGCTGCTTGAACGACGAGGTGGATGCTCACAATTAAAAATTGTTTGAAGCTGCGAAATCCAGAGTAGAATATGTTACTGTTCCAGCTAATGAACGAGCAGTCAGCAGTGGAACGGTTGCGAAACAAGACTTAAAGAGCGTTCTTATACATCTAGAACCTTCTCGAGCTGGATTATTGACGATGCTAAATCTGGCCATAGGTCTACAATACGATGATTGTATCAATATTGGTGTTGAAGATGGGCTACTCAACGGTGCTCCTTGCACAATGCAAAAACTTGACTATTGTTCGGCAAGTTCAACACCTGACTTACTACGGGTGAGATTCCACGATGAAAAAAATTGGAAGAGCACAATGTACTCCATTCTCAAATTATTACCAGCCTGGTATCGATAGGGTGTGGACTCCAATTTTTGCCGTACACCGTGAATATAATTTCAACAAATCGTGTTTTGCGAGAATCCAATTTCCTCTTCGGCCATCAGCCGATCCACCGCTCATCAGGAAAACGATCCACCGCTCACAAGGAGACAGGATAAGGGAACTTGTTCTTGATCATACTACCTGGTACAGCAATATAGCTCACTAACATGATGTAGCTTTCAGGCGAGTGACAAATATGAATGGCCTGCATATTGTAAACCTCCATGCTACCAAAGTCCAATGCAAACCAAAAACAGACAAACTGACTTGGGATATAATTACAGTAGACAAAGATGTACAAGAAGAGATGAAACGATAATGCACAGAATGACATCTCGAGCTCTGTTACACACCCATGTATACTCTTCCTGAAAATGATACCAAGGTATTCTTCCAAAATGCAACGTTTTGTGATCATTGGCCTGAGATGGTTGTGGATCCAAATTACTTAGTCGCAGATGTAATAGGTATAGCTGAGAGTCGCCTGTTCGAAAATGAAAATAGTTCTAATTACCATATTGCCGAATACCAGTTGCTCAGACGTGACCAGTCTGTACAAGTTCCAAACTGTCGACCACCTCTTGGCCTTGCCGTGTACATTCGGAACAATATAGCCACACTCAACTCAGATAAGTTCACTTGCAAAGATGGAGACTGGTACAGATTTACACCAAACATGAACGGTAATTTACTTCAGCGAGCATTCATGTACGTATCTCCTTCAATTTCATGGACCAGATTTAAACCATGTGTCATGAATCTATCTACTAGATACGATGGATAAGAATATCCCGATTTCAATAACGTTGCTGCCGCTGCCTGCATTGAATTCCTATCAGACAAGTACGGTTTGACGCAATTAGTCACGAAACCGACAACTGACAATGACAGCAAATTAGACTTGGTCTTCACCAATCACACCAATAAAAAGTTTAGCATCAATCAAAATCGGATTGATTGAAATGTGTTGGACCGATCATAAATTAGTTTGGTTTTCTTACTTTTGGTTTTCTTGCTGTCAATCTCTGATTTTCTTCCTGCTTTCAGCACTATTGAAACTGCTGTCAGGACTGTTGACAAACTCACCATTATTGCTGTCAGGACTGTTCGTAAAATATTGCTGTCAAGACTGTTCATAACAAATTGCTATCATGACTGTTCAACAATATTACTTTCAAGACTGTTTTTTAAATATTGCTACCAGCACTTTTCATAAAATATTGCTGTCAAGACTGGTCCCAGGAAGACAATGAGTCTTAATGAGTATGAAGTTCATTCGGACCAATTAATCTTCAAAGTCCTAAAACTCCAAGAGTATATGTAGTTTTGCTTTTTGTATGGTATAAAAATGCTTCCATGGAACAATGACTACACCTTATCGCAGCGTTTTTTTTCTTGAATTTTTGATGTGTGTGTGTGTGTGTGTGTGTGTGTGTGTGTGTGTGTGTGTGTGTGTGTGTGTGTGTGTGTGTGTGTGTGTGTGTGTGTGTGTGTGTGTGTGTGTGTGTGTGTGTCCGCTGTTTCTCGACAACCACTGGTCAGACCTAATTGAAACTTGCCAGCTATATTGCTGGGGACCTGAGTATGTGCCTTTTCAAGGTTTGATATTGTTGAGGATTCAGCAACGCAGGGATTCTAAACCCACTCCGGCGGTTTTCGGGGTTTACAACGCCGGCTGGCTCGGCACAGGCCTCGGGTCACGCGTCTTCAATCGTGATACCAACGTAATCCTGGACCTTGCCAGTTGGGGAAATAGAACCCCGGTTACAGACTGGTTTTGTCAGATGCCGAGCGTTTTCTGCCAGTCTGCAACCATTTTGGTTTTATATACCAATCGAATGGATCGTTCCTCGATGTGACACAAATTAATCCATAGCGGCAACTTCATCCGAATCAACCAGATTTATTGGGGAACACAATCATGGGTGAAAATTAACGTCCGCCCGGTCGCCAATGGCACCTAACTTTTGGCTGGGCGGGTACACAATACTGCCTTACCTGCCCGGCTGGCCAATCACCATTAATTCCTGTTATTTTGTACAATTTGTACGAGCTTCTCTACTAGTTTTCACAACGAGAACTACTGTTTTTGTCCGCAGAAATCTGTAGAAATCACTGGTAATTCTGCGGTGGCCAAATTGTCTGTTTTCATCTCGTTCCAAATCACGCGTGATCGCACGAGATTTGACGGTTTGGACGCATTTTCTCATGCCCAGGCCGGTGAAATGAGTGAATTTGGGTGAATGAGTGAGTTTCATGGGTGAGGTGAGGTGAATGAGTGAGTTTGATGAGGCTTTTGGGTTAATGAGTGAGTTCGATGAGTGAGCTTAGATGAATGAGTGAGTTTGATGGGTGAGGTTGGGTGAATGAGTGAGTTTGATGGGTGAGGTTGGGTGAATGAGTGAGTTTGATGGGTGAGGTTGGGTGAATGAGTGAGTTTGATGGGTGAGGTTGGGTGAATGAGTGAGTTTGATGGGTGAGGTTCGGTGGATGAGTGAGTTTATATGTGATGTTGGGTGGACGAGTAGTACCCCCACCATTGTCCATCACCCACAACCCCCCCCCCCATCAGCCACAACCACCCCATCACCCACAAAAATGCCCCCCCCAAGCACAACTCACAACCCCCCTTCTTCACAACCCACAACCCCCCATCACCCACACAAAAAGGCCCCCCATCACCCACAACCTCCTCTTCCCTGCATCATCCCCCCACCCCACCCCACTCATCAAACTCACTCATCCATCCATCCAACTCACTCATCCACCCAACCTCCTCCATCAAACTCACTCATTCTGCAAACCTCCTCCATTAAACTCACTCATCCAATTCACTCATAAAACCAACCTCATCCATCAAACTCACTCATCCAACCAACCTCAATCATCCAACCAACCTCACTCATCAAACTCACAAATGTGATATTAAAAGTGTTTGATATCAAATTTGTGACTTTTGTCTTAAATAAATAATTTAAATATTTTGCCATAAACATGATAAAGTGTTATAATATATATTGCGTCCTGACCTTACCTTAGTGATGAGCCCTTATTTTTCTTGCAGACTTGCATGTTTCTGAACTCCAGGACCACTGACCAGTGAGTACTGTTATAGTGTAGGCAGTCGCAGTATGTGGACCTTCATCAAGGGAGTCAAGCCTCCACCAGCAAAAAAGTCAAAACAAGCTGATGATGAAAAAAAAGAGAGAAAGCACGCACCTATGAGAAGGCCAAAAGGAAACGACAGTGGAATCCTAAATGGGCTGTGGATGAGGCAGGAAAAAAACGAGAGTGGCTCAAATATGAGCAGTCTACAGATGAGATGTTCTGCACCTCTTGCAGAGAATATTGTTCCAAAGAAGCTCGTCGTAAAGGCCCGTTTGTGGTAGGGACTTCTCATTTAAAATTAGAGTCTATAAAAGATCACGAAGACTCACAGGAACACAAACTGTGTCAAAATATAGTAGAAGCAAAGAATGCCCCATTGAATACAACAATTGCAGAGAAAGCATTGACATCTCTTAGTTTAGCAGGGGCCTCAAGGCTGAACAACCTGTTCAGAACTGCTCATGCCATTGCAAAGAAGGGAAGACCATACACAGACTTTGTATGGATTTGTGAGCTTGACAAATAGAAGGGTCTTAACATTGGAAAAACGTATCAAAATAGGACTCAGGCCAGAAATTGTGTCTTGCATTGCAGAAGTTGAACGCATCAAATTGAGAGATCATGTTGCTCAAGCCAAATTTTTATCAGTCTGTTCAGATGGCTCAACAGACAGTGCAATTACTGAGGAAGAAATTCTTTATTCCAGGTATGCAATTAAAGGGGAGGTATTTGTGACATTTTTGGGCTTAGTAAGTGTTCCCAAAGCAGATGCTAACCATATAACCCGAGCAATTAGTGATGGTGTTGAAAATATTTTGGGAGACTCTGAGTGGAAAAATTAATTAGTAGGTATAGGGACCAACGGAGCTGCAGTGATGACTGGCAGAGTTAATGGTGTTGTGGCTCAGTTCCAAAAGGAAGTACCATATGCAGTTGGAGTGCATTGCATGGCACACCGTCTCAAACTCTCGTTTAAAGATGCTGCCAAGAATAATTCCTGTCAATCCAAGCTAGATTCTCTTTTGCTTGGACTTCACCACTTTATCACTTCAGTCCATAAAACCATGCCAATCTTAAGGCATCCTTTCAGAGTCTGGAAATGAAGATTCTCATTCCAACAAGGCGAGGAGGGACAAGGTGGGTGAGCCATGTCCAGCGTGCTCTGGAGCATTTTCTTGATGGTTATCAGGCTATTGTGCAACATCTTCAACAAAGTCAGAGTCCTGATGCTGTTGGTGTAAATAAAGATCAGCAAGCTAAGGCTAAAAACTACTTCAAGCATTCGACATCACTGGACATTGTGAAGTATTCTGCTTTCATGTCAGATGTCCTCCATCATCTTGGTGCCCTTTCCTGTAAGATTCAGATTAAAACTGTATCTATTGCAGAGATTCACAGTTCTATCGAGTCTACAAAGACCTTGTTGGAGAGGATGAAAACACGACCAGGTCCCCGTTTGCTGAAACTTGATGGCAAAACAAGCTTTAAGGGAAATGACTTGTCTGGAAATGATGCTGCATTCATTTCCTCATGCAGGAAACTCCTGGATCAGTTATTGATCAGGCTCAACAAACGTTTTGCGGATGTCATGAATGAAGGCATTATCCAAGCCACAAGTCTGACCAGCTTCACATTCTGGCCGGATAAACAGAATATGACAGAATTTGGTGATAATTGGGTGGATGCCTTGGTGACATATTTCACACCAGTTTTGGAGGCTGCAGGTGCAGATTCAGTCAGGATAGGGGATGAGTGGGCTGTGGTGAAGTCCTTTATCTACAGCAAGCCTGAATGGCAGGAAAAACTCTGCAAGCTAACATGGCCTGACCTGAACCAGAGTTTCAGCAGTGAATGTCCTAACCTGCTAACTTTGATTGACCTGGTGTTGTCTTTGCCTGCATCAACAGCTGAATGCGAGTGTGGCATTAGTCACATGAAACGCATCAAAAGTGACCTTCGATCTACCCTGAATTCAGATGCCCTGAATGACCTTATGCTCACTCAGCTGTTGGCACCAAGTGTTCGCCAGTTTACACCAAAGCAAGCTGGAGAAGTGTGGCTCAAGAAAGGGCCGAGACAAAGGCGGCCCAACTTCACTCGACGTAATAGCACCCAAAGTCAACCTGACAGTCTGACTCAGAATTTGTCAGATAGTGACTCTGAGAGTGATTCTGAGTCAGTCTATCTCTCCCATTCTGAATTAAATTGAATTGTTGTGACTCAGTGATGAATTTGTTGTCATTATTAATGATTTTTGTTCGGTGCCAGTTCATAAAGACAGTGAGTCTGCCAAAGTTAATTAGGCTGCCTACAGTACTGTAATAGTACAAGTGAGTATGTATTAAAAGTGATTGATATCAAATTTGTGACTTTTGTCTTTATTTTATCGGGCCGGTAACTTTTTCTAGTCACCGGCCCTGCTGGCCAATGGATAAAAATGTTAATTTGCACCCGGCAACACAAGCAAAATATTCACAAGAATGTTTTTATGAACAATCTTTAACCTGTTCTTAATTAGGGAACTGCAGATTGCAGGTTTCGAGGGGGTCCCTACCGAGATATACCTTAAACAACATGCAGACAAGACAGACAGACAGACAGACAGACAGCATGCAGACAAGACAGAGTACTTGGTGATGTTTCATGGACGAGAGGAAAGTGTCAAAAGCACGAATGTCGCTCGTAACAAGCCAATGTCCACGGATTCAAGCCCAAGCTCGAACACGCCGCGTGGCGAGACGGCGCTCTCCTTCCTTTTTCGCACCGCACGCGGTCTCTGCGCGCTCTGGCCCCGCGTAAGGTTGACGGCACAAGACCGCCAGATCGACGATGGGTCCCAGATGGTTTCTCTCAAGGTCCAGCATACAAGTCCAGACCTGGCCTGTTCACCAGGCCTCCTTCACGAAGCAGATCACAGACAGACACAGCCGTCCCCGACACAGCAGATCACGACTCCCACCAGTCGTCTCTCATCCAGCCAAGGGCAGACAGACCTCCTGCAGCCCTTTCCCTTCCTTTCCTTCGGCCCTGGCTCGCTTCTCCAGGCCACAGAAGGCAGACCCGGCACGCCCAGGTCCAGTTTCTCTCCCGGCAGAATCACCACTGTCTCTTCTTCGTTTGCTCGCTTCGAAGCCACGAGCTCCTCCCCTTTACGAAGCCGACAAACTCCTCCCCCCAGCTCCACCTCCCTCTCCAGGCCACTCCCCCTCAGCCGACTTGGCGGGGCCTATCGTCCGGAGAGGGGAGGGAGAAGAAGCCCTCGGCACACCACCACTGTACGAACAATAACATGCATCCTACACCTCCCGACACACATGTAACGTCCATTTTACCGAACAGCCAAGCTAAACATGCATTTAATGGGGGATCTGAGCTCATCCTATATTTAGTAGCCTACGAAGGGCCATTTCCGTAACAATATTAATCGGACAAGTGCTTCCCAAGTTATGGCCATTTATTTACCAAACCAATGACAGAACACGTTGCTGCGTAGGAGTGGTCGATGCGCCACTTAGTTAGCAATGACAGGACACGTTGCTGCGTAGGCGTGGCCGTTGGGGAAGAGATCCTCAGCCACGTTCCCCATTACAGGTTGCAACGTACGGACTTCCGGATAGTGATGACTTACTGTATTTTAATAATTTCTCGATTTCTTATGTGCATTTATAGATAAACACAATGCCCCAATCCAGTCGTCATTTACGAGAGCGAAGGAACGGCCTGTGTGGTTGTTTGAAGGTGGTTTTTTTTTTTTGCACGTACGGGCACGCGAGAGTGAAGGAACGGCCTGTGTGGTTGTTGTTTCTGGCACGAGGTTTGAAAAGTTGTTTTTTATTTTGGGGTTTTTTTGGGGGGGGTGGGTTTGCACGAACGGCCACACGAGCGAAGGCCTGTTTCTGGCACGTGGTTTGAAAGTTTTAATTTTTTTTTTGTTTTTTTTTGCATGTACGGCCACGTACTAGTATTTGAAAGTCGGACAAATCGACATTTACCACAGTCTGTTCCGATTAAATTCCATGTTCAAAGTCATCGTTTTGGTCACTCTTGAATTTGGCCTACGAAATCTCAAGGGCCAAGGCCTACGAAGACCTTAATCCGGCCCTGATGGTGACCATCGTGGATAATAAGATAACCTGCATTTTGAATTCTTACATAATTTGAAATTGATGTCAATACATGCATCAATTTCGTTTGATTCAAATGTTCGGTTCTTATCGCTTAGAATTGTGTTCCAATTTTAATACAATAACAAACAAGAGGTTTTTGATGGCAGCTATCTTGAATTCCAAGATGGCTGCCATCACAATAGATTTTTACTAATTGCACCATCATTTTCCTCCACCCCAAAAATGTGGGTATAGCCATTGAAATCATTTTCCTATCTTGCTTAGTTTTTGAGTTATTAATAACTGGAGTAATTCGACTGCGCGCAGTCGATGGGTGTGCCTCCGCTCTCCCGCACAAACACTTGAGTATTGACATATTTGACCCTTGACCTTTACCACATCTGGCCCAAAATCTAATCACTTAATTGACCTGTCTTACTTTACATTTGTACAAAGTTTAATGAAAATCTGTATTTTATTTCTTGAGTTAGGGCGTAAACAGTGAAATTTCAGAGTTTGACCTTTACCACATCTGGCCCAAAATCTAATCACTTAATTGACCCGTCTTACTTTACCTTTGTACCAAGTTTGATGAAATTCTGTCAAATATTTGAGTGAGGGCATAAACAGTAACATTTCAGAGTTTGACCTTGACCTTTGACCCTTGACCTTTATCACATCTGGCCCAAAATCTAATCACTTAATTACCCTCTCTTCCTTTACCTTTTACCAAGTTTGATGAAATTCTACAATTTGCTTCTCGAGTTATCGCGAAAACGACAACCCGGACACATAATGCCTCCGGCACCCTTGATGTGGAGGCATAAAAACAGTAACTCGAGGGGGAGCACTCGGGAGAGTGCAAAACCTCTGCCGCCAATACTGCTAGGCCACTCAAGTGAACATGATATCCTATTCATTCAATTTGACGTCAACAGTGCTCACAGAGTTATAGTTTGCAACTTTCCCTTTTACTTTTAACTTTTACATACTCAATTAATTCGTCATAACTAAATTCCTTGAGACAGAAATTGATTTTACGTGGGTATATCTACCTGAAGTTCCAAAATCAGCTGCAATTATAATTTTGGCATGTTTTTTTTGTTGGAAATCACTTATAACATGTAGAAGTGAAAAAAAAAAAATCGAAATTTTGTTGAAAAAAAAAGTTGCAAAATTTTCTGTTTTTTTTTTCTCCAACAAATTTTTTCTTTGGGAGGGGGGGGGTTGGAAATCACTTAAAACATGTAGAAATGCAAAAACAGAAATTGAAATATTTTTTCAATTGGACCAAGTCCAAAATCTAATGGCATGATCCTTGGACCATACCTAATCCCCCCACCAAGTTTCGTCGCAATCAGTGAAGGAGTTTTTCCGTAATACTGTTCACAAACAAACAAATAAAAATGGCCCATAGGGCCAGGACTTGACAAAATTCATCGCTCATGTATTAATATATGCGCGTAGCGTGCGCAATACGCAGTGTGCACCCATCAACATGCGTATAATAACACACACTAATCACTATACATCTGTTTAAAGTTTCAAATGAATCCGATAAGATTTTGCAGAGTTATTGAGAGAAAAAAAAGCAGGCCCGCTGCAGCTTATATCGCTGACTTCACGTGCGTATTGTGTGCGTATTACGCGACGCCTACTCATAGGTTTTTTCTAGAATTGCAATATGAGAGAATATATCTGAACCCCATAGATCTGAACCCCGAGGTTCAGATCTGCGATGAGAGGATTGTGTAATATTAGAGGCCGAGGAGATTCGTTTTAAATTCCGTTAAATTGTTCACTGTGAATGGTAATTTTTCTGAATATTTGGTGGCATTATGATTCCTAAGTGATCATGACTACCATGAAAACCATAGATAGCACTTACCATGTTAAATTAAAATACCTGTCACCTCCGTAATCCATAACGGATGTGACCAATTTTAATCCAGTCAAAGATACTCCCCTCCTACGTCCGTGTTTCAAATTTGAAAGGAATCCGTTAAGATTTGGTGGAGACATGAATTTTTGAAAATCGGCCCATGCTAAAAGATACGGATTTTCAGGAATTTTTCCTGACCTTGACATGCCAAAAGTTATAGGGTTCTATTCTGGTGGCCAATAAGTCCATTGGTGAAGTTCCATGACATTCCGACTCGAAATGCGACCTGTAGAGCGAGATGTACACACAAACAAAAAAATAAAAATGGCCCATAGGGCCAGGACTTGACGAAATTCAACAAGATCGCGTACCATCGAGAATATTGAGCGATAATAGGTATTTTTGGGGTTAAACATAGTTTTTAGGGTCAACAATAGATTTAGGGTCTAAAATAGTTTTTGGGGTCAACAATAGTTGTTTGGGTTAAAAATAATTTTTTGGGGGTCAAAAAGTGTTTTTGAGTCCAAAAATTTCAAAGTTTTGTTTCGTCAAAAATTAAAAAACAAAAATTTAAGTCGAACTTAAATTTTAAAAGTTTTTTTCGAACAACAAATTTTCCAAAAAATGTTTGCAGTCAAAAATTTCCATTATCATTTGTCAGACCCGGAATAATCCCGATTGATTTGATTTTTAAGTTGAAACCAATTCTCAGAAAGGCATATATATAAAAATATTTATATACATATATATATATATATATATATATATATATATATATATATATATATATATATATATATATATATATATATATATATATATATATATATATATATATATATATCGCTCGATCCCGAACCTGATATTGTCCAAGAAATATTTTAAGTCTCACCTTATTTATGTCTAAACTTACTCAAATGCTTACAATCTGTAGCGATGTGATCTTTAAATCATGATAATACGTGATAAATAACGGAGAAAAACCCCACAACAAACCCATTTGTTGCTAAATTTGTCACACTTTTCAAAATGCAGTAGGATATGAATATATTCATGAGGATATTCATGAGCTTTGAAAGCTATCAGCCTATCACTGCTGCATGTGCAGAACAGCGTGCACGAAGCATAATATTGATCAAATTAATATACTGTTTTGACGGATGCCCATCAAAACAACTTCAATCTTAATGTGTGTGTTTTCGCTGACAATATGTGGTTTCAACATTTTTGTTTAAAGCTTTTTCATATTACAAGTGGCTCCTTTTATATTATTGTACTTATTTTTTGCAGGTTTTACACAGTTTATTAATAATATCTATGCGACACACATGCCTTTAACAAATTTATTTTGATTTATTATTTTTTTATGTTATTATAAATCACGGTTTATAATCTGAAGATTTTTACTATTGAAATAAGCGAGAAATTTTTCGTGACAATTTAATTGAAAATTTTCATTAATTTGTTAATTCATAAAAATTAATCGTTATGTACTTGTAATTGTTATTCTATCCCCCGGACAAAGTCACGGGGATCATACTGTGGTTTACACGTCGTTGGTCGTCCCGAGTTTTTTTGAAATTCCTATTCCGTACATAAATATATAAACACAACAATATTATATATTTTAATGCATATTATATGATTATATTTTTCGTCACACGATCCAAATGTTATTTCAACACAAAATTATTGTGCTTTATCTTTTTATTTTGCAGATCAGCACTTTTTAATACTCGATTTCTTGTAGACTTTGTAGGTGTGTATTTGTTGAGAGTTTAGTATTTCTCTGTAAACAATTTCTTGGCAAAATATGTAATTCTATTTTCTATTAAATTTTTCTTGGAAAAACATGATATTTTGCCATCCCAAAGAACATTATTAAAAATAAAATTATCAAACATTAATATAATTTAACAGTTATTGTCATCAATGAATATTGAATACAAAAATCCTCATAACTATTTTGTTTACTTTTGCTGGTATGTGTGGTGCATTATGCTTTAAGTAATGAAATATAAATACTGTAAAAATCATGTAATACTGTTTACTTTATATGTTTTTTAATAAAATGTTTTTCTTTTATAGATGGACTTCTCTGGTATTCATTCACCGAGGAAGGTGACCTGATCAAAAAAATTATTGTCACAACTGCTCTGAAATATTGAAGCCTCAAAACTGCTCATATACTTGCCTATACTTGCCTCAGAATTGCCAAACAATTTTTTGTATTCTAAAATTAAAGATTTATCATATTCTTGCTGATATATTCTCGCTATCTTATCAACTATTTCAGTCTGTGACGAGGACGAAAACTTTCAAGGAAACTACTCTGAAGGACGGCTAATTCACTTTCTATCGAAATACTGATTGTGAAGAATTTAAATAGATACAGATAATTATATTGTTACGAATTTCGGCACGTCCGGCGTGCGATCGGCCACGTAACTCAAATCGCGACACGTCGCCCACCGGAATGGACAATTCAGTCGTGACCCTCCGGGAACTACCGCCAGGAGCCAGTCACGGGTGGGGGTTTAACCTCACCACGATTGTGCCAATTGCCCACCCGCGCAGGATAGGGTTGCTCGCCAAATTCGACCTACCTAAGTACCTGCGCGAGTGGTCGACCGGGCGATCGTACCTCGCCGCAGGTCGACTTCAGACACGAACCGCTTAAGCGGCTCGTTCCGTGCTGCAGGGATAACCGAGCGGAGTTATCGTCGATCTCGACGGTTCAGATTACTTATCGGGTGTTTCAACCCACTATCAATCCCTTACGTGATGCAACATGGAACTTTCAAACAGAGGAAAGGACGCAAACGAAACGGGAAACAGTTCAACAAGCAAGCACCTATATTTCACACACACAGACAAGCACGTATTCACAGTCATACAGTAATGCACATATAACAGTCAAGACAAAATGCATCAAAAGCAAAAGCACTACTACCGACTGTAATTATTTACAACACATAAACAATTATACTTGTCGGGACTCGGCGCCACATCATTCATTCAAAAAGCAAAGGAAACGAAAGCCACCCTCACAGGCAAGGAGGCAGACAGGTCCGTGGACCAAATGTACGTGGACTCGGGAGGAGCGGCCAGGTCCACGAGACCGAGAAGGTCTTACCCGCTTCCTCGTGACGCGATGGCGGGCAAGCCGCAATATCCGGGTAGCTGCGCCCCGACTCCGTGCCCCTGGCGTGGTCTGTGAGCCCTCTCCGGCGTGCTCTGCGCAAGCACGGTTTTGTCGGCACCACGGTTAGGGTGGGGAAGGAACGGGGCCACCGGCACTATCTCAGCGCGGATGGGGCGGGGGGGGGAGAATTGTCGATGCTCAGGGTCGAGCGAGGGGAATGGCTGGCTGGCTCGAATACCGCGACGAGATGGCACCAACGACGAGACGAGAGACCCCCACACGACAACCTCGATGACGACCTCCGTCTTCACTCGACCAAACTCTGCGAGTCGCCTTGTGCTCGCGTCTTTATAGACCGGAGGAGGAGCCTGTATGCAGATTTCAGGATCAAAACGCAATTGGAGGCGGGGCCACGCCACCCTCTGTTCAGCCATTGGCGTGGCAAAAAGGGGCGTGAGCCTCTTTTGATCCTAATTATCTCCCGTAAAGAATCCATATTCATCGCGCTTGGAGGCGGGGCCATACCGCCCGACGCTCGCCCATTGGACGGAGAAAAAGGGGCGTGAACCCTTCCTGATCCGAATATCTCCCTGAGAGGAACGCATTCGTACCCGCGGCTCGACGCGTTCGGCATCAATTACCGAACGGGCCCTGGACAGCACGACGTTTGGTGTTGACTGGTGGTGTGGTCGATGGTTATGGAAGGAGAAAGGCGAACTAAAGGTGGTGGGGGGTTTGCTGTGGTGGTTTGGTGGTTGGCGGGCGTCGTTTGGGAATGGCGGTGAAGCAATGTTTACGGGATGGAGTTGTGGAGGTAAAGAGGCAAAGGTGGTGGTGTTTGAGTTGTTGGCAGCTTAATGGTCCAAAATAACAATAGAGAAAGAAAAATGGCTCACTCAAAGCGTCGCAGCCCGGATGAATCATACATATTCCCTCAAAACAACAGGTGTGGGCTAACTACACATGAACTTATCGATATCTCTCACCTGAGGACCCTTTATGGTGCATTGTGAATTTCCACAGCTGTAACAATATTGTTATTATATTAGACATTGAGGGCTTATTTTGTGGGAATAAAATACTACAACAGAATTGACAACGGTTTTCATTGAAGCATTAAATCCTCGATATATATATATATATATATATATATATATATATATATATATATATATATATATATATATATATATATATATATATATATATATATGTATTATTTGGATACTGCGCTCTTCACAAAATGCCACGAATGTACAAGAAAAGTGTTTTACAAAAGAAAAAAAGGAAAATTTAGAATTAATGTAATGAGCAATGTGCAGAAAAAACGAGCTAAATAAAAAACCCGCATCGCTCATAATAGGCAGATTGAAACGCCTGAAAAGCGCACTGAACGGCTCGCTGGAAAGGAGACATTCATGATGAAACAAAGACAGGCAGACGCCTGAAAAGCGTAGTAAACGGCTTGCCACTGTAAATACGTCTATGCAAGAGAATCGGCAGACAGAGACGCCTGAAAAGCACACTAAACGGCTTTCAAAAATAAACATGTCGATGACAAGAGCTCGAGAATTTACGAGTACTATACCCGATAAATCGGAAATTGTAAACTTCTTCTTAGAAAAAGTAAAAGATGCGTGCGATTACATATGTTCATCTTGCCACCGGATGATGTATAGGATAACGGTGCGTCGTCTGGACGATACACAGTACGTCAAAGCGCCTACTAAAATAGTTAACAATGTACTTCGCTACAGGTTAAAGTCAGGTAATGGCAAAGAATGGATTTGTAGGACTTGTCATAATTGCTTAAAACATGGTAAAATGCCTGCTCAATCAAAAGCAAATAAGTTAGCATTAGTGGAAATACCACAAGAATTAACAAATTTATCCAACTTGGAAATTAGATTAATTTCAAAACGTATACCATTTATGAAAATGGTAGGTTTGCCAAGATGACGCCAATGTTCTATCCACGGACCAGCTGTCAACGTCCCATCAAATCTTGATACAGTCTGTACATTATTTCCTCGATTGCCATCTGAAAGTCAAGTGATAGGTTTGAAATTTAAAAGAAAGAGAAAATACAAATCTCTATATGTATGATAACATTGATCCGCAGCGAGTATTGCTCGCCTTGAAAAGGTTGAAACAAGACAATTCGCATTACCAAGATGTACATATAAAACGAGAATTGGACAGAAGATGCAAATACAGATGATCCAGAACTTTGGAATGCTATGACTGGTATCAATAATGAGGAACCGTGCACTGATTCAGTTACAGAAGATGTCATTGCCAGTAACAACAATGCTCTTGTTGCTCCATCTAGTGCTCAACCTAATGACACAATATATACAGTTGCACAAAATATAAACGTGCAAGTTGTTGATGTACCAGCTGATGGTAACTGTATGTTCCATTCTATTTGCTTTCAACTGCAATGTCTTGGTGAAGCAAATTTGACACAAGTGCAACTTCGTATCATACTTGCAGAATACATGTCTGAAAACAGTGAGCACTACCACGATTTTGTTTGTGCTCGCATAGCAGTTCCCGATGACCATGACGATTGTGAAAATGTTCCAAGGGACACCGAACAACCCACCGACCGAGACATTGTCATAGACAGAATTCAGGATGCACCGTCACGCTCTGAAATACGTTGGGTAGAGTATCTTGATCGATTGGGGTATGGTACTCAGTGGGGTGAACATATTTCTTTGCAAGCGATTGCCAATTATTATTTGTTGAAAATCATTGTTCATCGGCCAGGTCTTGATATGCCTGTAACTGTGCAATCACGGAATGACACTTCACGAATTCCATTTAGGGTTGATTCGACAACAACATTATGTGATATTTGAAGCAACCAACTTGGAAATTGAAAGAAATTCTGATTCAGATGCGTTAATTGAAGAAGTAAATGAAGTGGATTTTGATACATCACAACCTGATAAAACAAATGTTGAATCAGATGAGTTACTTCAACAAGATGAAGAAGCTTTTGAAAATGCTGCGGTTACAAAAGGATTGCCATATGAGACGAGCATGATAAAAGATACCATTGAATATGGAAATGTTACATTGAATGTTGCTCCTGCTGAAAATGAAAAGCTGATACCTTTGTTGAGTGATCAATATTTTGAAGAATTGTCAAATCCAGACAAATATCCAGATGGAACAAATGCTTTGTCCACAGAAAGAGATGTTTCCATCACTCCAAGAAATTATTTCAATCAACGATTACTTGATTGCGACAGAAGATTTGCACGGTCAGTAGAATATTTGCTCAGTGCACAATATGCAGTTGAAAGTAAACAGGTTCACAGTGACATTAATCATTATATGTATCAGAGAGGTACTGGCAAAGATTTTCAGGGACAAAGGTTGAACGCTGGGTTGATTAAAAATGCTGGTAAAATAAACGACATGTTGAAGGCAGATGTGGCATACAAAGTTCTAAAAAATGTTCGAGGCACGCCTGGCTATTTCCAAACTTTGTTATTTGACGTCTTGGCAATGATGAGACAACTCGGTCTGCCTACTTCTTTCCTAACATTGTCTGCAGCCGACATGCAATGGCCCGATGTAATCCAGACAATTGCAAAACAGTATGGAACAGTACTGAGTGACGAAGAAGTCAAGAATATGTCGTACGATGACAGATGTGAATGGTTGAGACGGGGTGCAGTCACTGCTGCCAGACATTTTCAATATCGTCTTGAGCTTTTTTTCAAAGAAGTTTTGAAATCAAATGCCCATCTGAGAGGAGAATTATTACATTATGTTATCAGGATAGAGTTTCAAGCCCGTGGTTCTCCACATGCACACATTTTGCTTTGGATTAAAGACGCACCAACAATTGGCAAAGATTCTGATGAAGATGTCTGCAATTTTATAGATAAATATATAACATTTGCATTGCCAGACGACGACGCTGAACTTACAGAAACAGTCGACAAATTACAAAGTCATAGTCATTCGACTTATTGTAAGAAAAAAGGACCTTGTCGGTTTCACTTTCCTAAAGCTCCCAGCACTACTACCATTATATCCAGAGAACCTGATGACGACGAACTGCGCAATCAAAGGAAAGAAACAGCGAAAAATGTATTGAAACCAGTGCAATAAATAATGAATGCCAAGGATTTTTGTTGCGATATCACTCTGAATGAACTTTGCGAAAAGGCAGGTGTAAGTGTAAATTAATATACCAGTGCACTCGCGGTATCGAATAAAAGGTGCTCATGGAGTGCGAAAAAGAAAGCCGAATGAACAAAACGTCAATGCTTACAACCCGACCATAACCAAGTCCTGGACAGCTAATACTGACATTCAAATTATATGATATCCATGGGCGTGCGTTGCTTACATTGCCAGTTATCTTACAAAAGACGAGACAGGAATGGGTGAACTGTTAAAACAAGGAAGTAAAGAGTACCAGGATAAAGACGGAAAATCTATGTTGAGACATGTGGGGTCAACGTTTTTTAATCGGAGAGAATTAAGTGCACAGGAAGCAACGTATAGGATATTGTCAATACCTTTGAAAAAGTTAAGTCAAAAGGTAATGTTTGTGAACACTGACACTGAAGCTGAACGAGTTGCTGTGTTGAAAACTAAACAGCAACTGAAAGATGTAGATGACAACGAAGAAGATATATTTCAGAGCAGCATTGTTGATAGATATATGTTGAGGCCTACTACGTAAGAGAGTCTGTGTTTAGCAGAGTTCGCTGCAAATTACACAGTCAATTATAATGAAGATTTTGGCACATTGGATGACAGTGTTCCTTTGATTCTCGATGACATTGAAGACGAAAATGACAACGTTAGAAGGTTACATTTGCCGAAAAAAATTAAATTGAAAGATGGAAACCGAACCATGCACAAAAGAAGGAAGGAAACAGTGATACGATTCCGCAAAATCAGTAGAGACAAGGATCCATCGAATTTTTTCCGATCGAAACTAATGTTGTGTTTTCCTTGGAGAACAGAACGAGTTGATTTGCTTGGTCATTTTGATAGCTTTGCTGATCACTATAATGATGTAGTTGAAATCATGAAAAAAAGGAAAAGTTGTATACTTCAAATATCGAAGACATTGAACAAATGTTGGACAATAACGAGCAGAATGGGCTACCGGAACATATATGGGCACAAGTGGCACTAGGCACTGAACACATGGACAGACAAGACCGAAATCAACCTCTGGAAATTAACATAAATATTGAAAACGAAGATTTGGTAGCAAATGCTGTAATGTTTGAAAATCAAACATGTCATCCAACATCTGACGTTGCGCTTCGTTATGACAAAGAAAAAAATCGAACCGAGTTACCATTACATGAAATCAGAACTATGATGCGTGGTCTCAACGACAAGCAACGACAGGTTGTGATGTTTCATAGAAATTGGTGCAAAAACGCAGTTCTAGAGATGAGAAAGGGAAATCGATTAGAACCGTATTGACTATTTTTGAGTGGACCCGGTGGTGTTGGCAAAAGTTATGTAATCAAGTTATTGCACGTAGACGCGTCGAATATTGCGTCTTTCAAGACAAATCAAGCCAACTGATATTACTACATTACTTACAGCCCTGACTGGTGTTGCAGCCTTCAACATAAATGGAATGACAATCCATTCTGCATTGCTTTTGCATATATCAAAATATGGCACCTATGAGAAATGGCAACAGGTGCACGTGTTATGATGCTTTATAATGTTGACGTTTCAGATGGACTTGTGAACGGTGTTCTTGGTTCGATCAAAGGCATGAAACAGAATAGTGCAGGCAATATTGTGATCATTTTTGTGAAGTTTGATAACAGTGAGGTTGGAAGAAATGCAATAGAAACTAGTCAGTGGAAAACTGAATTTCCTGATGCAGTGCCTGTTCAACGTCGTGAAGGATCATATGACAAAGTTGGAACGAAGAGTACCCAGGTCACACGCCTGCAATTTCCTTTGACATTATCGTGGGCTGTCACTATCCATAAGTGTCAAGGGTTAACAATGGACAAAATAGTAGTAAGCATGAAAGGTGCAAAACGATTCGGGAACGGACAAGCATATGTAGCCTTTATTCGTGTTAAAAGCTTGAATGGTTTATATATCACAGATTTTGATCCTTCCGGTATATGCAGCAGTAGAAAAGTTTTACCAGTCATGGAAGAAATGCGTCAGAACGTGTTACCTCTTTTGCCTGAACCACACTTGGAAACTCAAGATCACACGAACTGGAATACAATTGGATCTTTGAATACAAGATACTTTCTGGAAAAAATGGTAGATCTCTGTGAAACCAGGACAGCATTGCATTCTCATACTGATGTCATGTGTTTTACAGAAACATATTTGCGCGATGATAATGATATGTGATTTTTTGAAGCGAATACGATTTGTTGCTTTCCGGAGAAATATGTAAAATGACAAGGCGCAAAAGAGCGAACACGGACTCATGATATGTATATCCAAATGGATGAATGCACAAGAACTATTGTTTCGAGTCGAAGGCTTGGAATCGCTTGTGGTTTTAGTCAACAATTTGAGGAGTCGTTTAATTGTTGGTGTTGTGTATAAACCTCCTGCTACTTCGATGAAAACCTTTTTGAAGTTATTTGAGTCGTTGTTACATATGATGCTACGAAACATTCCAACTCTATTTGTGGGAGATTTTATTGACAATTTAATTGACAATATTGATTCTCCATTGGTCAAAATGATGAAATGTTATGGATTTGACCAACTGGTGAATACACCAACCACGGATTCGGGCAGTCTGCTTGATCATATCTACTTCAACAAGTAAGCAACTACAGCCGAGCAGCAATCACTTGTAGATGTATGTGACATATACTATTCAGACCATGACGCTATATTTTTAACGACGAACATTTATTTGAAATTGTAGAATTCTAATGTCAAATGCATGGGTGATACCTATTGTTCACATGTTGACATATAATCAGGCTCCATATCTCATGTTCGGGCCGTTTCGAAGTAATGTATCACAAAGGATCTTGCCACTCGTGTGGCAGGATCTTACCCTTAGCGGTAAGATCCTTGGCACCCCTTCAGAGGCGGGTATACGGTGAGATTCCAATTTCACACATCTGATTCAGATATAGATGTTACTAAACTGCACCCAAGTATGCACAATTTTGTACTAAAATCAAATGCTCCCGAAACAAATGTATGTATATCTTTTATGGATATCAATATAATACCGTTGTGTGATACACATGTTTACATGCATACATTTCGTCTATTTTATGTTTTAGATTATACATACATACTATACTGGACGCAATTAGTATTGTTGATACTTACCATGCATCTTAAATATACATGTATATTATGTAAAATATGTTGGACTTGTATGCTTGTCTAATAACATAAATATCATTATTTTAAAAATGTGATTGCAATCCATAAACAATGCCAAGAGTTTACGTGGGTTTTACCTTGTAAATATATTGCAGTTTATATATTTATACAGACATCTATTTAAAAATGAACTATGTTGCAATTATATAATTATCATACACTGTACAAATTGTGAAAGATATAAAGATAGTTTTACAAAAAAAATTACACGTCTTTGTATAAAAACATATATGAACAAGAGGGGGAGCACTCGGTAGAGTGCAAAACCTCTGCCGCCAATACTGCTCGGTCACTCAAGTGAACCTGATATCCTATTCATTCAATTTGACGTGAACAGCGCTCACAGAGTTATCGTTTGCAACTTTCCCTTTCACTTTTACATTCTCAATTCATTCGTCATAACTCGATTCCTTGAGACAGAAATTGATTTTACGTGGGTATATCCACTTGAAGCTCCAAAATCAGCTGCAATTATAATTTTGGAATGTTTTTTTTTGTTGGAAATCACTTAAAACATGTAGAAATGCAAAAAAAAGAAATCGAAATTTTGTTGAAAAAAAAGTTGCAAAAATTTTTTTCCTCTAAATTTTTTTTTTTGGGGGGGGGGATTGGAAATCACTTAAAACATGTAGAAATGCAAAAAAAAAAATTCAAATATTTTTTCAAATTGGCTGCCATATTGGATTTTGGACCAAGTCCAAAATCTAATGGCATGATCCTTGGACCAGACCTACCCCCCCCACCAAGTTTCGTCGAAATCCGTCGAGGAGTTTTTCCGTAATACTGTTCACAAACAAACAAACAAATAAACCAATGTCACCCCCAGGGTGACCAGTATCTTGCCAAAATGTGAACATGAGTGACTTATTTATTCGAGTAAAATTACTCAAAAAATAAGGGTTTCATCGACCTTGATGCTTGACCTATTTGTGACCTTGACCTTTATATTTTTGTACAGTTAATGGTATCTCTCCAGGACCGTTGAACATGAAATATCAAGAGATTTTGATGAGAACTGAGGAAATAAAATTTTCATGAAAAATCCGTTTTTTCGTCATGACGTCATCAAATGACGTCATAGCGTCAAACTTTTGACAGATCTGGAAAGCACTTATCAAGCGCTTTCATACGAGGTACTCGATATGGTATCTAAAATTTCAAAATTTGACCTTGGGGTCAAAAACTTTCGACCTCCAGCGCTAACCATGAAGGTCAAGGCCGATCGCCACCAAAAATTAATCAGCTGAGCGCCAGACAGACCATGTACTATATTCCCATGAAGTTTGAAGACGATCCGATCAAAATTACTCAAAAAATAAAGGTTTCGTCGACTCCCCTGATTTGCGACAAAGTGACCTTGACCTTTGACCTTGAAAATTTTATGCGCTGAAAGGGACCTCTATAGGACTCTGATATGAGAAGTTACAAAAATTTCCAATGATAACTGTGCTCTGCAGAGTGATCGATACGTGATTACAGACAAACAACAAAAAATAATAATAATAAAAAAGACATACAAGCTGACTAACACATCTTGCAAAAACTTCGTTTTGGCAAGATAACAAACAAACAAACAGAAAGGGGTGAAAACAGTAACCTCCATCCATCTTCGATGGTGGAGGTTATTTAATATTCAGATAATCATGATTATCTCATGTATGTTTCAGGTCAGGTCAGGTATGGGAGCATGTGCCAGAACAGCGCGTCGCTGCGTCCACTTTCCGCCGGTACTCCAGGGGCCTCCGTCTGGCCATCCCCCAGGCAGATGCCAGGCCCATCCCCATCTCCTTGAGATGATGGTCAACCTGCTGCAACCATGAGGCACGTGGTCGGCCCACTGGCCTCCTCCACTCATGAGACTCCCTCGCTGAGAGAATCTGGTGAGCAGGATCAGCGTCAGGAAAACGAGCCACATGTCCATACAGCCGCAGCTGACGCTCACGGACTATGCAGGTAACAAATCTCATCCGAGTCTCTCTCAGCAACCGCTCGTTGGACACAAAATCCGACCAGCGATAGCCAAGGATTCTCCGAAGAGACCTGGTACCAAAGGAATTAAGTCTCCGTCTCAGATCCTTGGTCAAAGTCCAAGTCTCGCACCCATAGAGCAAGACTGGAAGTACCAAGGACCTGAAGACTCGGACTTTCGTCCTCCCGCACAGGTACCGGCAGCGCCACACCCCATGATCCAGTGAATCTATGACTCCCCAGGCCCGACCCAGACGTCTATTGACCTCCGGCTCACAACCTGCGGAGACATGAATATCACTGCCAAGGTAAGTGAATCTATCCACGACCTCAACATCCTCACCACAAACAGACACAGACGGGACAGCAGCATCCAAGATGTCACCGAAAGCCTGGATCTTTGTTTTGACCCAAGAAATCCGTAATCCCAACGGCTCCGACTCCTCATTCAGCACCTCGAGGGCCCCCAAGAGGATGTCTAAAGTCTCCGCAAAGATGACTGCATCATCTGCAAAATCAAGGTCCGAGATCTTGACATTGCCAAACGATGCACCGCAACTTGATCTCTCCGACATCCTCCCAAAAATCCAGTCCATACAAGTGCTGAAAAGTGTGGGGGCAAGTACACATCCCTGACGAACTCCAGTAACAACTGGAAATAAGTCAGACATGGTACCACCACACTTCACAGCACTCTCAGTACCAGAGTAGAGTTCAGACATCAGATCGATCAGTTTCGGTGGCACCCAACGAAGACCAAGAATCCTCCAGAGGACATCCCGATTCACTGAATCGAACGCATTACAGAGATCAACATAGGCTGCAAGCAGCCCCTGCCGAAACTCTCGTTTGCGTTCGGTGAGGACACGAAGTGCAAGGATACGGTCAATCGTTGACCTCTTTGGTGTAAAGCCTGACTGCTCTGGACGCTGGTGCTCAAGCAGATGGTGGCGAACCCTTTCAAGAATTATCCGAGCAAAGACCTTGCCCGGCACTGAGAGCAGCGTCACCCCTCGGTAGTTGTTGCAGTCTTGGCGATCACCCTTCCCTTTCCAGAGAGGGACAACAAGGCCCCTCTTCCAGTCAGTTGGGATGATGCCTGTGCTCCAGGCAGAGCACAAAACTGCATGCAACGACACGAGTGCAGCATTTCCACCAGCCTTGAGAGGTTCGGCATGGATGCCACAGATCCCTGGAGCTTTGCCCCGTTTCAACTGGTTCACCGCAGCCCGTGTTTCCACAAGCGATGGTGGACCACAGTTGATTCGAGGGTCAGCAACAGGGATTGTAACACCCTTGACGTCCAACTCGACAGCTGGGGGATCAGCCTGGTACAACCGCTCAAAGTAACCGGCCCAGCGGGCCTTCACTTCAGACTCCTCTGTCAAGAGCCTACCACTCTCTGCTCGAACTGCAGTGCTCCGAGGGATGGGCTTGGATGAACGTAATGCGCGAATTCCCCTGTAAGCGGGACGAGAATCACCTGTCCATAGGTGATGCTCCACCCCCTCACAGATTCCTCGCACATAGGCCTCCTTGTCCACCCTCAGTGCACGTACAGTTTTACGCCTCAGCTCCCTGAACAGCTCAGCTCTGCCATTCAGCCTGGCCCTGCGACTCTGGTCAATGGTATCCAGTGTCCCTTGAGAGACAAAATTCTTCTTTGCCCTGCGGTGAACTCCAAGGCATCCACCGGCAACATCAAGGACGGTGGTCTTGAAGGTGCTCCACAACTCTTCAGGACCCCCCAAAGCACCCAAACCCCCCAAGTGTCCACTCAGCCTGTTCGCAAACTCCTCAGCTACTCTCTCATCCCTGAGCTTGGCAACATCCAGCCTAGGCTGGGATGGTACCATTCTCCAGGATTTAAGGTGCAGCTTTAGAGTTGCTACAACAAGCCTGTGGTCAGTATTGAGGAACTGAGCACTCCGGTAGACCCTGCAGTTCTGGATCATCCTCCAACGACCGTCAATGAGAAAATGGTCAATCTCCTTTGCCACACCGCCAGCGTTGGAATACCAAGTCCAGCGATGAGCTTGCGGGCGCTGAAACCATGAACCAGCCACCCTAAGTCCATGACTTCTTGCAAAGTCAAGGAACTTAGTGCTATTCTGGTTCATAGTTCCTGACCCATGGGGACCAACACACACCTCATAACCATCCCTATCAGTTCCAGTCGATGCATTGAAATCCCCCAAGACTAGAAGTGTATCTCGTCTGGGGCACTGATCAACCACAGACTCAAGTGTGGCGTAGAATGTGTCCTTCACGGTGAGATCACTCGCCTCAGTCGGAGCATAAATAGAGACCAGTGAAATGACACCGAAGGAGTGGCGAATCCTTAATCTCATAATACGCTCGTTGACCGGTGTTACCTCAATTATCATTGGGGTCAGCTTATTGGACACAGCTACAGCAACTCCTTGGGCATGGTAACCATCAGAGCGACCAGACCAATGGTAGGTGTAACCACCCACCATTATCTCGCCGCAATCCGGTCTCCGAAGCTCAGAGAGAGCTGCAATCCCGATGTCCAAACGCTTGAGCTCAGATGATAACAGAGACAGGTGATCATCCTCTCTTAGGGATAGGACATTCCAGGCACCCACCCGAAGGGACCGCCTCAGGTTAACCCAAGGAGACCGCCGTCTGGTGGACGACACCTCAGCACCACTCCGACACACTCTCCCGCAATCTGACCCAGGGATGTTACCCCGTGGTTTCCCTCCTATCAAAGATTGGGGGTCCCGAAGGCTTTGCCCCAATCCCGTCATCCGGTGAGCTGCCCTGCGAAGGGAAGCTGCACAGGAGGTACTCCCACGGAGTGGGTTTTCAGATTTTTTTGCGTTTTGCGTTTTGCGGAATGAAGGGTTTTACGGTGGCCGGAGTGCAAATCCTGCCACCAACCTCCTAATAAGAAGTAACCCAACTGCAGGAGGACGTCCGCAGACACAGTTGGGCACTAGATATGGATGGCCGTTGGCTCACAAGGAGCTCCTCCGCCCTTTGACAGGTTTTGTTTTTAATCCTGCTGGGTGTCCATATCCAAACACCCTCCTCACCAGAAAACCTGGTGGGGGAGACGGTTTAGTCGCCGACAACCCGACCATGGAACAGGTTAGTACAGGTTTACATGGTACCTGTAGCAGGTCACAGATCGAACCTGACCTGACTAGACCTTTGACCTTGAAAATTTTATGCGCTGAAAGGGACCTCTATAGGACTCTGATATGAGAAGTTACAAAAATTTCCAATGATAACGGTGCTCTGCAGAGTGATGGATACGTGATTACAGACAAACAACAAAAAATAATAATAATAAAAAAGACATACAAGCTGACTAACACATCTTGCAAAAACTTCGTTTTGGCAAGATAACAAACAAACAAACAGAAAGGGGTGAAAACAGTAACCTCCATCCATCTTCGATGGTGGAGGTTAATTAATATTCAGATAATCATGATTATCTCATGTATGTTTGTGTATCTTAAATAAATATGTTTTCTTTTATATTAAATATGACATTGAATATTAATGAATTTCGTAATGTTTTGTTTTGGAGTGCTGTATATTTTTGTATACAAACATAATTTAAATACACCTTTAGAATCTAATGTTATGTATGATGTAATGTTGGGTCAGGATAACCAAATTTAATATTTCGCGATTTTCAGGAATTTTTCCTGACCACCTTTGACCTTGACATGCCAAAAGTTATAGGGTTATATTCTGGTGGCCAATAAGTCCATTGGTGAAGTTCCATGACATTCCGACTCGAAATGCGACCTGTAGAGCGAAACGTACACACAAACAAACAAACAAAACAAACCAACATACTTGACAAAATCGTAGATTTCGTCAAGTAACAAACAAACAGACAGGGGTGAAAACAGTAACCTCCGTCCATCTTCGATGGCGGAGGTTTACTAAATGGCGGCCATTTTGAAATCCAAGATGGCGGCTGAAAAAGTATTCGATTCAAATGGAAACATTGGTTTTTGTGTTTGGTGGACCATGGGCTTTCCAAAAATGGGAATAGTTACAAATGTCCATCGATATTGAACGAAAGTTTGGCTCTTAACATCGTGAACCTGACGACCTGGACGGATGGCCCAATTTCTCCCTCGGGAGGCCGACAGGCCGACGTCTCGGAGATTAAAGCGTGCGAGGGAAAACAGTTAAACGACGTACCAGATTGGCACAAATACACGGATACAAGCAAATTGAATTAACTAAATAATGATTTAATAACAATTATCAAATATTTACAATGACAATTAAAAATATTATTCTGGAAGAAAATCGTGAGGTAATCTAATTCTAATTAATGGGCCTCCACACAGACTTAAATACAGACAAGAGGAGACATAATCAATTAAAAAAATTAATAATTCCTTCTTTATTTCGACACTTAGCTTCGGGTTTCGGCGAGATGGTTTTTCCGGAACGTGGGGGTTTGGACCGCGTCAGCGCGCGGGAAACCGTGCTCAAAATGGCGCCGAGCCGTTGGTCAGGCAGCGCGGAGATGGCACTCGACGTCACGGCTCACGAACTTCGCCGTAGTTTATTCTCCAGAGCGAATACGCCGACGTTCCTCTCCCACACTCGGTCTGTTCACAACAATGGTGCACACGACGAGACAATCTCTGAGGCCCCGTGAGGAGGCGACGAGGCATGCTATCCTTCCCTCAGAATCGTACATACTTCACGGCTCAACCGAACCGTCAACGGCCAACGTCCTGCTCAGAATGCGAGCCAAACTCACCAGCACGAATGCGAGAATCGTGCGGCCTTCGGCGTGTGGTCGTGCCGAGAGCAAAAGCGAGACCCTCCACGTCTTCACCGTCCCTCGGGTATTCTTCTTTTTCTTCTCCTTTCTTCTTATCCTTCCTTCTTCTTCTCCTTCCTTTTTTCTTCTCCTTCCTTTTTTCTTCTCCTTCCTTTTTTCTTCTCCTTCCTTTTTTCCCCTTTTGAATTTTTTTTTTATTTTTTTTTATTTTTTATTCTTTCCTCTTCGCCGTAAGGCTCTATAAACGCCACGCACCCAAACTCATGGTCACAACCTTTTTCGAAAAATATAACAATAACAAAATGAAACAAAAAAAATCATAATAACATGTCTGAAGCCGACCGAAAAAAAGAGGGAAACCACGGGGTAACATCCCTGGGTCAGATTGCGGGAGAGTGCGTCGGAGTGGTGCTGTGGTGTCGTCCACCAGACGGCGGTCTCCTTGGGTTAACCTGAGGCGGTCCCTTCGGGTGGGTGCCTGGAATGTCCTATCCCTAAGAGAGGATGATCACCTGTCTCTGTTATCATCTGAGCTCAAGCGGTTGGAGATCGTTATTGCAGCTCTCTCTGAGGTTCGGAGACCGGATTGTGGCGAGATAATGGTGGGTGGTTACACCTACTATTGGTCTGGTCGCTCTGATGGTTACCATACCCAAGGAGTTGCTGTAGCTGTGTCCAATAAGCTGACCCCAATGATAATTGAGGTAACACCGGTCAACGAGCGTATTATGAGATTAAGGATTCGTCACTCCTTAGGTGTCATTTCCCTGGTCTCTGTTTATGCTCCGACTGAGGCGAGTGATCTCACCGTGAAGGATGCATTCTACGCCACACTCGAGTCTGTGGTTGATCAGTGCCCCAGACGAGATACACTTCTAGTCTTGGGGGATTTCAATGCATCGACTGGAACTGATAGGGACGGTTATGAGGTGTGTGTTGGTCCCCATGGGTCAGGAACTATGAACCAGAATGGCACTAAGTTCCTTGACTTTGCAAGAAGTCATGGACTGAGGGTGGCTGGTTCATGGTTTCAGCGCTCACAAGCTCATCGCTGGACTTGGTATTCCAACGCTGGCGGTGTGGCAAAGGAGATTGACCATGTCCTCATTGACGGTCGTTGGAGGATGATCCAGAACTGTAGGGTCTACCGGAGTGCTCAGTTCCTCAATACTGACCACAGGCTTGTTGTAGCAACTCTAAAGCTGCACCTTAAATCCTGGAGAATGGTACCATCCCAGCCGAGGCTGGATGTTGCCAAGCTCAGGGATGAGAGAGTAGCTGAGGAGTTTGCGAACAGGCTGAGTGGTCCTTGATGTTGCCGGTGGATGCCTTGGAGCTCACCGCAGGGCAAAGAAGAATTTTGTCTCTCAAGGGACACTGGATACCATTGACCAGAGTCGCAGAGCCAGGCTGAATGGCAGAGCTGAGCTGTTCAGGGAGCTGAGGCGTAAAACTGTACGTGCACTGAGGGTGGACAAGGAGGCCTATGTGCGAGGAATCTGTGAGGGGGTAGAGCATCACCTGTGGACAGGTGATTCTCGTCCCGCTTACAGGGGAATTCGCGCATTACGTTCATCCAAGCCCATCCCTCGGAGCACTACAGTTCAAGCAGAGAGTGGTAGGCTCTTGACAGAGGAGTCTGAAGTGAAGGCCCGCTGGGCCGGTTACTTTGGGCGGTTGTACCAGGCTGATCCCCCAACTGTCGAGTTGGACGTCAAGGGTGTTACAATCCCTGTTGCTGACCCTCGAATCAACCGTGGTCCACCTACGCTTGTGGAAACACGGGCTGCGTTGAACCAGTTGAAACAGGGCAAAGCTCCAGGGATTTGTGGCATCCATGCCGAACTTCTCAAGGCTGGTGGAAATGCTGCACTCGTGTCGTTGCATGCAGTTTTGTGCTCTGCCTGGAACACAGGCATCATCCCAACTGACTGGAAGAGGGGCCTTGTTGTCCCCCTCTGGAAAGGGAAGGGTGATCGCCAAGACTGCAACAACTACCGAGGGGTGACGCTGCTCTCAGTGCCGGGCAAGGTCTTTGCTCGGATAATTCTCGATAGGGTTCGCCACCATCTGCTTGAGCACCAGCGTCCAGAGCAGTCAGGCTTTACACCAAAGAGGTCAACGATTGACCGTATCCTTGCACTTCGTGTCCTCACCGAACGCAGACGAGAGTTTCGGCAGGGGCTGCTTGCAGCCTATGTTGATCTCTGTAAAGCGTTCGATTCAGTGAATCGGGATGTCCTCTGGAGGATTCTTGGTCTTCGTGGGGTGCCACCAAAACTGATCGATCTGATGTCTGAACTCTACTCTGGTACTGAGAGTGCTGTGAAGTGTGGTGGTACCATCTCTGACCCATTTCCAGTTGTTACTGGAGATCGTCAGGGATGTGTACTTGCCCCCACACTTTTCAGCACTTGTATGGACTGAATTCTAGGGAGGATGTCGGAGAGATCAAGTTGCGGTGCGTCATTTGGGAATGTCAAGATCTCGGACCTTGACTTTGCAGATGATGCAGTCATCTTTGCGGAGACTTTAGACATCCTCTTGGGGGCCCTCGAGGTGCTGAATGAGGAGTCGGAGCCGTTGGGATTACGGGTTTCTTGGGTCAAAACTAAGATCCAGGCTTTCGGTGACATCTTGGATGCTGCTGTCCTGTCTGTGTCTGTTTGTGGTGAGGATGTTGAGGTCGTGGAGAGATTCACTTACCTTGGCAGTGATATTCATGTCTCTGCTGGCTGCGAGTCAGAGGTCAATAGACGTCTGGGTCGGGCCTGGGGAGTCATGGATTCACTGGATCATGGGGTGTGGCGCTGCCGGTACCTGTGCGGGAGGACGAAAGTCCGAGTCTTCAGGTCCTTGGTACTTCCAGTCTTGCTCTATGGGTGCGAGATTTGGACTCTGACCAAGGATCTGAGACGGAGACTTAATTCCTTTGGTACCAGGTCTCTTCGGAGAATCCTTGGCTATCGCTGGTCGGATTTTGTGTCCAACGAGCGGTTGCTGAGAGAGACTCGGATGAGATTTGTTACCTGCATAGTCCGTGAGCGTCAGTTGCGGCTGTATGGACATGTGGCTCGTTTTCCTGACTCTGATCCTGATCACCAGATTCTCTCAGCGAGGGAGTCTCATGAGTGGAGGAGGCCAGTGGGTCGACCACGTGCCTCATGGTTGCAACAGGTTGACCATCATCTCAAGATGGGGATGGGCCTGGCATCTGCCTGGAGGATGGCCAGACGGAGGCCCCTGGAGTACCGGCGGAAAGTGGACGCAGCGACGTGCTGTTCTGGCACATGCTCCCATACCTGACCTGACCTGAAGCCGACGATGGTTCACGAGCGGTATTTGACGATGTAGATTGTTTCAGAAGTCAAGGATGAGACAATGTAATAATTTTTGACCAAGTTACAATTAATTATAGTGGCCTTCAATCAACGGCTGCAAAATGTCGAAAACCCGGTTTCCTTGAACAACTTTCAAAATTTGACCTTTGCATAACCTTTAAAGGTCACAAAACAATGTTGTGGACATTAAAATAAGGAAACAGGATACGTGCTATAGCTTATTGGAGTTGGTTCGTAGAAGAAGGTCGAAAACCCGGTTTGATTCCCACAACTTTGAAAATTTGACCTTTGTGGCCTTTAAAGGTCAAAGGTCAAGGATTATGACCTTTGGTGCAAAACTTCCTCCGGAACATTCCAAGAACAATATAACGTCATGTAGGCTATATGGCATTTCACACTCCTCGGATTATCCATACTTTGATGAAATCAGCGTAAAAACAAACTTGAAGGGGGCACCACGGGCAAGGTGTTCGAGATAGGGCAAAATGGTTTCAAGACTTAAGGTGGGGAATGACCTCAACATTACGCATAAAAATATTGTCATCCCAGCTCTCAAAGTTTGGGCGGTCATATGATTTTTATGTCAAAATTCGCAATTTTCTAAGTTTTTGACCTTGGGACGAAAATGAAAAATCGGACGACGACAAGTTTTAGATAATTCATTTTGCTATTCAAATACCGAAGAACCCATTCCATTCAGTCAATTCCCCAGGAGAAGATAGATTTTTAATCCGACTACCCCCTAAAAATGGCTATTTTTGGGGCGTGACTCCTCCCACAATGGGCGTAGCTTGCCCTCATCCAGGAAAACACAACTATACATTGATATCAAACACATAACCAAGTTTCATCAAGATCGGATCAAAGTCCACGGAGTTATGCTCTGGACAGACAGACACACAGACAAGCCGGTAGGCGGACGTGGGTAGTCGACTACCCAATGGAACCTGATGCGATGGGCCCATTCGATGGGGAGTGACCTGAGGATTAAGCACAATAATTTTCATGATTCTAGCTTCAAGGGTTACTGCTGCAGATTGATTTTTTGTTAAAATACCCCCACATTTAGAGGTTTTTCGGCCGTTGCGAGGCAACGGAGGTGCCCATAGCAATGGTTCTTTCTCACACATAACTAGGACATACCATGAACCTACACTACCAGTTTCATGTATATCTGACTCAGAGTCTCTGAGATATAACGAACTTCGTTTTTTTATTGTTTTCGACCAGGGTTCATTCAAAGTCTATCTTCTCCGACGGTTTCATAGGATCTGGCTGGAAATTTTTGACAATATGGCTGAATGTGTTGTCCACAGTCGCTCGTGGCCTGATTTTTGATTTTCGAAAAAAATTAATTTTTTATGATTTTTGCAAAATTTCAAAGTCCCGTTGCTAGGCAACGGTGGTGTCCATAGCAACGGTTCTCATTTCCACACAACTCTGTCATGGTATGAACCTACCAACCAAGTTTCTTCAAAATCGCCATTGTATTAACTGAAATCGCCATTTTAAATTCTGATAAGGGCAGCACAAATCTCAAAAAAAATATATATATATACATATATATATATATATATATATATATATATATATATATATATATATATATATATATAAAGAAATATATATATATATATAAACATATATATATATATATATATATATATATATATACATATGTATATATATATATATATATATATATATATATATATATATATATATATATATATAAAAAAACATATATATATATATATATATATATATTTTTTTTCTTCCGACGAGATCGACGAAGCAATAATTTAATTTTTTTTTTTCGACGAGATCAACTATACCCAACATAACGAATATAGTGGTCACTGGCTGGCGCTCATGAACCAATAAAAACTTTACACTGTCCACCTTGTTGTGGGTGTTGCTCAAAGATCTTGGAGATGTGGCATTACCGGAACTCTCTCATTTTCCCTTCTGGGATTATTTAATTATTAATGCCTTTGCTTTGATCCTGAGTGCTGCTCCGATCATTACATGGTGGGAGCGGTGGCCGTAAAGATTGATTTCACGGAATTATGGAACTTTTCAAGCCACCACCATTCCTCTCTTTGGACGCCACGAACCTCAGTGAGAACTGGCTCCGCTGTTCCCAGCAATTCGAGCTGTTTTTAGATGCGTCAGGGCAGGCCTATGCACCAGAGAGTCAGAAAGTCGCCATTTTGCTTCGCTGTGCTGGAGTGGAGGAAATTGAGGTTTACAACACGTTTGTGTTCGACCCCGTGTCAGACAGTGAGGTACTGTTCGAGGTGATAAAACAGTTCATTGATTACTGCAACCGGCACAGCTTCTGGGGGACCAAACAGCAGGATGGGCAGTCATTTAGCCATTACCTGACGGATCCACGAACGTTGTCCACATCATGTGAGTCTGTCGAGGTGGACAACATGATTCGGGATAAAATTGTTTTCGGAATGTCCGATCTGCGGATCAAAGAGCGTCTTTTACGTGAAAAGGACCTGGACCTTGCCAAAGCTGTGGATATCTGTCGAGCAGCTGAGGCAAGCCGCACACCATACAGTCGATGTGTAAGATGCTGCTGGAGGTAAACAAGCTGCGCCGAAAGGTCGTGAGGTTTGCAGGATGTGGTGCGCGTCATAATGGTGCCGTGCTTCCGAGACACGATGCTCATGGTTGAGAATCCCGCAATATGAACCTGGTGTTGGCTTGGCGGTTAGGGTGGTGCCTTGGAATCCTCTGGTCCTGAGTTCAAGCCCTGTTGGCTGCGAAATTAACGCAAGGGGGTTGACTCAGCCTGTCATCTTTCCGAGGTCGGCGAAATGAGTACCAGTGTCGCAGACAAAAGGCTGCACACCAAAGGAAGGGGGTATCGACGGATTGATAAAATCTGCTATTAGTGTGGTGCAGGCATGATGGACCGAATGGCCTCCTCTGGTGCCTTAATTCCTTGAAAACCCTTGTAATGCCAATCGTGCTGTTGCTCAACAGGATGTTTGCTCTCGATGTGGATACCACTGGGGAAGGGACCATGACTGTCCTGCCATTGGCAGAGAATGTAACCCATGTGGATGGAAGGTTCATTTTCAAAGAGTATGTAGAGCCAAACCCAGGCAGTCCGTCCACACTCTTCACACGGACACACAAGAGATGGGCGATTCCATCGACAAAATCGATCCACTGTGCATTGACGGCCTTGATTCGGTAGCACCAGGTGAGAACTGCTATGCCTGCATCTCAATAGAAGGAACGAAAATGAAGGTCAAAATGGATACAGGTGTGCAGACATGTGTTATGCTTTTGTCCCTTTTTAACAAGTTACCAACGAAGCCAAAGGTCTGGGAATCTTCTGTTGCTTTGACTGCATATGTAGGACATGAGGTGGCCCACAAAGGCAAGAATGGCTTATTTAGCAAAGCAGGTAACAAAAGAGGGGAATTTTGAGTTCTCCATTGTTGACACCTCAGCACCTCCGATTCCGGGGTTACAAGAAAGTGCTGTCCTGGATCTTCTTCAACGATGTGTTTATAAGGAAGATGTAAGTGTATGTTCAGTTCGTGCTCACCACACACCAATCAAGCAAAGCAAAGTCATGCTTGATTACACAGATGTGTTTGTCGGTTTGTGTAGGTTTATTCGCCCAGACCACATCTGATTAAAAGATGGAGTTTCTCCAGTTCTGGAGGGTCCACAGAGAGTACCCCACAGTTCACATGCGTGCCTCAAAGAGAAACTCTCTGACATGGTGGCTCGGGGCGTAATATATCGGGTTGATGCTCCTACGATTTGGTTATCGCCAAAAACAACACAAATCTGAGGTTGTGCCTTGACCCCTGCAAGCCAAATACTGACATAAAACGTGAGCATCACCAGATGCCAACCACCGATGATGTAAACAGCCAACTGGGAGGTAAAAAGTTGTTCTCAATCTTTGACCGGAAAGATTTGTTCTGGCCAGTGGTGCTTGATTCGGACAGTTCTTTGAAGCATACTTTCAATACCACATTCGAGCGTTACTGTTTTAACAATGCCATTTGGCCTTTGTTACACAAGTGAGGTGCTCCAGAATAGGAATGAGTATGTTTGGAGATTTTGAAGGTGTACACTTTATCGCTGACGATATGATAATCGTGGGCACTGATGAAGCTGAGCACGTTGAGAGTGTGAGGAAACTCCTTCACCGGGCCAGAGCTAGTGGAGTGACATTTATCCGCCAGAAGATCCAATGGAAGGTATCAGCGGTCAGGTTTATGGGACACGTTGTCTCTGCTGGTGGCTTAAAGGCAAACCAGGAAAAGGTCCAAGCAATCGTGGATATGCCAACGCCCACAAGCAAGGCTGATTTACAGCATGCGCTGGGTGTGATTACCAACTTATCGCATTTCATTCTTGACATGTCGGAAATCACAACCCCGCTTCGGTATGTGCTGAATAAAGAGTCACATTGGCAATGGTAGCCAGAGCAGGCAGCAGCAGTCAGTGAGCTAAAACAAGCCATATCATCTGCGCCCGTGCTCAAATTCTTTGACCCCTCAGGACCATCTGTTGTGCAAGCGGACACATCATCAACCGGATTGGGTGCCTGCCTGCTGCAGGATGGCCGGCCGGTCGCATATGCTTCACCTTCACTGTCCACTGCTGAAGAGAACGATGCCAAATTGAGAAAGAGATGTTAGGGGTTATATTTGCCTTGGAGAAGTTTCACCACAATGTCTACGGATCCAAGACTGAGGTGCAGACTGACCATCAACCTCCAGTGACAATTGTCAAGAAACCATTGTACAGAACTTCACTCAGGCTTCAGTTGATGCCACTTCGACTTATGCGTGATGACGTGTTTGTAAAATATGTTCCTGGGAAGCTGCTGTACATTCGAGACTGTCAAGGGCACCGAGCGGCTCAGTCCCGATGTATGACACCATTTTTGAGGACATGCAGTCGAGGGTGCATCAGCTAATGACACATCTGCAAGTCAGCCAGACCAAGCTGGACCTGTTGCGTGGTGCCACTGTGAATGAGGACTTGCAATTCCTGGCTGGCTACATTCTGAACGGCTGGCCAGTGCACCAGACCAACCTTTCTGTGTCCATCGGACCATTCTGGCATCTCAGGGTTGAGCTGCACATGGCAAATAGCATGTTTTTTGTTGGTGAGCGTTTGGTAATTCCTGCCACGCACCGGTCTGACATTCTGCGGCAAATACACAAATGCCATTTTGGGCAAGAGAACTGTAAAGCCAAGGCATGCCAAGTGGTCTTTTGGCCAAGTATCAACTCAGAAACAATCTGGTGGACAAGTGTTCAACGTGTGCCAAGTACAGACCAGCAAACATTAAAGAGCCACTTTTGCCACATGATCTTCCCCTGGGGCCATAGCAGAAAGTGGGAGCAGACATTTTCAACTTCGCCGGAAAGCATTTCCTCCTGATTGGGAATGATTTCTCCAAGTATCCTGAGGTCAAAAACATTTGTAGGCTCACTGCAAAGCATGTCTTTCAAGCTCTGAAGTCCGTGTTCGCCAGACGTGGCATACTCAAGGAATTATTTACGGAACATGCCATTTGCCAGTCCTGAGCTCACGAAATTCTCCCAGGAATGGGGGTTCAAGGTTACGACCTCCAGCCCTGCATATCCTCATCCTAATGGACAATCTGAGTGTGCAGTACGGACTATCAAGCAGGGGCTCATTAAAGCCATTGAGGGTGGGTGGCCACGATACCCATTTGATGTTACTATCCTACCGGAACACACCACTGTCAGGTCTTCCATACTCTCAAGCATAGCTACTGATAGTAGGCTGGCCAGTCGCCATAAAAATCACTTGTGATGGCATTTCGTGTTCGAAGCATGCAACCATGCAAAATATCTTCATAATGTATTGCTGAATGATATAGAGGTGGATGCCAAGCTCAATGTTGCAAACATTGGGGTCAGTTTTGACCAAGTATAGTCAAAAATGATTTTTTTTCCACTTTTTTTGTAGTTTTAATCTACAACTCCTCGCCTTTCATTAACAATGCGGAATTTGTCTATACTCGTATGAGATTGAACATAATTGATGCGTTTTTCTGCAGCACTATGTGATTAAACATAGAAATGTTCAATCAAAAAGCTGTTTTTTTTCTCCATTTTCTTTATCAGCTTGAATCTCTTTACTTTAGGGAACACGTGAAATGAATTGTCAATGTCGACGGACGATACACTGAAGAAAACCATTTTCTAACAGGTATGTATTGAATAAAATTTGTCCATGATTCTCTTCTTTGATCATATTTACAACCCTACTTTGAATAGAAGATATTCCATCAGCTGGAGAATGATGAGTCCTGGAGTTAAGCCAGTGAAAGTTTTGAAGCGCAAACGACAAACAGATGTATTGGATCTCACACTCTGTTTGTTTTGTCAGGACAACAATGCAGAACCTGTGAGAGTCGGGTCATCTGCAGGAAAAAACAGAATTTCAGAAGTTGTTGAGATACGTAGAAAGTTGGAAGACACAGACTCAACCCTTCTTTGAGACCGTCTGAGTTGTATTGCTGAGATAGAATGGGAGTCAAATAGTATCCATTGGCACAAATCTTGTTAAAGGTAGTTTCACTTCCAAGGATCACCTGAAGCGACTGAGAAAGAAACAGGTCTCCTCCCAATCGGAAGCAGGTGAAACTTTGGGGGAGACGTTGTCGCGTACCAGTCGGAAGTCCATTCAGATGGATTCGGATAGGTGCATGTTTTGTCAATATGACGACTGTCGGAAAATGCACAATGTGGCGATGATGGCTCTTTCTGACAAAATCCTGACAAATGGCAAAACATGACCTAACAATGCGAGTCAGATTAGCTAACATGGTAGATTTGGTGGCAGCTGGAGGGAAGTATCACTTGAAATGTTTGGTGTGTTTTGAAATAACAAGCTCAAATGAGCTAATATCCTCGTCCTCTTAATGATGACGTCATAAAAACGAATATGACGTCATTGTGATGTATCAGGTTTGCGATAAATTATCTGTGCTAATGCCCGGCTTGATTACCGCAAATAAAATTCAAACAGCTTGCCTCGTTTGGGAGATAATGGTATAGGCGATTTCCATTAGCGGCGATATTATGATGTAAACTTTTTTTCTCCGAAGAATTTCCAAAATCGGAGATGGTTACTGCCTGCGCGTGGGCTTTCTTCATCCACATGGCAAGTTTCACGAAGATCCGATGAAAACTCCGGGTTGTGAAACAAAAAATGTCAAAAATAGGAATGACGTCATAAAAATTGATATGAAGTCAGAATGATGTATCATATGTGCGGAAATTCATCTCTGCTAATGCCCTGTTCGATTCCCACAAACAAAATTCAAAAAGCTTGCCGAGTTTCCGAGATAATTTTTTCGGCGATTTCCATTAGCGGAGATATTTTGACGTCATAACTTTTTTTTCTCGGAGGAATTTTCAAAATCGGAGATAGTTACCGTCTGTTCAGGGTATTTTTACATATGTATGCCAAGTTTCAGGAAGTTTTTCGATGAAAACTGTAGGCTGTGAAACAAAAAAGTCTACAAGAAGAAGATGAAGAACAACAACGTGAGTTAGACTTTGAGATCCTCCATGAGGATCTAAAAAGACATGCAATAATTATTGATCGTATAGTGATTTAATTAATGATCAGTTGCTTCACTGTCATTCTCAGAGGAAACCAGACTTAACAAAACACACACACACACACACACACACACACACACACACACACACACACACACACACACACACACACACACACACACACACACACACCAATATTGTGATGGGTTCGCTTCTGCATCAGATTAAAGATAGTTCACGTTTCAATCATTTACCATTGGGACAAGATGAGAAAAATAAAAAAGCCGTCAGACAAGATTTTTGATCGAGAGCTGACTTTTAAAGCAGGTTCGAGAAAGTAATTACGTAATCTTGGAAAATAACCCGGGCTTGAACACAACGGGGCAGCTTCCTGTTTTTTAAACAGCTCAGTAATTCTGGAAAATTTCTCAAGCTTTCTGTTTTCAGCTGCACTCAGCTTACAGGATGTGTGGAAAGTATCAGACTCTCGATATCATTTTAATGTACATGAGCAAAACCAAAATATAAATTTAATCACAAATAAGTTGGAGGATGTAAAAAATATTCATTGGATCACTCTTTGAGTGGAATGAAGTGCTTTAATCAGTAAGTCTCAGTTTTACATGTGCTCAATGGGGTAGATATCAGTATCCTCTTTTGACCTCATGGGCCTCGAGTCAGAGGGGGGGAATCAGTCTTAATTTAACATGAGCTTGTATGGGAGGGAAGATAATCAGTCTCAAATTAACATGAGCTTGTATGGGAGGGAAGAGAATCGGTCTCAATTTCACATGAGCTTGTATGGGAGGGAAGAGAATCAGTCTCCTATTTTAACCTTATGAGCCTTGAGTCAGAAAGGTTTCCCCATTTATTTGCATGGATGCCTCAGGAGAACCATTTATCCTCTTCTCCCATCCTCCTCCTCAAACAATTAACACCCTTTTAACCCCCTTCCCCCCCAGAGCAATTGAAATTTTAAATTCTCCAGAAATGCCCATGGCTTACGTATTCATGCAATACAAAATATGTCAATGAGAACAATGAATACTTCAGCCTTTGTGTATTGCATGCTTGACCTTTCATTATTATTACAGCCACAGCAATCTGCTTGTTTTGGTTTTCAATCTCTTTGTGGGTAACGCCTCCTGACTGACTCAGGAACAATGTCGAACTTTGGGCCCTCAATATCATCCACTGCAACGTTGCTCTCCTCAGGTACCCGTGTGTCACTCCCCTGATGTTCAGGAGCTTCCTCCACTCATGCTGAAAAACCAACATCACTGACGACCTTTGAAGACAACATCGAAGCTCGTTGTCCGATCTGGTCGGCATGTCACATCCACATCTGCTGAATGCCTTCAGTTGACACCTCCACAGTATATGAAACAAATATATACAAAAATAAATATATACAAACAAAAAATATATACATACATATCAATATATCAGTCGAGGATAAATGGGGCTTCTGAGGTAGCCATTCAAATGAATCGGGGAAAAGGGAAAAACTTTCTCACTTCAGCCCCAAAAGCCCAAAATAGGAGACTGATTTCCTCCCCCTTCCATACAAGCAAATGTAAAATTGAGACTTACTGATTAAAGGACTTCTTTCCTTTCATATTTTCATTCCACTCAAAGAGTGAACCAATGAATATTTGTCCATGTTCTACTTTTGTGAATAACTTAATTTTCCTCTGACATTTATCACCATCGGATATATTCACAAAGATTACTTTGGAACTTAGTTCTTGGTTTAAGTATTTTTGTTGGGCAGAAATGAAATGATAAACTTCTCTTAATGCTCTTATTTGACCACCTCCTGAGCCACATATCATTTTGAGATTGCAGTAAATTGTTTTTCCATTGTTCAATTGATAACCATCAAAGTTTTCAGTCCATTCAAGGATATTAATTTTTTATTTACATCCTCCAACTTATTTGTTTTATATACTTTTACCCCTGTTGTTTCTTCAATAAGACTTATTTGGTATTTCTCGCATTCTTTATGTTTTCCATTTAAATACCAAGGTTGATTACATCTCCACTCTTTGGTTTGGTTATTGCTTGGTTCTATCATTTATAAATCAGTAAAAAGACGGCGGTAGCCTGTTAAAATTCCAAACCCAATATCTTAACACTTATACTTATAACCATCAGGGAGACTATTGATTCCATTCTCTAAAATATATTTTATCATCAAAAGCTCCTCATGCTTTCTTATTTTTCTCTTCTGTATATAATTGATGTTTATAACTTCTTATTGTATTCATTTTTCTCCACTCTTCCTTCTTTAAGGTTAAACAGTTGAAATAATGTTTAAAGTTCATTGAATTCTTGATTATATTTTTCTTTATTCCCTTGAGCTTCTTATCACACCTTTCAATGTTATTCTTATCAATATACATAAAAGCATAAGACTTTGATCTCAATCCTATAAATTCACTCATGACCTTCCCACCCAATTCATCTTTAAACTCACCAATAACCTTTTTATTCTTTGATGAAAACAACACATCACCTGACTTATAATTACTTGTATCATATATATCAATATTATCAATCATATCCTCAAATACATCACTTGTCTTAATTTCTAATATAAAACTATCTGTATCCATATATACCAATGACACATTATCCTTAGACTTTGATTTTAAATTATTATAGTAATAGTCATACATTAACGACTTTGACAAGTCAAGAATTGATGTTCCTGTATAAATAGATTTATCCATTTCAATACTCTCTTTTTTTCAAATGAATAGCACAAAAGTTCTCTGAAAACATCTCTGCTCATTCAAAACTTGGTCTGTTAATTAACTTTGAAGCCTGTTTCCAAGATGTAGCAAGTCTTATGTTTTGTCGATTCCTAACATTTTCCATAGTCTTTCCAAATACAGCATTATTCATTAATTTATAAAAGTCCTTCTTATTCTGTTTTATAAAAATTTATAAAAATCTGTTTTTGCTTCTGTTCTCCTTTTTGTGTTAAAATCAATATACTTCTTTCACCAATGACTTTGTTTAAATTTCAAAATCCGATGAATTTTCCTCACTCTCAACCCAGCAAATAAATATTGCCTCAAGTTCCTTTGAGGCAAAGCATAACTTTCTTTATCATTTAATGTCGTAAGTAGTTTTCTGGAGATTAACCTTTTATATTAAATGACTGTTGGTAATCACTTAACCATTCTTTTCTTGGACTTTCTTTATCAGGGGCATAAGGTAGGTCTTTATGTTTGTGATGAAGTTCTTCGGTATATTTTAAATCAACCTCAAAATAATATCCAACTTCAGCTTCATCCAATTATTTTTGAGAGGAGACAACAATGTCTTGTAAAAAAATTTCACAATATTTTTCTTTAACCCATTTTAAGTTTTCCATAAGCTAAAGATTGAGACATAGCTCACCCATACAACTTTTTAGCATCATAATACATCAGGTAAGAGTTGTCCTCATTCTTATTATAATCAGGAAGATATTTGTTATTTGATTTGGCATATCTCTGAGAACATACTTGAGATATTCCTCCTCTTTTAGCCTTCTCTATCATTAAAAGCATATCTATATCACTGATTAATTCCAAATTCTGTTTTGTCATTTTTAACATAGCACTCCAAGCCAAACCCGGGGCTGTGTAATAGTGAACGCGGTCTAATCCATACGAATTTTTATTATGATGGACTGTTCTAAAAGTTTCAAACACATCAGCCAATAACAAGACATCAGTTTTAAGATACAAATCATGATATTCTCTAAGATTCTTTATTTTAAACTTCTCCCAAACCTTTTTAGCTTGTGCATAATCTCTATCGGAAATATGAGTTTTATTCAACTTGCCATAGAAACTTTTCCTTGAAGGAAGTTGTGTTTCTTTAAACTTCTCAAATGAATCCATATAGTCATACGGATATATTCCCTTTTGTAATAAGAGATCAATCTCTTCTTGATTTGAGAAATGTGATTTAAGATTCGGTAAGTTTTTAATATTTGATGCTAAGTTAGATAATGGACTTGTCATAAACTTGTATGCGTCAAGAAATCTGATATGGGTTATGGGGGATGTATGAATTGTTTTTGTGAATGAGATGTATTTTTGGTCTGTGTTAGGAATGGCAGAAATATCTCCAGATGTCTTTGAAAGTTCATTTATAAATAGATGTGTGTCATACTGAGCGTTGTTGTGAAGAAAGACAGGAATAAAGTTTGGGGGCTTGTAATTAAGATTACAACGGGAATGAACTGGACCTCTATATTTACCAGTAAGATGACAGTGATCCCTAACCTTGACCTCTCCCTCAATTTTTACTTCACAAATATGACAGATACTTTTCTTTCTAAATTCTTTTCCCTCCCTTTGTTAATGAAATTGGTTTATAGGTTTTAACCATTATTTCTCTTTGTCTTATGCAGTGTTTTTCTAATCGTCTTTTAAACTCCTCTGAGGCATATTCTCCTCTACAAAGTTATAACTTGTCCTCATCATCAACAGATGATTTGATATAATAACAGAAACCACAAGGAGTATGTTTTTGATATTTATTTGTGTATGATTTATTTGGATTTGGAGAAACAGTTTCTATCATTTCAAGGATCCCTTCAAAATCAGCATATATCACAAACGGATGTTTTATAGATTTGTTAAAATCTTTGAATTATATGTTTGAATCTGCTTTTGGTAAATTGATTCCGGTTGATTTATGATTACTACAATATTTCGAATGTTGATTTAATCGTTCTTTTGTATGAGAGGAGTTGAGACATCTCTTAAAAGGATACGTTTTACATTTTCTCTTGTATAGTTGTGATTTGGTTAATCTTGATAAATTTTTGATGAAAGCATAATGTGATTTTTTTTCCTTTGATGTAAAGTTGAGAAGGTCAATGTGTGTTTCATCATTTTCATAGTTGTTTGAAATTTTTAATATCTGAACTTTGTTTGCATCCTTTAATCCACATACATTAACAGATAGATTTATTCATTTTCTCAAATTTAGGAATATCTCTCAATGACATTGGAAACTTTAAATCTTTAACATTTAATGTATTCTCGTATTTCTTATAATGTTCAACCCTTTCAGGATTCCATTGTGGAGGATGTAAGTGAGCAAGATCAGACCATAGAAAACATTTATTATCTGTGTTTTGAATATTAACAACCGCTTTCTTAAGTTTTGTCTCTTTTGGGAAATCAATGCAAGAAGCTTGAAGAGGATCTGATTTTAAGATGTGGAAATCTAAAAAGATTATTTTTGTAATAGCAAATCCACGACCTACTACAGTGTTATCAATATCTTGTTCTTGTCTCTGGAGTTCATCGTAAACATCACATCTTACAAAATCTTGAAATGATTAGCTAAAGTGAGGGTTTGTCCTCATAAAGGGAGTCGTTTCATCACCTTCTCTTTCCATATTCAATTTTACTCCCATATAAAACTTAAAAGTTTTCATTTCACTTAATGCGTTTTTAAATATCGTTTCAATACATTGTTTAACCATATCAACAGCTTCAATGATTGAAGATGATCCAGGGTCTTGAATGCGAAACAATCTTAAATTTTATATGTCCTTTAAATGCCCCATCAGTGTTTTCAATGGAGAATTTAGTGGAACCTTCCCTTTCTTCGTTGTTCTTGTGTTTGCGTGATTGAAGGTGTTTATTATAATTTTTATAAAGAATATCAATATCACATCGATCACAATGTTTGCATTTCTTTCTTGGTCCAGTGGAGATATTTTTTCTGAAAAGATTGAATGTGTGTTCGTTGGTTTGAAGGTATTTTTAATCACATTTATATTAATGATTACAAACATCACAGTACGTTGTATTCACCATATTTATACAACAAAACTTTGCTTAAATAAAATTTTCTTGATGAAAATTACATTTAATTTATAGGTGAATCTGTGCTTAAAACCATTTTATCCTCCAACTTTTTTCACTTAATAAATACAATGTATCAAGACACAAAAGACAAGTTTCAATCAATTCCTTCATTTGTAAAAGATACTGAGAAATATGTCAAGGATGTAAAATTGAATAAAGATATAAATAACAACTATTGGATAAAAACAATTATGGTGAATAATATGGGTTCTTCAATTTCCTTCAGTGGAAGGGCTTTTAGTATACCTGGAAGAACATAAATTAAAGTCGCTCTTACAAAAGTTTCTCCTCTACTTCTGGCAATATATTCAAAACTAGAAAAAACAATGAAACAAGAAAAAGTATTGAAAAAGAAAAACCTCATGGATGAAGCTTTAGAAAGAAAAGATAAGACCATCAGCAATATGCAAGGAGAAATTTGTATTTTTTTCAACAACCCAAAAGATATAAATCCTGATGAAATAAAGGATGTTAATATATTTTTTCTTCTAATTAAATATGAGTCATTCTTCAACTGAAGATTTTGAAGATTATGAGAGTGATGATAGTATCTCTGTTGGAACAGAAGACAGTTATGATACCGAGAGTTTGTGTTCAAACGATAGTTATGAAAGTAGTTTAAAAGATGATTGTGAAAGCGCCAATTAAAGTACCAAAAATGATACCGAAGATGAATTTTAGTTTAAGCAAAGTTTTACTTTATAAATATGAACAAGTCTGGAGACGGCGATGGTTCAAAAGCAATGTCCACGGTTCGCCTTTTTATATTTTTTGACCTTCGAGGGGACACCACGGGCAAACTGGCGGGAATCGAGAAAAACGTAAATGATGAAAGTTGTAGAACTCGAAGAGCACTACTTGCATACCAACTTTCATTCGAAACAGTTGAAAACCCAAGGAGCTCGATGCCCAATTTATTGATTTTTTTTTGATATTTTCTAAGTTCGTGACCTTGTGACGAAAATGAAAATCGAGCTCTGTGGGGCTATGCAGGTGCCATTGGGCTAACCAAATACCGAAAACCCCTGCCAGATTTGACAAACCCCCACGGAGAAGATGTAACTTGAAACCGGCTACCCCCTAAAACACGTTTTTTGGGCATGGCTCCGCCCATAATGGGCGCAGCATGCCCATTCTCCGGAAAACACAACTCGATCATGATACAAACCTCGCACCCTAATTTTATCAAGATCGGATCAAAACCCACGGAGCTATGCTCGGGACAGACAGACAGACACACACCCATAACAAATATAGTGGTGACTTACTGACTCGTGAACTAATAGCATACTAGATCTTGAGCCGCTTGAATTCACTGATTCTCCATATTGTTGTGGGGCCGGGTCTCGGTGGCGAGCACGACCGCTAGAGGGAGCAGTAGAGTTGGCTCCACCAAACACCCGGAATTTAGGTCGTACCTTTCAGATAAATCCGAAAGGTCACGGGTCCCTTATCGGACCGAAGATCGCCAATAGGTCGACCACATGGGATAGGGTGAATTGGCAATTTCAATATACAGTCATCCCTCACTATATCGCGGTTCACCTATCGCGCCCCCGGTTCATCGTGGGTTTTCCCTTGGAACCTAACTAGTTTTTTTCTGCGGATTCCCCCGGTATATCGTGATAATAATATATAAAATATAAATTATTTAAGCAATAAATTATAACGAGTGGCGCTCGACCAGTCACACAACGCACGAGACAAAGTTTCCCTTGTGAACTTCGATTATTTTCTACGTTTTTTCTCCAAGCCCTATGATGCCGCCCAAATGCCCTGCACCTTCTAAGGCTTCTGGCAAGGAACCGAAGTGCCAGAGGAAGGTTCTCACGCTCCAGGAGAAGGTTAAGGTGCGAGATATGCATCGGGAAGGAAAAAGGTTTGCCGCGGTTGGACGAGCACTGCCAAACTGACCAGACCAGATGAGTCGATCTCCGGCACCTCCAACCCGATCACTGCCAAGCCGACCAGACCAGATGAGTCGATCTCCGGCATCTCGAACCCGATCACTGCCAAGCCGACCAGACCAGACGAGTCGATATCCGGCACCTCGAACCCGATCACTGCCGAGTCGACCGTCAACCGACATCCATTCATCCCGGATCTTCACTTGTCGCGGGGGGTTTGGAGCGTAACCCCCGCGATAAACGGGGGATGACTGTACCTCAATATCCATGTCATCCAAACTACTTGGGAAATTCACCCTTTGCAAGATCTGCCCGATCCGGGCAGTTACCGAGCTGGATCCGAGTCGTACCCCGAGCGGAGACTACCAGAATCCTGCTGGGCCAATTGCACGATTACGGCAACAACGAGGCCTCCTAATTCCCTTTCGCAGTGTGGCAAACTAATGATAGTGTTACGAATTTCGGTCCGCCCGGCATATGATCGGCCACGTAACTCGAATCGCGACCGTGTCGCCCACCGGAACGGACAATTCAGTCGTGACCCTCCTTGGAACTACCGCCAGGAGCCCGTCACGGGTGGGTCTTTCGACCCCACCACAATAGTGTCAATCGGCTCCCACGTCGTCCCTTACACTACAGCACGTTCCTTTTAATCTACGTAGCTAAGCTACGTCCCCTCTACACACTCACAGTCTGTCACTGTCCTCAAAATCCAACAATCATTTTCCCATCCTAAATCTCAACTACAATCGCTCTAAATAATCCATTCCATGGACTCAATGAGGACTTACCCCTGCCCCATGAAGTCGGTCAAGATATCACTAACCCTTCCCCCTAACTAGTTCCATCCTGCGCCCAGCTCGGGGGTCTTCCATCCCTTGCCTGGGAATCCTGTTCACCCGAAAGCGAGGCTTGCTTTTTTTTTAATGCACGCGCATAAGCGCGGCAACTCGCAACCTGCGCACTTTTTGCGGGACATCATGGCCGCTGTTCGCGTACCTCGTCCATCTTCGATGGTACCATCCGTCAGGGATACCACTCCTGCCGGATACCACCATACGTGCAGCCATGACATCACCCTGCGCATCAAAAACACAAGCCTCACGTTTCGAGGGGTTCCCACACGAACACATGTGCTCTGCCCGTCAGTGACCTGCGTCGTGCGCTCTGTGAACAGAACACACTGCACAGGCCACATAGAGCTTCACACACATGTTCGTGTGGAGAACCCATCCGGTCCAAATTCGTATCCTGCCTACCTTTTGTCCTCCGCGGGATCGGCAACATCCACCACTGGCGTTTACGGACTGGTTTTCACTCCCACAGCCGCGCACGTGGCGGCCTCGTGCGTAGCACGGCCCGAACCTCGCGCTCGCTGCTGGCTGAACCCGGTGCGGTCCCCAATACAGCTACGGCCGCTACCCGGCCTTTGTCCATCTGTCGCCGTCGTCTCCGTCGCACTCTCGCCCTCAAGCTCCATTCCACACACGCACTCCTGTGTGTCACGAGACTCACACCCCGGGAGACGCGGCTGCATGTTCGCGCATGCCCACTGTCATCTCCCTTACACACAGCGACCTCAGATACACGGTCCCTCTCACACTCGGCCGCTCACTTGCACATGCGGTGACACTCACACATGGTGTTTCATTCATACAAACGTTTCACTCACACACATGGCCTCTTTCACACGCGGTGCTTCTTCCTCCATCCAATGGATGAGCATCGGTTCATACCCCCCAATGGCACACTCGCAAACACCACTCAATCACGGTGTTTCATTCCCACTCAGGGTCTCATTCACACACGGGGTCTTTGTCACCCACGCGGTCGCTCTCACACACGCCCTTGCACCCACACTATGCGTGCGTTGCAGCACGCATTTTGCCACACTTGTAAACACAAACCTCGACACCACACACACTGGGACCACACTCGTAACCACACTGGGGATTTGTGCCACCTCACCGGTTTCCGGGGCCTCCATACCCCCCAAGCTGTACGTGCCCATGTCCACAGCACTCGCCCCCTCTACCTCGCAAGGCTCAACCGGACCCACCTGGTCGTGAACCACTTCAAGGGGGCATACTCCCTCCCCTCGTTCCTGGAGGAGGCTATCCAGCTGCTCGCACCGGGTCACGACACAGCCCGCCAGCTCGCCCCCATTATCCTCCACTACCTCCGTGTGTGTGCTCGTCCTTAACCCCATCTTTATCGTGCAGTCTCTCCTCTATTTTTTCTATCTCTCACGTCTCTATTTGCGTTTCTGTCACCTCATGTCTATTAGTTTCTTCCTGGATCTTCGTCTCTGTTTCCTCCTTCGTTCCATTCAATTCCTTCTCAATTCGGTCTCTCTCCCGTGTCTCTGGCAATACTTCTACCTCCTTCGTTGTCTCTGTTACTTCACTCATCTCCATTTTCAGGGTTTGCCCTAATCGTTGTTTCATCCAACGAGTGATGTCAATTAAATCCTGCACCACTAACGTTCCTCGCTGTGGTGATTTCACACATCCCACATTACTGCGCTGTTCCATTTCCTCGCTCCTTTTGAGTCGTTCATCCTCTCGGAACTTTCCGAGTTCTTCGTTCTCCCTCCGAAGTTTCTCAATCTCCGTGGACGCCAATTCTGCTTTCTCCTCGAATTGGTTAATTTCAAACTTGTACAGTTTTTGTTTTCTCTCCCACTGTTCCTCTCGTTCTTCCCTCTCCAATCTCGTTGTCTCCTTCAATTGACTGATTTCTCCTTCCTGCTTCATTCCTCGCTCCTTCACTTTCTCCTCGAACTCCAACCTATTTTTTTCCTTTTGTCGTTCAGTTTCAAATTCATACTCTTTTAGTTTTCTATTCCACTGTCTTTCTTGTTCTTCATTCTGCAATCTCGTTATTTCCTTCAATTGGCCAATTTCCTTCTCCTGTCTCATTTGTTCTTCTTTTTGTTTTTCATTTTTTAATCTGGCCTTGGCTTCCAGCTGTTCGATCTGCACAGTGTGGTTCCTTAACGTTTCATTCTCCGCTCTCGTTCTTTCTTCTCTCACCATCCTCAACTCGTTTTGTAATTCCGTCTCTTTGTTTTGGTGTTTCTGTAACTCAGAAGCTTTTTTTTCTAATTCCTCCCTCAATTTGCATGCTTCTTCACTCATTTTATCCCTTCTTTCCACTGCTTCCCTCCTCAATTCGTCCCTTTTTTTACTGTATTCCTTAAGTTTTTTCTGCCATTCCTTTCCCATTCTTATCTCCCCTTCCAGGATTTCTCTTTTAAACTGGCCTGCCCTTACCTCTCACTTCAGTAGTTCCAATTTCCCATCTTGTTTGCGTTTTTCCTTTTCTCGCTTTGTTTTCCATTCTCCTTCCTCCCTCATTTCTCATTGCAGTTCTTCGAACTGTTCTGACTTTTCCAGCAATTCCTCCGTCCTTTCCTCCAGCTGTTCCTCTCCTCTTTTTATCTTCCATTCGAGGCTTTCTCATTCCTGATTGCCTGTTCTTATCTCTTCCTTCAATTGCTTTATTTCCAAATCGTGTTCACATTCTCTTTCTTCCAACTTTTTTTCCATTCTTCTTCCATGTGCCTTCTATCCCTGGAGTTACCAATTCGCTCCTCCTTCATTCTCTCGCTCAGCTCGCTCGTCTCTTGTTCCCATTTATGGATACTCAATTCTATTTTCCCCATTTTTCCCTCAAGTTCTTTGACCTGTCTTGACTTTTCCAATATTTTTTCCTTTAGTTGTTTTCATTCCAAATCGTGCTTGCGTTTTTCCTTCTCGAGCTCGGTTGTCCATTCTTCCTTTAATTCTTTCTGAAGCCCGACAATGTCCGCCTGCCTCGCCTGCCTTGCCCACGTGGTTTGAAACAGTTGTTGGGAGCACTCGCCTCGTGTCTGCCGTTCGTTGCGCCAAAAATAGCCGCTCGCTCGCGCCTCGTGCCGCGCTGAAGTGCGGCTGCGCCGACATCTTGCGACTCCGTTTGCCGGCAAAGTTCATGCTCAGAATATGAGGGTGAGCTCCCCCATGGATTAAAATTTCAAGTACCGCCCCGGGCCATGGATTCTACATAACTTCACATATTCATTTCTACCCTCGGCACCCGCTTGACTTGAAACTCCATCTTATTTCTCGGAAAAAAATTAATTTAGCTTTGCTCGTAATTTGGGGGGAACGGGGGTGGGGGCGTTGCTTCGCACACCCCTGGTCCGATCCCCGTAAATTTAGTTGGAGACCGAGGTGGATTTGAATCCCACACTCCTGTAGACCAGCGTTACGAATTTCAGTCTGCCCGGCGTGCGATCGGCCACGTAGCTCAAATCGCGACCACGTCGCCCACCGGAACGGACAATTCAGTCGTGACCCTCTTTGGAACTACCGCCAGGAGCTAGTCATGGGTGGGTCTTTTGACCCCACCACAATTGTGCCAATCGGCCACCCGCGCAGGATAGGGTTGTTCGCCAAATTCGACCTACCTAAGTACCTGCGCGGGTAGTTAACCGGGCGATCGTACCTCGCCGCTGGCCGGCCTAGGACACGAACCGCTTAAGCAGTCCGTTCCGTGCTTCAGTGATAACCGAGTGGTGTTATCGCCGACCCGACGGACGTGATTATTTACCGGGTGCTTACACCCCTCTACCAATTCCTTCCGTGACGCAAGATGGAACTTTCAAACAAAGGAACGGACGCAACGAAACTGGGAACAGTTCAACAAGCGCAATTATTGCACACGGATACATTTATTTTACAAGCACATATGCAGTCAGGAATGCAAAACACGAACATGCACGTATACAGAACAAAAGCAAAGCAAAAGGTGCTACGACTGTCTAGAAGCAATTATGTACAGTCACTTATACGGTTTTACTTACGGGACTCTGCGCCACAACACCCATTCAAAGAAAAAGCAAGAAAAGACCCACTCATAGACAAAAGAGTCAGACTGGGCCCGTGGGCCTAATGCGCGTGGAACCTGGATGAGCGGCCAGGTCCACGAGACCGAAGGGTCTTACCCGCGCCCTCGTGGCGCGATGGCGGGCAAGCCGCGATGTCAGCGTAGCTGCGCCTGGCTTTGTACCCCTGGCGTGGTCGGTGAGCTCTCTCCGGCGCTCCCCGTCTGCCTTTCCCGTCGGCTTCCAGCTCCGTCTCCTGACTTGACTGCCCCGCCGATACTGCACTCGACTTGACTGCCCAACCGACACTGCACTCGACTTGACTGCCCCGTCTCCCGATTCTCCAGACTGCCGACACCGACACACTGCGGACTTGACTGCCCCGTCTTCCGCTTCTCCAGACTGCCATTCCACCGACTCCAGACTTGGCTGCCGCGACCGACACACATGACTGTTGACGCTCCTGCTACCACACTGCTGCTGCCACTCCACTACTCCCACTTGACTCTCTCGAGCTGCGCCGTGCTCGCGCTTATATAGGCCGGGGGAGGGGCGTCTATGCAAATTTGTGGATCACAGCGGGTTCGGAGGCGGGGCCACATCACCCGATGCTCAGCCATTGGATGGAAAAAAGGGGGCGTGAAGCATTCCTGATCGGCTTTTCGAGGCAAAAGGAACGCAATGACAGCCCATGGCACGACGTGTGGTAGAAAGGCGGAGGTGGTGGGAGTTTGCTGCGGAGGTTTGGGAAGGGTGTTGGTGGTGGCGATTTGGTTGGTGGCGGGCGTCGTTTGAGAATGGCGGTGAAGCGATGTTTGCGGGTGGGGTTGTGGAGGAAAAGAGGCAAAGCTGGTGGTGTTTGAGTTGTAGTTGTTTGGGAATGTTGTTGGTGGTGGCGATTTGGTTGTTGGGGGATGATTGGTCCAAAATAATGATAGAGAAAAGAAAAACGGCTATCTCAAAGGATCACAGCCCTGTGAACACGGAAATTCCCTCTAAACAACGGTGGGGAAATCTCACTACACAATTACGTTTCATCATAACTGATCTCAGGACCCTTTATGGTGTATTGTGAATTTCCACATCATGCGGGCCCACCCGTGCCCACTACGCTATCCCGGCCCCTCTTGGACCCTTGGCCTACCACGGCCGACTAGCCCGGTGCACGGGGTACCGACTAAGCGATATTCAACATTCGCAGCCACGCTCCCAGCCGTCAACAGGGTTCCTGCACCCCTCCAAACGGGTTTCGAGCCTACTTCCGCACCAACAGCAAAACGACCTCCATTTTGTTACCCACAAACTCACTTTACACTGACCCCGGGGTCCCTTGGGTGGGAATCACTCCTCCCCCCCCAATCACTCATCGCACCATGCATACCACATTCGCTCCATATACTCAGGCCCGCTGGCCCTCACTCACTCATCAAGTACATTTTCAATTCTCTTCTCAACTCACATCGCTGAACTCTGCCATTCTGCTGACTGCATCCCAGAACTACTCGTGCTCCCTCGTCATCCCTTAAACTAGTAGCACATTCCATTTAACACTACATAGCTAAGCTACGTCCCCTCTACACACTCAAAGTCGGTCTATGTCTCCAAATATCATGGTTCCCATTTCCCATGCAAAATCTAAACTGACATTCCCACTAACTACCCATTCCACGGGCCCCACGAGGACTTATCCGTGCCCCATGAAGCCGGTCTAACTATCACTAACCCTTCCCCCTAACTAGTGGTGTCCTGTGCCCAAGCAAGGGGGTCTTCCACCCCTTGCCTGGGAATCCTGTTCACCCGAAGTGGCGAGGCTTGCTTTTCTTTTCTTTTAATGCGTGCACCAGCGTGGCAACTCGCAACCTGCGCTCTTTCCCCATGACGTCATGGCAGCTCTTCGCGCTTTGCGTACCTCGTCCCTTCTCAGACGGTAACATCCGGCAAGGATTTCCCTCCTGCCGGATTCCAACCATACGTGCAACCACGACGTCACCCTGTGCATCCCATAACAAGTCTCGCGTTTCGAGGGGTTCCCCACGTGAGTACATGTGCTCTGCTCCTCAGAGCTTTTCACACACACTCGCCTGGAGAACCCATCCGGTCCAAATTCAGAATCCGAGCCTACCTTCGGTCCGTCCGCGGGATCGGCTAACATCCACCGTGTGCGTTTCCGGACCGGATTTCACTCGCGCAGACGCGCACGTGGCGGCCTCGTGCGACGCACAGCACGGACCCTGCACATGCTGCCATGCGAACCCGGCACGGTCCCCAAAACAGCTACGGCCGCTACACGGCCTTTGTCCTTCGTCTGGTGCCGTCGTTGTCGCAACTCCACACACGCACCCCCGCGTGCCATGACGCTCACACTCCTTTACATGACACTCGAACTCGGATATGCGGTTCGTGTTCCCGCATGCCGACCGTCATCTCCCTTACATACAGCGCTCTCACACATGCGGTTTCACTCATACATGCGGTTTTATTCACGCATGCCATTTCACTCACACATTTCGAAACCACACACGCTGTTTCCCTCACACACGCTGTTCCTTCCACCCTCAGTGTTTCCTTCACACACACGGTTTTTCTCACACACACTTACTTTTTCACTCAAGCACGCCATTTCACTCACAAACGCTGTTTCTTCCACACATCGTGCTTCTTCCACACTCGGTGTTTCCCTCACACACACCTTTTTACTCACGCGCGCCATTTCACTCACACACGCTGTCTCTTTCACACACCGCCTTTCACCCACGCCATGTGTGCGTTTCAGCACGCATTTTTCCACACTCGTAAACACACACACCGCGACAACCACGTTGGGAATTTGTGCTACCACAAGGGGTCCGTGGGGCCTCCATACCCCCCAAGTTCCGCGTGTAACCGTGTGCAGCACTCGCCCCTCCTAACTCGCAAGGCATGACCGGACTCACCTGGTCGTGATCTGCTTCAAGGGGGAATTCTCCCTCCCCTCGTTCCTGGAGAGGCCATCCTGCTGCTCGCACCGGGTCAAGACACATTCTGCCAGTTCGACCCCATTGTCCCTCGCCAACTCCATGTGTGTGTGCTCGTCTTTCACCTCGTCTTTATCGTGTAGTCTCTCCTCTACCATTTCCATCTCCCGCATCTCTGTTAATTCTATTTCCTTCGTACTATTTAATTCAGTCTCGACTGGGTCTATCTCCCGCGCCTCAGGCAATACTTCTATTTTCTTCATTGTCTCTGTTATTTCTTTTAATTCCTGCGTCTCCCTTCGTGTCTCTGCCAACTCCGTCACCTCATTCATTACCTCCGTCTCTTCCCTTGTTATCCGTGTCTCTGTCACCATTAATTTTTCCCGTCGTAGTCACCTCCACGTGTCTCGTCCTACACGCCTCCCGAATTATTTTGACCTCACCTGCCTCCATTGCGGGGCCGACACTATCCACACTCCCCCTTGTCGGTTCGGTCGTACTGCCACGTGGTGCCGCCGTCTTGCAATCCATCGTCCGAGTTTCACTGTACGCAATTGCCATTATGCCCGCCTGCAGGTATCGCCCCACGTGCTGCATCTCACCCCTCATTGCTTTCATTTCGTTTTTCATCTCGTTTTTCATTTGCTGCACATTTGCATCCATTTTGTTTCCCATGCCATCCATTTTGTCTCCCATTTCGCTTTTCATTTGCTGCATCATCAGTATCAACTGTGCGATGCCCGATCCGCCATTATCAGTCGCTGTTTTGCTGGGGACTGGGGAAGGATTTTGACGGGGTGTCATACACCGCGGATTGTCATACACCGCGGCCGCCCCTGCGCCCATTTCGAGTTCTGGGTTTGGTTGTGGGGGAAATTCAACCTGCATTATTGGAATGTCCTGCACGGTCATTTCGTCCTGGGCAATAGATTCTAACATTTCCAAATCTAATCCACCCTGCGCCTGTTTGCCTTGTGCTGCCATTTTGTGTACCGGAAATAAAAAATTTATACGCTCAGAATTTGATGGGAACCGAGGTTCGCTCTGCACACCCTTAATTCGATTCCCGTTAATTTAGTGTGGAGACGGAGGGGTTTGAATCCCACTCGCTGACACCAGTGTTATGGTTTCTCGCCCGTCGGCGTGGGGGCGACCGCTTCTAGCCAATGGCGGCCGCTCTCGCCCACCGAACGGACAAACCTAGTCGCAGCTTTCGGATCAACGCCGAAATCCAGCTATGGGTGTATCTTTAATCACACCGAAAATCAGCCAGCTATTCTGTCCGCGCGCGACAGGGTCCGATCGCCGAATTGTCGATTTACCTAATTATGCGCGCAGAGAGAAATGCCGGCGATTTACACCTCGACGGGACCTGCTTGGAAACGAGCCGCTGGCGCCGGATCCTATTACTTTATCGGCTATTAAAAAGCCAGCTAAAATCCCGTACGTAATAATGGCAGTCAATGACAGGAAAGGACGCAACGAACAGGTCACATTCACACAAGGGCATTTGTTACTATAGCACGTATGCAAGCAATGGGGGTAAGGGAACAGGACACGAGCAGAAAGATAACTACAACCGTTTGTCTGTAGTTATTATGTACAGTCACTTATGCAGTTTAACTTATGGGACTGGTGCCACACACACACACACACACACACACACACACACACACACACACACACACACACACACACACACACACACACACACACACACACACACACACACACACACACACACACACACACACACAAAAACCACGAAAAGAAAAGAAAAGAAAGAGAAAATATATATATATATATATATATATATATATATATATATATATATATATATATATATATATATATATGCACACATGCACAAACACACAAACTCGTGTCCAGTGGGTCTAACCCCCAATTGCGTTGATGACAAAGCTACTCCCATAAAGGCGAACAACTGAGACCCGGAGATTAATGCGCTCACGGGAAATGGACATGATGGCGAACGTGATCCACCCAGGAGGAGCTCAGCACAAGGGGAGGTGGGGGGGGGGAGGGTTATACTCGAACCCACTACAGATACACGGTTACAGTTTCACTTAAAGGAATTCATTTAACAGTGTGGAAGAAAGTCAGCTCTTCGCTGTCAGAGTCCGAGACCATTAATTAACAGCAAACAACAACAAATAATAACAAACATGCGTGTGGGAAAGAAGGATATACAAAGCAAGCAATATCAAACACGATATTGGACAGCAAAAGACAGGGGAGGGCAAGTTCACGATGTATCTGCAGAGCGGAGTTTTGCAAGTGTTGTTGAGTCGTTCCCCCAGGCAGGCATGATGCAACAGCAACGATTAAGGCACGATTAAGTATTTGCTTTCTCGGGGTTTGACTTGTCCAACCTTCTCTTCCGTGGGGGTTTTTTAGACATGCTCGTCTCATCTCCTCAGGAAGGGTGTCGTGTCATGATCAAGTGTTGAATGCCCAATCACCCAAATCTGGGTTCTCCCCATCGTCCAATCTTTCGGTAGAAGTTCTTCCAAAGCTTCATGAGACAAAATCGTATACTGCATCGTTCAACTGCGCTCAACGCTCCGAAACAAACAAAATCAAGGTTAAACAAAGTTTAAATTCAATAAAACGTCATGTCAATAAGACTGACAAAGGTTATCATAGAATGATTTGACTTGTATTGCATGATATATCAAAATTTTACCTTTCTCTTATTTTTAATTTTTTTTTTCACTCACACCGAAACGATATGCCATATCCAAAGAAATCTCAGTTGTATGTATACTCAAAAATAATCATCTCATTTGCTATTTGCATGGAGAAAGGGCAGCAGCATTTTTTCGGGTTACAATTTGTACAATTCCAGAAAAGGTCTCTTCAGTTTGTACCATTAAAGAGGGGGTGATTTTCCTTTCAAAGCATGAGGCAATCAGTGAAGGTGCCTTTCGTGAGGTCAATGTTGTAGTAGCACAATTGAAAAGTACTACGATAACAAATAACATGTCCAACAAAAATCAATAATTTTGTCCATCATCCTCCAAAGATCCCTTTTTGTCAAGAAAATATTCCATCATCTGTTTTATAATCATGAAAGTGAGCTTCTTCTTCTTCTTCGTTAATTTTTGGTGTATTCTAATTTGTCTGAGACATAAGTACAGCATTCAAACCCAACAAGAGGAAAGGCTCCCCCCTTTTGAAGCAAGTACTAAATCCAAAGTGATTCGATTTTGCACAGTGATCATTTTAACATTCATATATGCAAAACAATCCACAGATTCATTCACAAGCAGTTCAAGAGCAACTACCTTTTTTGATTTTTCAAGCTAACTTAGCACTTCCATTTTGAGGAAAGATGGTCATAAGGCCACGTCAGTGTTAAAAATACGCCGCTTACTTCGTTGCAAATTTTGAAATGGGAAATGGGTATGTAAACGTACAAGGTCAGGTCAGTTCAGGTATGGGAGCTTGCGCTGGAGCAGCACGTTGCTGCGTCCACTTTCCACCGGTACTCCAGGGGCCTCCGTTTGACCATCCCCCAGGCAGATGCCTGGCCCATCCCCATCTCCTTGAGATGCCAATAAACATGTTGCAACCACGAGGAACGTGGTCAGCCCATTGGCCTCCTCCAGTCAAAAGACTCCCTCGCTGAGAGAATCTGGTGAGCAGGATCAGAGTCAGGAAAACGAGCCACATGTCCATACAGCCATAGTTGAAGCTCACGGACTATGCAGGCAACAAAGCTCATTTCAATCTCTCTCAGCAACCAATCGTTGGACACAAAGTTCGACCAGTGATAGCCAAGGATTCTCCGAAGAGACCTGGTACCAAAGGAATTAAGTCTTCATCTCAGATGCCTGGTCAGAGTCCAAGTCTCAGATGCATAGAGTCAGACTGGAAGCACCAAGGACCTGAAAACTCGGACTTTCGTCCTCTCGCACAGGTACCGGCAGCGCCACACCCCATGATCCCAGTGAATCCATGACTCCCCAGGCCCGACGCAGACGTCTATTGACCTCTGACTCACAGCCGGCAGAGACATGAATATCACTGCCAAGGTAAGTGCATTTCTCATTGACCCAAACATCCTCACCACAAACAGGCACAGACAGGACAGCAGTATCCAAGATGTCATTGAAATCTGGATCTTAGATTTGACCCAGGAAACCCGTAATCCCAGCGGCTCCAACTCCTCATTCAGCACCTCGATGGCCCCCAAAAGGATATCCAGAGTCTCCATAAAGATGACTGCATCGTCTGCGAAATCAAGGTCAGAGATCTTGACATTCCCAAACGATGCACCGCAGCATGATCTCTCCAACATCCTTCCCAGAATCCAGTCCATACAAGTGCTGAAAAGAGTGGGGGCCAGTACACACCCCTGATGAACTTCAGTAACAACTGGAAATAAGTCAGAGATGGGACCACCACATCTCAGAGCACTCTCAGCACCAGAATACAGTTCAGATATCAGATCAATCAGTTTGGGTGGCACCCCACGATGACAAAGAATCCTCCAGAGGGCAACCTGATTTACTGAATCAAACGCTTGTCAGAGATCAACATAGGCTGCAAGCACCTCTGCCCAAACTCTTGTTTGCATTCGGTGAGGACACAAAGAGCAAGGATATGGTCAATCGTTGACCTCTTTGGTGTGAAACCTGACTGCTCTGGATGCTGGTGGTCAAGCAGATGTTTGCGAACCCTTTCAAGCATTATCTGAGCAAAGACCTTGCCCGGCACTGAGAGCAGAGTCACCCCTCTGTAGTTGTTGCAGTCTTGGCGATCACCCTTCCCTTTCTAGAGAGGGACAACAAGGCCCCTCTTCCAGTCAGTTGGGATGATGCCTGCGTTCCAGGCAGATTACAGAACTGCATGCCACGACACGAGTGCAGCATTTCCACCAGCCTTGAGAAGTTCAGCATGGATGCCATAGATCCCGGGAACTTTACCCCATTTCAACCGGTTCACCCCAGCCTGTGTTTCCACAAACAAAGGTGGACCACAGTTGATTGGAGAGTCAGCTACAGGGATTGCAACACCCCTGACGTCCAACTTGACAGCTGGTGGATCAGCCTGGTACAACCGCTCAAAGTAACCGGCCCAGTGGACCTTCACTTCGGCCTCCTCTGACAAGAGCCTACCACCCTCTGCTCTAACTGCAGTACACCGAGGGATGGGCTTGGATAAACACAATGCGTGAATTCCCCTGTAAGCAGGACAAGAATCACTTGACCACAGGTGATGCTCTACCCCCTCACAGATTTCTTGCACATAGGTCTCCTTTGTCCACCCTGTGTATACGTACAGTTTTACGTCTCAGCTCCCTGAACAGCTCAGCTTTGCCATTCAGCCTGGCCCTGCGACTCTGGTCAATAGTAGTCAGTGTCCCTTGAGAGACAAAATTCTTCTTCACCCTCCAGTGAGTCCAACACATCCACCGGCAACATCAAGGACGGTGGTCTTGAAGGCACTCCACAACTCTTCAGGATCTCCCAAAGCACCCAGACCCCCCAAATCTCCACTCATCCTGTTCGCAAACTCCTCAGCTCATCCTCTCATCTTTGAGCTTGCCAACATCCAGCAAAGGCTGGGATGGTGCCATTCTCCTGGACATCAGGTGCAATTTGAGAGTTGCAACAACAAGCCAGTGGTCATTATTGAGGAACTGAGCACTCCGGTGGACCCTGCAGTTCTGGATCATCCTCCAGCAACCATCAACGAGCAGGTGGTCAATCTCCTTTGCCACACTGCCAGCGTTGGAATCCCAAGTTCAGCGATGAGCTTGTGGGTGCTGAAACGATGAACCGACCACCATAAGTCCATGACTTCTTGCAAAGTCAAGGAACTTAGTGCTATTCAGGATCGCAGTTCCAGACCCATGGGGACCAACACACATCTCATAACCATCCCTATCAGTTCCAGTCGATGCATTGAAATCCCCCAAGACGAGAAGTGTATCTCGTCTGGGCCACTGAGCAACCACAGACTCGAGCGTGACACAGAATGCATCCTTCACTGTGAGGCCTAAGTGACATTAGCTCTAAGGCGAGGATATGGTGGCCGTACACCCTCTGAATTGACAGAAACGTGCGGCGGCCGCAGAATTTATGCGGTGGCCTCAGGGTGGCCCTCCGCTGTTTGGCTATCTTTTACAGGCTGTAGGGGTCACCGTGGAAATATAACGCGGAGTTATAACTTTTTTAATTTCCACGTTCGCCGAAGCAATTCGACAAGCCGAAACAAAAAAACTGGTAAAAATAAAAAAATTAAAAAAAAGAACCCACTCGTTATCGTCTGTCTGGCCGCGCGTTCGCCTTAGGGCCCCCCTGCGTTCGCCTTGCGGGCACCTTGCGTCTGTCTTGAAAATTCCATGGCCGCCGCAGGAACGCCCTAAGGTCACCGTGCGACATCAAATCAAAGACCATAAGGCACCCCCACGTTTTCGGTCTCCACAATTTATAAATACGCCGTGCGGCTCCCCTAAAAATATAAAAAAAACAAATGTGACTGCAACATTGTGTGACCGTGGAAATACTACGGCTGCCGTATAATTGCCAGTGGCCGCAGATTTTGGAGACTCCACGACCGCCGTGGCAAATGTGACTGAGGCCTTTGTCTCATAATACGCTCGTTGACCAGTGTGACCTCAATTATCATTGGTGTCTGCTTATTGGACACAGCTGCAGAAACTCCTTGAGCATGGTAACCATCAGAGCGACCAGACCAAATCCCTCTCAAAGCAACCATCCCACTCTTCTCCCTCCAAGCTTCCCTCTCATCTTTTTCAAAAAGTCCCCCCTCACCTTTCTCCCTCAACTCTCCCCACTCAGCCTTCTCCCACCATTCACCCCCCTCACTCACCCTTCTCAAAGTTGCCTCCCCTCACGTCCACAAAGCTACCTCCTTCCCCTGCCCTCTCACCTCCATCTCATCACCCCACCTCCTCAAATCGTCAACTGCCTTCTGCCCCTCTCCCCCAGCACTGCAGAGCCTTTTATCCTCCTCATCTGCCCCCTCCCCGAGCTATTCCGCAATCCCCCACACTCTTTCAACAACTCTCCTTACCTACCCCCCTCCTCCTTTGTCCCACCCTCCCCCTCCCCTCACATCCCCTGCACCCAAAGACTCCTCCCCTCCCTCTTCATTAACGGTGTGCACCGTAAATATCCGGGACCTTCGCTCAAACCTTTCTGATCTTTCCATACAGGTTTTCACTGACAAACCAGACATAATCTGCTTCACAGAAACTTTCCTCCCTCAAGATGTATTTCCTCCCTCCCAAGTATCTCTCCCTGGTTACTCCCTCCTCCGGTATGACAGACCTGAGCCTCGTCCTGGTGGAGGAGTTGCTCTCTTCATCAAAGACTCTATTCCTCACTCTCCATGCACTGCCCTCACTTCCCCACACACCCAGGAATACCTCTGGCTACGGCTTCCCCTCCACTCCCACCTAATGTTTATTTGTGCACTGTACCGTCCACCAAACAGTGATGATGCCATTTACACCTCACAATCCGAAAACAAAGACCAACTTCTATGTTCTCATCCAAACTCTCTCTTCCTCATATGTGGTGACTTCAATTGTCATCATGCCAGTTGGCTAGGTGTGGGTACCTCTCTCACCTGCCATGGCACTTCAGCAAAAGCTTTCTGTGACTCATTGGGACTGACTCAATCAGTCAACTTCCCGACCCGGATCTCAACCAATGGTACTCCATCTCTTCTGGATCTGATTTTGACAAATTTCCGTGAAAATATCTGCTGTTCTTCCTTGCTCCATTCGGTTCTTCTGACCACATGCTTGTCAAAGTGGACATCTCTCTGGCTGTTAGAGAACCACCTCAGTGCCGTCGAGTCTGGCATGTCATTCAAACCGACTGGCAGAGTTTCCAAGCAACAAACAAACTTCAAGACTGGTCTCCCATCGCCACTTTCTCCAACATCAACTCATCCTGGGAATTCTTTCAAAGACACTTGCTCTCCCTCATGCACAGATTTATCCCCTCTCGTCTTCAGTTGACCTACCCTTCCTCCCGCACATGGTTCACTGAAGCTTGTGGTGAGGTCAGCGTCCTGAAACAACTTGCCTTTGCCTCATGGAAAGCAAACCCAACTGAGGGTAATCTCAGTTCCTTCCCTCAAGCTCGGAACAAGTTTGTGTCTACCCTCAGGAGAGCCAGAAAATAACATCTTTCGAAGCTCAAATCTGAACTTTCAAATCTCTCTCCCTTCTCCAAATCCTGGTGGCATCTAATCAAATCTGTTTCTGGTGTATGTTCCCCCTCCATCCCTTCCCTTACCTCAAATGGCCGCACTGCTGATACCACACATGAAAAGGCTGAAGGCCTAAACTCGGTGTTTGCATCAAAATCTTGTGTCCAAACCCATCGCTTTTTGTACCCACCTTACCCAGTCGCACCCAATTGCCCCTGGACTCTGTGTCCTTTTCTCCTGACAAGGTGGAGAGCTTGCTGTCAAACCTCGCCTCCGATTATGCAACCGGTCCAGACGGCATCAGCCCACGTTCCCAAAAAATCTTCTCCTCTGCTCTTGCTCACCCTCTCTCTGTTCTATTCACCCATTAAATTGCTCAAGGTCATCTGCCATCTGCTTGGAAATCAGCAAACATTACTGCCCTGCATAAAAAAGGTGCAAAAACAGATCGCTGCAACGACTAGTCGGGTCAATTTATGACAAACAACCACCAAACCCACAACAAATTGCAACAAAAGGTTTCTCAGTGGTTTTCATTCCAACTGGATATACTGATCAAGAGAAAAAAAGTCTACCAAAATCTGACATCCGGAAATGGGTGAAACAAGTCATCTTCAAGATGGCTGCTACCGGGCTTTGAAAGAACTAAAACAGCTAAAACTTCTTCAATAATTGTGATAAAAACATAATTGTTGGTTTTGGTCCATGGTTTTGATGGATCAGCAATCCACTGGTGTCAATAAAATTTAGATCTGATCAGTACTTAACGAGAAATCCAAGATGGCGGCAAAAAATGAAGGGCGTAAAATCAATAAAATATCAATCTAAAATTCCAGCAATCTCTGTGTGTGTGTCTGTGTGTGTGTTTGTGACCACTGTTTCTCGACAACCTCTGGTCCGATCTAATTGAAACTTGCCAGGTATTTTGCTGGGGACTTGAGGATGTGCTTTTCAAGGTTTGATATTAATCGGACAAGTGCTTCCCAAGTTATGGCCATTTATTTACCAACCAATGGCAAGACACGTTGTTGCATGGGCGTGGCCGATGGGGAAGGGAAGCACAGCCACGTTCCCCATTACCGATTACAACGTAGGGCTTCCGGAGAGTAATGACTTCGTGTATTCTAATAATTTCTCGATTTCTTATGCGCATTTATAGATAAACACAATGGCCTAAGTTATGATCGTTTTTATATTAGACGGTGTATAAATTTCGGGAACATCAGAGTGCTGGCATGCTCCGAACCAGGAAGTAAATTTTTTCTCTCTCTTCTCTTCTCTTTTTCTTTTTCCTTGCCACGACATTGCGAAAAGGTAAAATACGTTGGCGCTAATTGAATAATTGGGTATTAAAAATAAATTGCGAATAATCGTAACTGCGAATAATATCGAACTTCCGGGTCACGCACGTACAGGCACGTGAGAGCGAAGAAACGGCCTGTGTGGTTTCTTTATTTATGATTATTATTTTTTTTTTACGGGCACGTACTATTCTCTATAAAATCAAACCACTGTGAGGCAATCACCCAACATTTATCAAATTCTAACAAAAGGGTTTTCAGTCTTCTCTTACCAGTAATTATATGTGATGTATTCCATGTCAGGGGAATGTCCCTGGCTCTGATTGAGTAGCCTATCCCTTTCTTTGAATGCTCTTTCGCTGTATGTTTTGTTTTCTGTGTTTCAGGTTTGAAGAATGAGTGCTCCTGAGATGCACGAAGATCGGTGTTCAATTTGCAAGGAGAGGCTTGAGGATGGAAGTGACGTTGTGCAAATTCATCAGAAGGGCGTTGATGGCATCAATGCAGTCAGTGTTCAGAGAGGTGACGATGTTTATGTGGCGGCTGGATGCAAGGTACACATGGACTGTCGTAAACGGTATATAAATCAACATGTCATCCTGAATCAAAAGAAGAAACAAGGACCATCCAAACCATCCAGGAAGCGAAGTTCACGCGTGTTGACCGGGCCTTTCAACAGCAAATCTGACTGCTTGTTCTGTGGGACCACAGTGGATCTTGGAAGTTTTGACTACAGTCATGTCAAGACTGCCGACTTTGCCAAAACCATTCTGGAGTACTGTGAGAATCGGTCCGATGATTGGTCATTCACAGTGAAAGGGCGGATTGAGTACGATGATGGAGATCTTCATGCAGCTGACTGCATATATCATCATCAGTGCAGTGTCCATTTCCGCACTGGGCGTGATGTACCAGTACACTTCCGGAGTGGACCAGATTCAACAAGTAGGAAATCTGGACGTCCGATAGATAGTGATCAAGAGCAGGCATTCTCCAGAATGTGTTCATATCTTGATATGAATGATGAGGAACAGATGACTGCTTTGTACCTTCGTGGCAAAATGGAAGAGTTTTTTATGGTTGAAAATTCTCTTCCATACACCAACTACTATCTGAAGAAGAAAATGAAGGAAAGATATGTGGACTCCATTTATATTGCTGAAGGAGAAGGCGTAAATGACAGAGTGACATTCAGGGAGAAAACATCACACATACTCCGGTCATTCTACAAAGAAGCACAGCGAGAAGGAGATGAAGAGGCACAAAAGAAGGCCATAATTGAAACGGCAACAAGGCTGATCAAGAGTGATATCAAGAACGGTGTACCATCTGTTACTGATCACTACCCAAAATCAGAAGAACTTGAATTTGACTCTGCACTGGCATTCCTTCCAGATACACTTCGAAATATGTTGAATAGTCTGTTCGTTGGAAAAAAACACACAATGTAAAGTGGCTAGTATGGGACAAGCCATTGTTCAAGCAGTGAGACCTCGGGCTATCATTGCACCACTCCCGATTGGTCTCGCTGTGCAGATCCATCACATATATCGGTCAAAATTCCTTGTGGAAACCCTGTGTAATATGGGGTACGGCTCGTCATATGGTGAAGTACTGCGGTTTGAAAAGAATACGGCAAGCTGTGTCACACCCGATTTGCTAATTGAAGAAAAAGGTGTATTTGACCTATCAGTGTTGTTTGCCGGTGAAAATGTAGATCACAACATAATCACCCTTGATGGCAAAGGTACCTTTCATGGAATGGGCATGACAGGTGCATTGACTCCTGGTAGAAAATAAAGTCATCTTGTGACAAGGCAGAAGATTTCAGAATTGAACATTGTACAGATGTCAAAAATTGATCTCAAAGAATATGGCTTTGAAACCAATGTTCTTCACAACATTAAGTTCCGAGACCTCCCAGATCTCCGAGTCTGTGACATGAGAGTTGAGATCTTCTGGGAGCTATCCTTCCATTTCAAGCAGACTGGACCAGGCTGGCAGGGGATGATGCACATCCTTCACCGAGGACAGACACATCCTGGCGCATCCTTCATTCTGTATTTGCCAATGATTGATATGTATCCAGGCGACAAGGCTTGCATTCTGTACACTTTGAAATTCCTGTCCAACATGGCCATCAGACACCATGTCCCTCCTGTGATTACGTTTGATCAACCGCTGTACTGGAAAGCTGCTGAGATAACACTGGTCAACAATTTTTTACTTTCTGAATGTTGTCTAGATTTCTACAAGTGAATTAGGGTATTCTGGCACTGCTGAATCAGGAAATGGCATCCGTTTCTCTCCATCAGGTCAGGTTTTTGTGCTAAGTTGATTTGAAAAAATCAGATCTTGTGACAAAATCAATTACATTTTTGTGGCATTATCAGCTGATTTTTGTCAACACATATCATCCTAAACATGTTTTTAAGAAAAAAAAATGTTTTGCCAACAACATTTATTGATTACATGATAGAAACATCGATTACTGTCATCTGAATGGTGGGCATTGATAAAGGTAAGTACAAGTAAATTGCATGTTGCGTCACCACTGTTCAAACTTCAGGGCTTGAACTTCCGTTTCTTCGAACTCCTGGAATGTTCAGCGGCAGGGAGGTCTCTCTTCAGATTCCAACAGTAGTCAGCCATCATGACTGCGTCCGAGCGACCCTGATACCTGGTCTCCATCTCCTTCATGTCCTGATGGAATCTCTCCCCCTGCTCGTCACTCATTGAACCCAGGTTCTCAGGAAACCAGTTCATATGTGAAAATAGGTAGTGCATCTTGATGCTCATGTTGCAGCCCAGGTTTCTGAAAGCAGTCAGCATGTTGTTGACAAGTTCTGCGTAGTTTCTGGCCTTATTGTTGCCAAGAAAGTTCTTCACTGCCAAAACAAATGTCTTCCACGCTTCCAGTTCCACTTCGTTCATTGAGTTTTTGAACTCTGGATCTCTGATGAGCTGACGGATCTGAGAACCATCAAAGATGCCAGCTTTCAACTTCTCCATGGTCAATCCTGGAAAAGCCTGGCACAAGTAAGTGAAGCAGTCACCATCTTTGTCCAGAGCCTTGGTGAACTGCTTGATTAAGCCGAGCTTGATGTGCAGCGGTGGGAAGAGTATTCTGTCTCTGTCCACCAGAGGGTCGTTGATGACGTTCCTTTCTTTGCATGGCACCAATTCCTCCCGCACAGGCCAGTCCTTCTTCGTGTAATGCTGAGCACGGTCCCTACTATCCCACATGCACAGAAAACATGGGTACTTGGTGAAGCCAGACTGTTGTCCCAACAAAAAGTTCACCATCTTCAGGTCAACACAAATAAACCACTTATGCTGATCATAACCAATTTTCTCCAGCACGTACTTCACCGCTTCATACTTCTCCTTCAGTGTAGTCGAGTGAGCGATGGGTACAGAGGCAAACTGGTTGCCGTTGTGTAGCAGAACACATTTCAGTGATCGCTTGCTGCTGTCAATGAACAGTCTCCAATCTTTGGGTTCGTACTGTGGCACTCCAAGCTTGAGCAGAAGCTGCGCAATATCAGCACAGTACACCAAGTCCTTCTCTTCAGAGAAAAAACGGAGGTACTCTTGATGCCTGTTGCGGAAGAAGCTGATGCGAGCACTGTCAGAGAGGAGGTTTTTTTCCTTCAATCTGGATGCCAACAGTTCGGCAGAGTCCTTTGACAAGCTGAGGTCGCGAACTAGATCATTCAACTCCTTTTGGGAAAATGGATGTGGAGCATCATCTTGAAGAACCACTTCTTCTTCTTCATGTCCTTCAACACTGGAGGCATCTTCGTCACTAATGTCAGGAAGTTCGCCGAAGATAGGCACTGGAATTGCATCACAATGAGCTACAGGACGACGTGCTGATTGAAGATCAGGATACTTGAGGCTGCCCCGGTTCTTTCTGTTGATTCCAGACACATCAACAGCGCAGAAGTAGCAGTCAGTGACATGGTTTGTCGGCTCCCTCCAAACCATGGGAATTCCAAACTTCAGACCAAATTCCAAACTTCAGCCTGACCAATTTTTGGAAGATTTTGAGGTTTTATGACTTCAAACTGATCCCTTTTCGACATAATCACCCAGAACTATCGTACCTGAATACTTCTTGTCATTAAAATAATTATTTCCAATCAAAACAATTATTTGACATGACATTTTACCCCCACCAACTTCTTCTAAAATGCTCCACACATGCGTACATGTGAACAAAAATGTAAAAAACGACATGTGGCCATATCTCAAAAACTTGACCTGATTGAACAAAACTAATGTGAGTTTTGGATTCAGCGCATCAGATTCGTCCTAAATCAGCTTAAAAAATGCAGACAACAAATTTGTTGTTGACCAGTGTAATCAGTGCTGCACCAGAGATAGCCATTTTAAGGGGATCATGCTTAGGCTGGGAACATTTCACACGTTCATGAATCTGCTTGGAGCAATGGGCATGTTGATGGCGGGAACAGGACTCAAAAACATCCTGGAACTGGTGTACGGTGAAAATGCTGTAGTTCATATGATGTCCGGAAAATCTGTTCAGAGGGCATTCCGAGGATATCTACTGGTGAGCAAGTGTCTATATCGAATTATTGTGGCATCTGTAGTGGAGGAAAATCCTGAGTTCATGCTCCCAGTAGAAGAGATTGAGAAAATGTATTCATCCTTGCCAACGGGTGACATCTCTCTTGAAAGTCTTGAAGAATCAGCTGCAATTATGAAGACCACTGATGAACTTGAAAAAAGAAATCTGAACTTGCTGCACAATCCAAAACGAGTAAGCTGTGGCTGGGTTATCAGAAAATGCTCCATACTGCTCAGGCAATGATCAAGGCAGATCACACTGGGTCTTGGAAGGATCACTTGCAAGCTGTTGCTGATGCCTTGCCAATATTTGCAGCAGCTGGACACTACAACTCCCAGAAGTCTGCTTATCTCTACGTACAAGAAATGAGTGAACTGGAGAGCAAACACCCAGATGTGTATGAAAAGTTTCAAAACGGCTTCCATGTGATCTGGCGAACAAACCAGTTTTGGGCAGGCCTCAGCTGTGATCTAGTCATCGAACAAACACTCATGAGATCACTAAAGAGCACCGGTGGCTTGACTCATGGCAGTAAGATGACAGAGGAACACCGAGCATTGTGGACAATGTCAGCCCCCATAACATCTGAGGTCAACGTCGCCATGCAGGACTTCAATGATCTCACATATGCAACAAGCGAACAGCATAAAGAAGCAACTGGTGCCAGAATTGAAAGACATGCATTCGACCTCTCGAAGATAAGCACAAAGCTGAATGCATTTTCACCTTTCTCCTCTGATCCTCCATTGAGAAATATCATAAATGGTATCGTGGCAAGCGAAGACATCAACGTGCATGAATATGAAGCTGTTGGGAACAAAATCATCGAGAGAATGATTGGACAACTTGTGTTTTCCTTCTCCATCAAGAGGACAGAGAAAGCAAAGACCCTGGGAAATTCTAATGCTCTCCAGGTTGCTCCTCACAGAACCATCGACTCCAGTGTGCTATTCCAGCGATTCCTGGTGGTATCCCAGATAGGTGATTTGTCACTTGAGGACATGATGAGTTTTGAGCTCAGTCCATACCCTCCATCCCTCTTTGAGGACAACAAGATCTTGAGGAAGGCCGACAAACCTCAACTCGCTCAAGCCGTCAATGACCACTGTTCCAAGGCACTGGCATGTGAAGGAGTACCTGACACCACACCTTCAGCACACCTTAAGAGTGAAGATATGTTCTTGATGGTGGATCCTTGCTGCACAAGCTCAAGTGGAAGAAGGGAGATACATATGGCAAAATAGCCAGAGCATATGCGGACTTCACAACAAAACACTATGGAACAGCAACTGTTGTCTTTGATGGCTATGGTGCAGGCCCTTCGATAAAGGATAACACTCAGCAGAAACGGGGACAAGCCAACAGCTATCCGATTGTGAACTTCACCGGAGAAACTGAATTTGACGGAAAGAGAGATGAATTCCTATCTGTCGGCAGTAACAAGCAACAGCTGATCACCTTAATAGGTGATCAGCTGAAGAAAGCGGGCTGCACAGTTATTCGGGCAGAAGGGGACGCTGATGTGGACATTGCCAAGACAGCCGTAAACAGCACAATTCTGCATTCCACCACACTAATTGGAGAGGACACAGATTTGTTGGTGCTTTTGCTCCATTACTGTATACCAGATGGAAAACCACTATATTTCAGATCAGACAACCAGTCAAGAAGCAATCTGAAAGTATATGACATCAATCGGATGAAGCATCTTCTGGGGAATAAGTTGTGCACTCAACTATTATTCCTGCACGCCTTCACAGGATGTGATTCAACATCTCGTGTGTATGGCATTGGGAAAAAAAATCAGTCTTTCAGGAACTCATGGAAGATGATCAAGGCCTCCAGTTGTGTGCAGATACATTCGCTTCGAGAGGCGTCAGCCACGCTAAAATAAAGAAACGGCAGCCAAGCGATGGCCGTTATATTTGGTGGGGAGAGCACAAGTTTTCTGGCAGCCATGCGTTACAAGATATTCACAAAGAAGGTCGCTGCTGCTGTCTTTCGTTACACCTGAACGTCTTCCCCCAACGGAATCTGCCACCAAGTTTCATTGTCTCTGAGTGTACTACCAGGTCATGGTTTGGATGGGGATGGAGGATGACCTCGGTCCTCTGGACTGGGGCTGGGGACTTGAAGACAATCGATTTGTACCTATAATGACTGCCATGAATGCTGCACCAGACACTCTTCTGAAGATGATACACTGCAACTGCACCACAGCTTGTGACACACCCCGTTGCAGCTTCAGAAAGATCGGGCTTCCGTGTACGTCTGCATGTGGATCATGCCAAGTAACGTTTTTTGACAATCCACAAAATCAAGCCTCTGAGGAACTAGAGGACAGTGATGAGGACTGAAATTGTAACCTAAACTGCCATGATGTAATGTTCACAAATAAATGTTTCAGTGGCACCAGGTGTTCAGTGATTTTGGTTCAGATGGAAAATTTATTGATTTTTGCACTCTTGAATTTTGCCGACATCTTGGATTTCATGTTAAATACTGATCAGATCTAAATTTTATTGACACCAGTGGATTGGTGATCGATTAAAACCATGGACCAGAACCAACAATTATGTTTTTATCACAATTATTGAAGAAGTTATAGATGGTTGAGTTATTTCAAAGCCCAGTGACAGCCATCATGAAAATGACTGTTTTAACCCATTTGCGGATGTCAGATTTTGGAAGAGTTTTTTTTCGTTGATCAGAATATGCAGTTGGAATGAAAACCACTGAAAAACCTTTTGTTGCAATTTGTTGTGGGTCAGGTGGTATTATGACCCGACTGTACAGACAAATCAGCCTTCTCCCAATCATCAGCAAAGTTATGGAATCCATCATTGCTTCAGACATTAAATCCGTCCTCTTCTCCAATGGCCTGATTTCCGATCATCAATTTGGTTTCAGAACAGGTCACTCTATCCTGGATATGCTGCTTCTGCTCTCCCAACAGTGGATGGAGGTCCTCAATGCCAGACATGAAATCAGAGCCATATCCCTAGACATATTGTGTGACTCTTCAATCCTATTCTTCCCTCCAGGCCTTCAAAACAGCTGTTCATCACCAACTCTTATCGTGCCCCATACAAATCCTAGATCTTTTCTACCCCGTTAATTCCCCCAAACCCATCTCTTTCAAATTCCCCGTTTTCCTTCCTGAAAGTCCCTGTAATGTCCATCTTGTATACCCCGTGTTCCCCGCCCCATCCCTCTCCCTTCCACAGATCTACTCATGTCTCTGTTCCCCACTGTTTTGTCCTTCCCACTCCCGCCCCTCTTGTCTCATGCCCCCCTTGCTGTACGTTGTGTGTTAGCAATCAGACGAGCCTCGACAAGGTATACAAAAAAAAACAACAGTATGTGTTCACAAACCGCCATGATCTCGCCGCAATCCGATCTCCGAACATCAGAGAGTGCTGCAATGCCGATGTCCAAACGCTTGAGCTCAGATGAAAACAGAGACAGGTGATCATCCTCTCTTAGGGATAGGACATTCCAGTTACTCACCCGAAGGGACCGCCTCAGGTTAACCCAAGGAGACGCTGTCTGGTGGACGACACTGCAGATACATTTTTATTATGATGGGTTTGGGGGTGATAAAATAAATAAATTGATGATGATTAAAACTTGATGTTAAAATAAAATATATTAAACCTTTAATAAAATGTACTCAAGTATGATATGATGTTTTTAAGTATGTATCCATTTGGAATTAACATAATTATATTTCTCCACTGTATGGAAACATCACCTGTATATTAAAAGTGTGAACAGGTTGAACTTTGCCAGTAAGTTGAATATAAAGAAGAATTGCTTGTCATGTAAAGCTTTCTTAAGAATTTTTATAAAAGACACAAACAAGTTGGAATGTTGATTTAAGAAAATGTCCAGATGTATCCACAAAGCTCGTCACTTCAAGATTATATATCTTCCCAGTTTTTGGAGAAGCAGACTGACTTTTTAACCTATATATAATGGAAACTTGTTTTAATAACCATTCGAGTTGGCGTTTGACTTCATTCCAGCATTCTGTGCGTTTTCTGTGTTAGGAGAGGATTAAAATGTCTGGATTTGAAATATGTGTTGCAACCATTCAAGCAGGAGCTGTCTCGGAAGCCTGAAGATAGGCTTCGCCTTAAGGATGTCAATACCGACAAACTGGCGCCAGTGCCAGAGATGATAAAAAGCTGTCTTACTGAAAACTATATAAGGACTAAGATTCTCCATTTGTTTTTGAGATTTCTGTGATGCGTTTGTCTATTCAGAACCTCCTATGCACGCATATTAAATGTGTTTTGTATGTGAATAAATGTTCTAAATTGTACTGAAGTTGTGTAACTATATCTGCACAAGCATGAAGGTTTTGCTGAAAACACTATTGAGAGAACATCCATGCCATGATCTACTGTCCCTCACCTTCCTTTACTTCCACCTGTTTCGCACTTCAGACCTCGAATGCGAAGCTCGGACAAGTTTTCCAGAGGAATACTTCGCCAAATATATTGAGGTCATTCAATTGACACCTCACCTTGGAGGGGGATACATTGATGAACTGCATACGAGTTTCGCATACCGGTAGCATGTTCTCAAGGTAAGGGACTATGAGAAAGTAAAATGTTTTGGATGATTTTGCATAAGATTTTCGATGGAGGAAGAGATTTCCTGATTGAGTTTATAATTTACTTATTTGTTCAGACAAGTTTAAAATCAGACTGTGAGGTATACATATTACTGTGGAGATGAATAAGCATACATGGGACAGAAAATGTTCATTGAACAGATGAAACAATTTGTCTGAGTTGCCCACGAGGTTCACCATCAGGTGATGCTGAGAAACCAGCCATCTTAACCTGAAGAGAACGTCATGAAAGGATGAAATAAAAGAGAAACTCGTGCCTCATTTACACCCTGAACGGTCCAGGTGCTGGAACCCCTTAATCACCACCTTCTCAGCATCTTTCTTACCTTCCACAAGGGAAGCAGGCTTCGAAAAGGCCAGTGAAGCATTCTTGTGGGACACTTTCCTGTCTCATTCCAGCAGGTGGAACAATTTGTTGGTTTGGTGACATCATCAAATTCCCAGCTCTTTATCATCATCTCTCAGGTGGATATTACACTGAGGAAGGCAAGGAGTGGATACAGAGAGGACAATCATGGTGCCCTTTCAAGAGCAAATCGGATTTATTGAGACAGAGTGAAGGCTCGTGGAAGAGGCAGAATACAGAATGGATCATGATGCAACTGAAAAACAGCAACAGTCGAGAGAGAGCGAGAGAGAGGGGGGAAGAGGAGGGTGGGGGACACCAACAGCAGGGTTCATTTGTTCATTCCATCCCACGTAACTGCTATCATTTGTCTTTTGACCCACAGCAGACAGTTACAAGAAGGAGACCACAAGTATGAAATGCCAGTACATGCGGTAAAACACAAGATAATTTTATCTCACATAAGGTATGTTTTTGCAGTTTTTGGATTATTTTAAGTCATTCATTTTTCATCAGGCGTTGATACACACGCAAGGAGATAGTATTCATAGAATACTGACCCCACACAGTCTTGAGAAGGACTTGGTGTGAGCCATCTCTTCTGACAGAAAATTTAAAATTAAATCCAAATCAAATGGAAGACCAAATAAAACAGGTCTTGCATTGGAGTCATCAGAAGGAACCCGAACAGGCAAAAAGCAAAGATGGAGTCATCAAGAGGAACCTGGATAGGATTCAGCTACAACTCCTCGACCATCAAACCCAGCCAGGTGCAGCCAAGAGAGCCTTATTCAACAATTTTTGTTTTTTTAAAGGACCTTGATCAAAAAATATTAAATATTTCTGGCTGCCAGACGATGCATCTGATCAGGTGGAAATTTAAAATGTATATTCCCTCTCAATACAAGATCATGATTTTTAAGTTTCATGTCGATTGATGCAGTGGTTCAAGAGGAAGAATTTCAAAAATATTTTCCTTCAATCCAATATGATTGGCAAACCACGTGATCTATCAAATATTTATGAACACCCTTGCACCCCCAAGGCTCGGGGAACACGTGTGTGAAGTTTCACCTCGATTTGTTTGGACATTCCAGAGGAGATGATTTTTTAAAGGTTTGAGGGTAAATCCAATATGGCTGCCAAACCATCTCACCTTTGATGTCATGGAATGGGAACTTTTTGTTCCTCATGGATAAGCGGTCACACCTGTGAAGTTTCTCCTCAATCTGTTCAGCCGTTTCGGAGAAGAAGATTTTTGAAAGTTTTTTTTGGGGGGAAAAAAATGGCTGCCGAATCATGTGACCGATGACGTCATAATTTTTTTTTTTTTCTGCTGACCAATTTATTCTGAAATAACTCTCAAAGATTTTCATACTGATCGGACGTAATGTTCTACGAATACAATTATGACATCATAAAAAAATCAAACTTATTCCCCATGGGGAACACTTGACAGTTGCCACGTTTCAACGTTTTCCCATGGAGCGGTTTTGGAGAGACAGAGGTCCAACGGTTATTCTTTTTCCAACATGGCTGCTGCACCACGTGACCGATGACATCATAATTATCATTAAAACATTCCACATCGGAAGTCGCATATATTGTGAAAATTTGTCAATCCGACCAGCGGTTCCAAAGAAAAGGGAATAACAAAAAGCAGACAGGTTCGTACATCCGTTCGATGTACACACGTACCCACGCACGGGAACGATCACTTAACCATTGGACTTTCTCTTCACGAGCACGGGCTCATGAGTGTCAGTGTTTCTTGTATGAGTGTGAAAACACCAAGCATGAGCAAAGGAAGGTACAGTGTTTTCTCAAAACGTGGACGGATTCGGACGAAACTTGGTGGACACTTTGGGTGTTTGACAAGGAAGCATTGATCCCATTTTGGTGAAGATCCGTATCCAGATCCGAATCCGAGAATTGTTTCGGTGATTCTTCACCATTGAGGGGAAGGACAAAACCAATGAGAATGTGAGCACGTCTACAAAGTAAGTACAATCAGAATGTGAGTGCATCTATACAGTGTGTACAATTAGAATGTGAGTACATCTATAAAGTATGTACAATGAGAATGTGAGTACGTCTACAAAGTAAGCACAATCAGAATGTGAGTACATCTATAAAGTATGTACAATTAGAATGTGAGTACGACTATAAAGTATGGACAATTAGAATGTGAGTACGTCTATAAAGTATGGACAATTAGAATGTGAGTACGTCTATAAAGTATGTACAATTACAATGTGAGTGTCTCGAAAGTATGTACAATTAGAATGCGAGCATGTCTCTAAAGCATACTTAATCAACGAATGGAGGGGGATGGGAAGAAGACACGAGAAAAAGCCTACAGCCGATGTCTATGCGAGAATGTACAAGCAATCATGCACTTAATCACAATTCTACTTTGAGACAAGGCGCCACAGACTTCCATACGAAACCCAAAGGAAAGAATCTGGCTCGTGAGCCTTTAATGTACTCAGAGCCGGGGTGACCGGAGGGCTCGGAGAGGCCGGGCCGGTTACCTTGCCGCCCCTCGGTGGCGACTCGGCGGTCTTCGGGTCGGCGACCCTCATGTCTCTATTCCGTTGGCTCGTTGCCAACGCGCCAGTGGTTGAGCAGCTCAGCAGCTTGAGTGGTGCTTGGTTGGTCGGGCCTGGCTACGTGCCCGACTCTTCACTGCCGTCTCCCGACTCTTGCACTTCTTGACTCAGCTCCCACCGGCTCTCCAACAACAACTCTTCCGTCCTGCCAACTCAAAACCCAACTCTCCTCCTCCACCTCCAACTGCAACTGAACTGCTCCAAGAACTCGCCGTTTGCAGCCCACTGTTCCCCGAGCCTGAACTACTCCAAGAACTCTAGATCTCGGCGCGACTCTGCCTCTTTTATAAGGTGGGGGCGGGCCGCCCTTCAACCTTTCACACGAGGCTGGGCCCCGCCCACTTCACCTCTGAACCTTCACCCCTGGTGGAAACCCCATCCTGATTGGCCGGTCCGTTCCAAGGCAAAGCTCATTCTGATCCGTTTATCAAATCGGTTCTTTCTCGGTGGTTTGCACATGGACAATGGAGAATGTGGCTCCTATGGCATTTGTGGAGATGGCGTGGTTGTAGAGTTGATGGCGTTGTGGTGGGGATGGCAAGGTTGTAGAGATGATGGCGTTGTGGTGGAGGTGGCGTGGTTGCAAAGATGATGGCGTTGTGGTGGAGGTGGCGTGGTTGTCGAGATGATGGCATTGTGGTGGAGGTGATGTTTATCGAAAATAAAAGATAGAAAAAGAATAACGGTGAACTCAAAGATTCACAGCCCGGCACACGAACGAGACCCGTTATACATCGGTGGGGAAATCCAACCTGAAACACACATTTATCGAAATAACTGATCTCTGGGGAACCTGAATGGTGTTCTGTGAATTTACACAACCGTAACGATAAATATATATATATATATATATATATATATATATATATATATATATATATATATATATATATATATATATATATATATATATATATATATATTACAAAAAATACAACACAAATATCAAATACCACCTGTCGCTTCACTGGTGGGAATACCAAGAGAGGGGGCAAAGAGATTGGGGGGGGCGGAGGGGGAGAATGGAGGAAGGGACAGAGAGAGGGGAGGAGGAGAGAGAGGGAAGGGGAGGGGCAGAGAGGAGCGAGAGAGAGGGAAGGGGAGGGGCAGAGAGGAGCGAGAGAGAGAGGAAAGAGAAACAGGGAAACAGGTGGGAGACAGCAATTAAAATGAAGGCTTACCTTGCCGTGTTTAACCCCCCCGGAGATCTTTGACTGGTCGAGGGTTAAATATGACCATCACCGCCGCGCCTCAACACAAAGCGCCATTTCCTGTGTGTTTTGTATTTTACGGCGATGGCTCCGCTTCACACAGGGGCAGCAAAGGTATCAACGGCTTGAACTGTGTCCTCCTGTACCAGATAGATTGAAGTACCACACAATGACAACGAGATCGCAGGTGCGGGAGGGAAGAATGCAGTCATTGTTGCTGTCTTTGCTTTTTGCTGTTGAGGAGTTCAGGCTGCTGTGGATGCAGCTTTCACAGGTCGTTTTTTGTCAGGTTCGCTTCTTGTATGTATATCCTTCTTTTGGTGGGAGCCATCTTCCTGCAAAATAAAGGAGGGAGACAGGGGGGAGGAGAAATCGAGGAAGGGGGGGAGGGGAGCAATGCCTTACCACATGTTGCAATACACGCTGGGAGGGAGAGTGCGAGGATATATATATATACATATATATATGTATATCTATATATATGTATATATATATATATATATATATATATATATATGTATATATATGTATGTATATATGTATATGTATATATATATATATATATATATATATATTTATATATATATATATATATATACATATATATACATATATATATATACATATATATACATATATATATGTATATCTATATATATATATATATGTATGTATATATATATATATATATATACACATATATATATGTATATATATATATATATGTATATATATGTATATATATGTATATATATATATATATATATAATATATGTAAATGCATATGTATATGTATATTCCTCCACAAGAGGAAAACAAATTAAAAATTGAATTGTAAAAGCATCCATGGGTTGCAGACTGCAAATTGTACCTGGTTCGTCTAATTTTTTGAACACTCCACGTGTGTACATTAAATCATAATGGTGAACCAAGAATCAGATAGCTCATGCAGGGAGGGGACCAGACAGTGCTGTCCAAAACAATGAGCCGATGACGATCAGATAGCCCATTCAGGGAGGTGACCATGATATTGTGAAACAAGGATCAATTGCTGTCCCCAAACAATGGAAATGAGAATCTACTAATTAATTTGTTTTTAATGTTTGCCCCATCTGGGTGTTCCCTGATGATCACGGGCCACATGGCAGACTGATTGAAAATGCCTTCGGCAAATGTTTTGCCCGTTTGGTGTAAAAATCATCACGAGGATGTGGAGATAGTGCACTTACCGTGCTGCCGAGTCGAGGTTCGATTCTTCGTGTTTAACAACCGAAACATTTCATCACAAAGTGTACCTTCCCTCGGAGAGATGTCTGCCGGCATCAGTTGATGGACGTTCAATGTCCCACGGTGTCTTTTGTGAAGAGCAGTTGAGTCATCTCCAGCACCCTGACAAAAAAATTAAAATTCCTGTTCAAATCAATTTCACTCAAACATCAAGCCTGGCCATTCGGTTCATGAAAGACTTGGGTCAAAAAATTCCTTTGTGGCTGACTCCAAAAGAAGATGGCAATTAGACTGGGGTCATTAAAGAATCAATAGACAATGAAGGCAATGCTTGGCACTTTCAGGTTGAAGATTAGAATGGTCCACATGGAAGTGTGGTGGCAGTGGAGGGGGTGGATAAGTTTAAATGGGAATTAGATAGGTACATGGATGCATTGGAGATAAAGGGGTACGGGGATATTGACAGGACTTGGAGCTTGCTTGTGTGTGAATGGGTGATACTGGGGTTTGTGCAGCATGGGCATGATGGGCCGAATGCCCTCCTCCTGCACCAGTTCCTTGTGTATCGTTATTGCTTGTATCAGAGTTGCTGGTGCTGTGGAAGAGGAAACACAGGCTGAACTGGCATCAAGTCCAATTAATCAATCATATATCAGTTCAATAATATCTCATGCAAGAGCATTTTGGGAATTAATCCAGGAATGAAATGGCAGAGCCTAAACTTGTACACTGTACACGTAGATGAGGAGCCTCAATATGGAAAATCGACGAGCACCAAAAACAAGCAGGTATGTTGTTTGGAACAGGTCTGCAACGGCTCGGCCATCATGTGCACATGTGGTATAACCAACCCGATGCCAGCAAGCAAGTCACCATCGCTGACACCTGAGAACAACTCAGAAGGGTTCTGCCTCTTAGAATGGAATACTTTGTGGTGTGGGCAAGGCATCTTGTTGTACCTTCACACTGCTGTCTCGAGTTTGCAAGATACCTCGCTACCCTAGAGGTACGCACACTCGCCACTGAGCTTCCTCACCAGGATTCGAATCCCGACTCAGGTAAAACTGTTTGCCATGCAAGGTGATTCATCAATGTGTGTGACATCCCATAAATCGATGTCTGCTGGCATGATTGGTGGACATTAAAGACCCCACGGTGTCCTTCGCGATGAGTGGGCGAGCTATCGCCAGACCCCCTGAATAAATTCAAAATTCCTGCCGTCGCGCAAATGAGAAATTGCATCAGAAGCACAGCCGCACCTCGTTCAGTGAATGATGCTACCCCACAGCCATGAACTGCATGAAGATGAAGAAGATGAAGCAGAAGAAGATAAAAAATAAGATGAAGAAGAAGAAGCCATGAAACCAATATGGCGATTTGGGTAAAAAAAACAAAATGGAAGACCTAATCGGTGCAGAGTTATGGAACTCTGCAGCCGAACTGGTCGTTTTGTTGAAATCCCGATTAAAGTAATTATGAATACGAGAACAGAGGTTGCACAAGGAATGATGGGTGCGGGCAAGGCAGAACAAACCCTGGCAGTCGGCCAACAGCTTTGTTCACACTGTGTTTATTGACTCTGCGTGGGGTTTGTCTTCTCCACCCTCTTCACTTCGGTTTCTAACTCACCCTCGTTTTCCTTGAACCCCCACACCACCTCTGCACACAAATGTAAAATTAGTCACACACATGTCACATGACTGATTGAATGCATGAAAGCCCTCTCATTCTCCCTTTTCCTTTGCAGCATGAGTGCTAAGACGTAGAACAGTGGACTTATTTCCAAAAGAAGGGGACATTTTTTTTATGACATGTCCATGAGTACGGAAGAGCAGGATAATCCATGGTGGGGCGAGTGGGGGCTGAACTAAAAGGCCTGTCTGTCTGTACTGAGATGGTGATTCTGCAGAGAAGTCAAATGCTTTGCTGTGGGTGTGCACTGAATTCAACCAACGGGGTCGACAGGTTCATTTGCAACTCGATGCCATCATAAAAACAAATAAAGCACAAGTTTAAATATTATAATGCTTTTTCCATCACAGAACATGTTCCTGTTAGAGGGAATTGGTTTGACCAATTGTGGGTAGTCAGTTGGGGGTTAGTCCTCAACTCAAACCCACGTGTATAAATCGAGGGCACCGGCCTCGTATCAGAACCACACAAGGTGGAAATTTTTCTTCCATTGGGAATTTTTAACGATGCAAGGCCGGGAAAATGTTGGGATGGCGTTTCAATGACGACGTGGATTTGAACCCTCTGATAATCCAGAGTTGATGGGTATTTGAATCCGTAAACAGTTGAGTAATAATGAGTGAATATTATTAATGATAAAGTCGCAGGCAAGACGACTGGACCAATGGAGGAAAGGCGTGTGCCCCTAAGGTTCTCATACAAGCTCTTTCTCCTCCGCAGACGAACACAAAAGACCTTGTGGGACGATACCTGCACAGTCCCCGATAAATTGGAGACGTCAGAGCTTCACGTTCCCTGCTGGACAGTGATACCACTGTATGTAGTTTGCAGTGCCTTCAGGTTTGAATAAAACTTTTTTGATGGCAGTTGAGAGCTCGTGCTCTGATGGGAACACCAAGTACATGAAATTTTACAACTGGGGGAACGACAGCACATTTACATTTATATTATAGGTCCAAAAAATATGATGTTGGCTGAATGGTTAAAGGTGGGTGGCTTAGGATCTTGGGGTCCTGAGCATTTGAACCCCCTGTTGTGCCATTTCTAATAACACCAGGTGGGTAGATTCATCCTGTCATCCTTTAGATCATCAAAATGAGTACGTACCACCTTACTTGAAAGAATGAGCCATTTGAGTATCTTTCCTCAGAGTGGAAACCCATTGAAGGTCGTGCCCCCTTGCCAAGGGAATCTGCCTCGGCTGTTCGATGCATCTGAAGACACCAAAGGAGAGGTTCTTCTTCTTCTCATTCTTCTTCTTCTCCTTCAACCCTAATATTGTCAGAGAATAAGCATGATATCATCAACACAATAAATGCATTGTTGCTATCAAATGCATAAAACAACAAAAACATGTGAAAACAAGGAAATACAAGGAAATCTCACACAGCTGGAGACCATTCAGCCCATCAGGCCTGCGCGAACACCATTCTAATTATCTACACAAGATCCAAGGAAGAAAATGCAAAAAAGTTATTAATTAATGAAATAAATTTTGTTGTTGGTGTTGTTGCTTTTTTGTTTCTTTTTTAGTTTTTGTAGTTTTGTATTTTTGGTTTTTCTTCCCCTCAGGGGAGGAGGCATGGGTTTGGTTAAAAACACACATCAACCACACAAACCCCGTTGTCAAGACCCCCACCACAGCACTCTGTACACATGCACACAATCACCCATCAATGCTCAAACTACCTAAAAGTCCCATCAACATCCCAATACCCCTCTATTTCCCCAATACCCCTCTATTTCCCCAATACCCCTCTATTTCCCCAATACCCCTCTATTTCCCCAATACCCCTCTATTTCCCCAATACCCCTCTATTTCCAGCACTTCCAGGTACCTATATAATTCTAATTTAAACTTCTCGACTGTTTCTGCTGCCACTGCCTTTCCAGAGAGACCATTCCATGCATTAATTACTCTCTGAGTAAAAGTCCCCTGCCTTACTACCATCTTAACTCTCTTCCTCTTTGCTCTCAGGGTATTATGGCCCCTGGTCCTTTCACTGTCTACTCTGTTGAATAATTCGGCTGCACTTATTTTATCCATACCTTTCATTATCCTAAACATCTCCATCATATCTCCTCGTAACCGCCTCCTTTTTAGTGAATAAAGCCGTCTCCTTCAGCTGCTCCTGATAGCTGAGTCGAGCTCGACCTGGAATCAATCTAGTAGCCCTGCGCTGAACCCTCTCTCTGGCATCCATGTCCTTGCGGAACTGTGTTGACCAAAACTGCACAGATTATTCTCGATATGGCCCTCATTAAATTCCTATACAATGTTGACACCACCTCTTTTGATTTATAATTGATAACCCTCCGAATACAACCTAAAACCTTGTTTGCTTTACCGATAGCTGTCTGGAACTGTGCTACCTGTTTACCTCCAGGATCTATTACCACCCCCAGATCCTTGTCTTGTGTAACACGCTCCAAAATTACCCCTAACTCATGTAATCTCGATTTTCATTGTTCTTCCCCATCCCCAACACCTTACACTTGTTCAGGTTAAATTACATCTGCCAATCCTTTTGCCCAATCTGTGCAAGTATCAACACTTTCCTGAATTTGATCACCACCCCCTCTGCTTTCCACCTCACCTCCAAGCTTTGTGTCATCTGCAAATTTGGAAAGCTCACTCTTCACTCCATTATCCAAATTGTTGATGTCAATATTTATAAAATTCAGCAAGTCTATGTGTTTATGTATATATGTATGTTTGTAAATATGGACGTATGGAAATATGTATGCATGTGTGTACAGTACCAGTCAAAAGTTTGGACGTACTTATTAATTCAAGGGTTTTTCTTTATTTTTACTCTTTTTCAACATTGCAGAATAATAGTGAAGACGTCAAAACTATGAAATAACACATCTGGAATTATGTTGCAACCAAAAAAAGTGTTCAACAAATCAAAATATATTTTAGATTTTACATTCTTCAAAGAAGCCACCCTTTGCCTTGATGACAGCTTTGCACACTCTTGGCATTTTCTCAACCAACTTCATGAGGTAGTCACCTGGAATACTTTTCCAACAGTCTTGAAGGAGTTCCCACATATGCTGAGCACTTGTTGGCTGCCTTTCCTTCACTCTGCAGTCCAACTCATCCCAAAACATCTCAATTGGGTTTCGGTAGGGTGACTATGGAGACCAGGTCATCTGATGCAGCACTCCATCACTCTCCTTCATGGTCAAATAGCCCTTACACAGCCAGGAGGTGTGTTTTGGGTCACCGTCCTGTGAAAAACAAATGATAGTCCCACTCAGCGCAAACCAGAGGGGATGGCATATCGCTGCAGAATACTGTGGTCGCAATGCTGGTTAGGCCAAGGTCACATTTGCCACGGCGGCCGTGGGGTCTCCAAAATATACGGCCACTAGCAATTATACGGCGGCCGCAGTATTTCCACGGGCACACAATGTAGTAGTCACATCTGTTTTTATTTTTCGGGGAGCTGCACGGCGTAGTTATAAATTGTGGAGACCGAAAACGTGGGGTTGCCGTACGGTCTTTGATTTGATGTCGCACGGTGCCTTTGGGCGTTCCTGTGGCGGCCATAGAATTTTCAAGGCAGACGCAAGGTGCCCGCAAGGCGACCGCAGGGGGCCCTAAGGCGAATGTGTGGCCATACGGAGGGTAACGAATGGGTTACTTTTTTTTTTTTTACCAGTTTTTTTTTTTTTTTCGGCTTGTCGAATTGCTACAGCGAACATAGAAATTAAAAAAGTTATGACTCCGCGTTATAATTCCACGGCGACCTTACGACCTGTAAAATATAGCCAAACGGCGTCGGGCCACCCTGAGGCCACCTCAGACACTCTGCGACCGCCGCACATTTCTGTCAATTCAGAGGGCGTACGGCCGCTGTATCCTCGCCGTAGAGCAAATGTGACTAAGGCCTTCGTGTGTGTCTTGAATTCTAAATAAATCGCCGACGGTGTCACCAGAAGAGCACCCACACACCATCACACCTCCTCCTCCTCCATGCTTCATGGTGGGAACCACACATGCAGAGATCCTCCGTTCACCTTATCTGCTTCTCACAAATACACGGCGGTTGTAACCAAAATCTCAAATTTGGACTCATCAGACCAAAGGACAGATTTCCACTGGTCTAACGTCCATTGCTCGTGTTTCTTGGACCAAGCAAGTCTCTTATTATTATCGGACTCCTTCAGTCGTGGTTTTTTTTGCAGCAATTCTACCATGAAGGCCTGGTTCATGCAGTCTCCTCTGAACAGTTGATGTTGAGATTTGTCTGTAACTTGAACTCTGTGAAGCATTTACTTTGGCTGCAATCTTAGGTGCAGTTCATTGGTGATTTTTGAGGCTGCAACTCTAATAAACTTATTCTCTGCAATTGAGGTAACTCTGGGTCTTCCTCTCCTGTGGCAGTCCTCATGAGAGCCAGTTTCATCATTCTGCTTGATGTTTTTTGCGACTACGCTTAAAGAAACTTTCAAAGTTCTTGAAATTTTCTGGATTGACTGACCTTCATGTCTTAAAGTAATGATGGACTGTCGTTTATCTTTGCTTCTTTGAGTGGTTCTTGTGTCCCCCAGTACAGACAAAATCATGGTCTTTCACCAAATTGGGTTATTTACTGAATACCAAACCCACCTCGTCACAACACAACTGAATGGCTCAAACGCATTAAGAAGGAAAGAAATTCCACAAATTAATTTTTTATGAAGGAACACCTGTTAATGGAAAAACATTCCAGGTGACAACGTCATGAAGCCAGTTGAGAATGCCAAGAGTGTGCAAAGCTGTCATCAAGGCAAAGGGTGGCTTCTTTGAAGAATCTAAAATATAAAATATATTTTGATTGGCTCAACACTTTTTTGGTTATCACATAATTCCATATGTGTTATTTCATGGTTTTGCTGTCTTCACTGTCATTCTACAATGTAGAAAATAGTAAAAGTGAAGAAACACCCTTGAATTAATGAGAATGTCCAAACTTTTGACTGGTCCTGTATGTGTGTGTACTTACATTCATTCATATATATATATATATATATATATATATATATATATATATATATATATATATATATATATATATATATATATATATTTATATTGTTGTTGTTGTTGTTCGTCTTTCGGCTGCTCCCTTTAGGGGTCGCCACAGCGGATCATCCGTTGTGATCCGCATATTGATTTGGCAGAGGTTTTACGCCAGATGCCCTTCCTGACGCAACCCTGGTCACCTCTTACGACACAGGGATAAGGATTGGGTTTTGCCATGATTCCGGGCTGCCCTACACCCTCTTATAGCGTGGACCAGCGCAGAGCTCCCGTCATCAAGCGATCCTCCAACCCAAGCCTCCGAGTCGCCGGATGACAGGCGCACGATATATACATATTGTTGCGAATTCACGCCTGCCGGCGTGCGGACGGCCACGTAACTTGGATCGCGGCACGTCGCCCACTGGACGGACAATTCAGTCGTGACCCTCCGGGAACTATCGCCCAGAGCCAGTCACGGGTGGGCCTTTCGACCTCACCACAATCGTGCCAATCGGCCACCCGCGTAGGATAGGGTTGTTCGCCAAACTCGACCTACCTAAGTACCCACGCGGATGGTAAACCGGGCGATCGTACCTCGCCGCAGGTCGACTCTGGACACGAGCCGCTTGGGCAGCCCGTTCTGTACTATCGGGATAACCGAGCGGTGTTATTGTCGACCTTGATGGTTCAGATTATTTACCGGGCGTTTTGCACCCACGATGAACCCTTTACGTGAAGCAGGATGGAGAGTCAATGGAGGAAAGACAAAGCGAAACGGGAAAAAAGTTCACACAATGCACATTTATTTCCCGGCACACGGAAAGCACGTATATACAGCCATACAGTCAAAATGCACATAAAGCGACCAAAACAATAAAAGCAACGACGCAGAGTTAATACCGATTATGCGCACACACGGTAACACTTGTACAGTTCTACTTCACAGATGGCGCCAACACACATTTACACAAAAGCAAAGGAAAGAAGCCACCCTCATAGACAAGGAGGCAGACAGGCCTGTAGGCCAAATGTGCGTGTGACATGGAGGAGCGGCCAGGTCTGCGAGACCGGGGGCGGGGGGGGGGTCCTACCCGCGTCCTCGTGACGCGTTGGCGGGCGTGCCGCAAATGTGGCTGCGCGGCTGTGCCCCGACTCCGTGCTCCTTGGCGGGTTTCGTTGGCACCACGTGTCGGGGGGGGGGGAACGGGGCCCCCTTTTGCACTATCTCAGCGCAGGGGAAAGGGAGATTGTTGATGCCCTGGGGGAGGGGAATGGCTGGCGGGCTTGGGTCCCGAGACGAGCGATCCCACACTGCGACCTAGTCGCCGACTGCCGTCCTTCTTGCCTCGGACAAAAGCTCCCTTGCCTGCAGTTCCACCGCTCTCCCTCGACCGACTCTCTCTGCAACTCTTCTCCGTTCCACACTCTCCTCACCCGACTCCCCCGATCACCACTTTACCACTCTCCTCACCCGACCGACTCGACCCTTTGCGACTCTCTTTGCCTTGCGCTCGCCTTTTTATAGGCGGGCAGGAGCAGCGTATATGCAAATTTTTGGATCAGAACGCGATTGGAGGCAGGGCCACGCCGCCCCCCCCCCAGTCAGCCATTGGTCGGGCAAAAATGGGCGTGAACCTCTTCTGATCCTAAAATTTGCATATACGGACTTCACATACACACGCTTGGAGGTGGGGCCAAGCCGCCCCACGCTCGCTAATTGGACGGAGGAGAAGTGGGCGTGTTGCGTTTTTGATCCGACTTTTTCCCTCGGAAAGGCCGACAATCGCGCTCGCGGCTCGGTGCGTTCAGCACCAATCGCCGAACGGGCCCGAGACAGCCCGACGCCCAGTGTTCACAGGTGGTGCGGGAATGGCCGTAGAAGGAGAGAGGTGAAGGTGGTGGAGGGGTTTCGGTGGTGGTTTGATGGTTATGGTGCCGTTTGGGAATGGCGGTGATGCGATGATGTGGGAGCGTAGATGGTGGCGGTGGCGTGGTTGTTGTGTGATGGCGGTTGAGACGTGGTTGGTGGGTCATTCCATGTCAAATAATCAAAGAATCTGCCGTACGAGGTAATCAAAGAACCAATTGGGACCCATGAAAAATGGCAAGAACTCAAATATTTTTGATAACAGCCTCTTAATTAGTGAGATACAGACTAACGAACTTTGGACTAATTAGCACGACGTCGCGAATTCAAATGGCCATATCTCTAAAAGTATAACACCAAGAGAGCTGGTTTTGGTGTCATTTTAAAGGTATTTTCATGCCCTATGAATTTTTCTGGGCAACATTTTCCTACCTCCAACCACAAAAAAGTTATCACAAAATATAAACTTCAATCGTGAATCCCCCAAAAAATGTATACTTCAAATTTCCTCAAATTCATCCCAGAGGTACCTTATGATGTCAAGAAGCTTCCACATAAGTTTTGTGATGGGCACTCCAATAGTTTCTGAGATATGAGCAATAATGTACACGTATGTATGGCATATAGGTTCGAAAATCAGCATTTGTAATGTATTATACAATCATTCTAACCGAGCCATGACAGGGAACACAGGGAACGACCATCAATTGCTTTGAAGTATCATATACTTTCATTTTCAACTGGGCCTGAGGGGAAGAACCAAGTGCTGCTGTTGCTGCAATGAAGAGGAAATTGAAAGCCAAAGTCAGGTTAGTGAACACTGTGTACTTGATCTCACTTATTGATTGTATAATACATCTGATCGCACAGATTTCCTGCAGTTATGTCTGGAAAAAAAAAATCAACCTTTTTCTTCTTCATTTAGCCATGATCATTTTTTTCCGGACGATGGATCTTCCATGATTTGGATGTCTGGATAAAATATGTTCTCCCGTACGAGGTATTCGCTGAACGACAGAGTTCGGTCAAGGTCCTGCCAATTAACGTCTACCGACGTCATACTTGATCAAAATAAAACCAAATATTGAATGAATGAGAGTGCACACACATCCTGCATACACACTTCCTCCATCTCCATGTCACCCCCACTCCTCCTCACCCAACCCACTTCCTTTTCCACCCTCACCTTAGAGTTAAGTTCATTTAACATCCCCCTCCCCCTCCCCCTAAAAATAATGATGGAAATTGACTCCAAAACAAAACCTTTTAACAACATAGTAAATGCAAGCAAGGTACAGGATTGCAAATTGATGACGAGCTTTGCATTTCCAATAATGACGATGATCAAAATGTAATCATCTGGTTTGTGTGTGGGATAGTGCACAGACACACGAACACACACGGAGCGGCTTCAATAGGTTGAAACATACCTTTGGTCTGTGAGATTCTGGGCTTACTAATGGGCAGGCAAAGCATTTCTTGGTTCTTGCCATTTTCCACGACACAGGATGAGAGTGGTAACATCAAATCCATGTGCACTGGGTGGAGTCATCAGGTTTCTCCTCCTGCAAAGGGAAAGAACAGTCCAATTAGCATTTTAGTAGGCCCTGTCACGATGTAATTCAACATTTTATCGCTTTAACCAAAATAAGAGAAACAATGTGTGACATTAAAAACAATCAACCAGTTCAAAGAATTCCCACCCCACAACCCCCCAACCCCCACAACACCCTCATCATAAGCTCACCGGAACTAGGTTCCAGTTGAACTAAAATCAGGTTACATTGCTCTCAGGACAAGGGCATCACTGTCATCTTGTCGATGTGCACTGCCTCATTGGTGGGTAACAGCTGATTGATGACATGCAATCATTCCATCACGTACATACACCAAATGTTAAGTATGCGGAGCTCAATGTTGCCCCTC
>NC_140961.1:141312166-141409666 GCF_056783735.1 Eptatretus burgeri
GGTGGGAAGGGGGCCCCCTTGGTCGCACTATCTCAGCGCGGGGGGAAACAGGAGGGGGTTGCTGATGCTCGGGGAAAGGAGGATTTTTACTCTGTCTCGGGTCCCGCGACGAGCGTCTCCACCTCGACCAGGTCGCGCCGTCGGCCTCCCTGGTGTGCAGCTCCCGGCACCGACGCGAGCACCCCCTCGTCTGCCTTCGCCGCCGCTGCCTCTCCACAGCTCCGTCCTCTTCGCTCCGACTCCAACTCCGAACTCTTCCTCCTGCGAACTCCTTCCAACGCACACCACGACCTTTTTCTGATGAACGCAGCCGCTTATATAAGCCCCGTGGCTTCGCCTTTGACCCCCTGCCTTCGACCTTTCACCTCGCTCCCCATTGGCCCGAGAAAAAGTGGGGCCAAATCGCCCCTCGCTCACCGATTGGACGGAACAAAAGTGGGCGTGAGCCGTTTTTGATCCGTTTTTCTGCGGAAAGTCCGTGGTTTTGTACACGCTGTTCGGCGCGCGCCCTGCACGAGTCCAATACCGGTACCCATAAGCGGCGCAAGAACGGTGGCGATGCGACGGTTGCGAGGTGTGACAGTAAAGGTCGTGGCTGTTATGGTGAAGCGGCGTTGTGGTGGGTGGTTGATGTTGTGATGACTGTTGAGACGTGGTTGGTGGTGGTAATAATGGCGGTTGGTCCAAAATAAAGATAGTAAAAGAAAAACGGCTATCCTGAAGAGTCGCAGCACGCATAAATGACATTTATTCCCTCGAGACCACGGGTTTGGGCCTAACTACACATATACTTACCGAGATATCTCACCTAAGGGACCTGAATGGTGGTTTGCGAATTTGGTCAACCACAACAATATGATGAGGTACCCTCACAAACATGTATTGAATTGGGCTCTGTTATTCTGTGATATAAACACTGTTATTCCTACCTTGTGATTGTTTCCTATAGTGTGGGTGTGTGTGTGTGTGTGTGTGTGTGTGTGTGTGTGTGTGTGTGTGTGTGTGTGTGTGTGTGTGTGTGTGTGTGTGTGTGCGTGTGTGTGTGTGTGTGTGTGTGTGCGTGCGTGCGTGCGTGCGTGTGTGTGTGTGTGTGTGTGTGTGTGTGTGTGTGTGTGTGTGTGTGTGTGTGCGACACTTCATTCTGAAGGGTTCTGTGGTCAAAGAATAATAAAATTGTACCGTTGGAAAGCTAATAATCTCGTCTCTTGGAAGCCCATCAGAAAAGAGTCTGTTATTAAAAAACGTCCTTCCAAGAATGAAGAGGAAGAAGCAGGAGATGGAACTTTCACGCAGCAGTTTCAAAGGTAGGAGGGTAAGAACCCCTGAGAATTAATCGTGATGGACACGGAAGTAGCACACAAACAACAACAACCACAGCCACGATGACACCAGCAACAGCAACAATGACTATGTATTATAAAAGATCGTTTTTTTGTGTTTCAATTCATTTTACATCCTCCTTGAGATTCACAGATATACACGCAATATGTTTGTGAAGAACAACATGGGACCATCTGATTAAACCCGTCAGCAAAGCGACGGGGAGGCACGCCTTATCATAATAAAAACGGGGAGAATATAAAAACAGCAATTGGTAATCTTCCAACCCTGATGGTTACCTCGGGAGAACATCTCTTGTTCGACGAGGCCTCGACAAAGCGCACAGTTGATGCTTCCCGAGTGGCAACGGTGCATGTCTCGTAAGCAAGACACACAGAAAGCGTGTTGACATGGATGGCACCTGTGTGGCCCAACCATGATGTCGAGACAAATGGGACAAGAGAGACGCTCCAGATCCTCTTCCCACTTTTTTGTTTTTAACTCCACCTGCAATCACAAGATAAACAAATCACTAATGGTCCTTTAACATTTGTACATCCAGAAACATTAACAATCGCAGGAGTATCAAGAATTGGATTTTTTGAAACATGATGAATGATGTGTAATCCTGGAAGATACCCTTCCTCACAGGAAATAAATGCTGCAACATGGGGTGAAGATGATCCTTCAAGTTCCTTAAAGCAGCGATTGGCACTGACCTTGGCTTCTGAGGGAATGAATACATCCAAACAATGCCAGGAAAATGTGCCCCACAAAATTACAGAACCATCACATCTCTTCACTGTTGGCAACAAGCACTCAGGTTTGAATAATTATTTAGGTTTGCGCCACATGTGCACTTGTCTGTTTGTTGAGAACATGGTGGAAGATGATTCATCTGACCACATCACAATTCTCCACTGCTCAGTCGTCCATTGCCTGTGCTCTTTGTCCCACTGAACATGCAAACATGCATTGCCGGATGTGATGAGGGAGATGGGCACTGCAACCAGGCTATGGTATTCTGCTCTGTGGAGTTCTCAGCGGACCTTTTTTGATGACACTGGCTGCTCACGCCCCAGGATGAAATTTACAGTCAATTGATCTGCAGCCTGCTTTGCCTTGCACTTCAAATTGATTCATGGATATCATGATCATGGAGTATGCGCTTCCACCAACTGTCGTACTTTGCTGATGATGTCTTTCCCTTGGAGCTCCGTGACGACATCACGTCACATACGGTTGATCGTGAAACATCAGCAAATAAGTTGAGATGTCTTTCTCACTGAAGCTCCTGTCAAACGCAGCTCAACAATCACCCCTCTTTCAAAGTCACTGAGGTCTCCTCATGAAAGCCATAAATAAAGGCAACCAGGCCTGTGCAGCATTTATATACATGACCATAAGCGTGCTGGGATACATAAGCATTTTTATACATAAGCATGAGTTCAACACGTGATCTTGAATTGGAATACATTGCACCACTAAACTCGGTGCAAGGTTTTCCAAATCCATAAAAACCTTGAAAATGGCCCTTGGCCTGAAAAATCAAAATGGACGTCACACAAGGAGCCACTGCTGCTACCCCAAATAAACCGTGATCCACACACACACACACACACACACACACACACACACACACACACACACACACACACACACACACACACTCACACACACACACACACACACACACACACACACACACACACACACACACACACACACACACACACACACACACACACGACTTCAAGCCAAAATATACCATGAGTCACACCACCCAAGACAACAAGAGCAAGGATACTGTCACCCCCTCCGCCACCCCCAACGCACACACCACCCATGACTACAAGACCAAAGATACTGTGACCCCCTCCCCTCCACCACACACACACACACACACACACACACACACACACACACACACACACACACACACACACACACACACACACACACACACGACTTTAAGCTAAAATATACCGTGACACACACCCACTACTTCAACCACAACATACTGTGACCTTTTCAGATTTTGCATCCGCTGCTTCATCTTCTCTGTGGTGTGTTGATTTCCACAACTTTCTGAAACATTTGTGTTTCTTTTTCTTCATTGACGTGTCGTTGTCAATTTCCACGTCAATGGAAGCATCCCCCATGTCCACCACTTGCGGTCCTTGAGGAGGTAGCGGTGGTGCTCGTGTGTGGAGCAGGTCACTCTGTGAAGAGGAACAAGCTGGAGGAATGGTGTCGATTGCCACAGCTTCGTTCTACGGGATTGGTGAGGAAGATACAAAGTACACGTGGTGAGTAAATTAATGAGGAGTGAGGGGTGGGGGTGAAAATGTTGCTATTTTTACCCTCCCCGAAGGAGAGGACATTATATTTAGGTCTGTGTGTTTGTTTATTTGTTTCTCCATTTGTTTGTTTGTTTGTTTATCCACACAGAACTTTCGTGCTTATCTCCGCAAACGCTTGTCAGATTGAGCCAAAGTTTTCAACATTGGTGAGAGTTCTCATGAAGAATGTTTTAATGATAATTATGACATCATCGGACACGTGGTGTGGTAGCCATGTGAGAAAAACAGAAAACCTTTGGTCCTCTATATGTCTGAAACTGCACCAAGGAACAAATTGAAACTTGTCACAAAGCAAGTTCCCCTCATGGGGAATGAGGGGGATTTTTCAAGGACATCATAGGTTTCTTCATTATGACATCATAATTGCAGATGCAAAATGCCACATCCGATCATGATGAAAAATTTTGATGGTCATCTCAGGATAAAATGGTGCACAAAAATTATTTGATGATGTCATCGTTCACGAGATTTGGTAGCCATATTCTTTCTTTTTTTTAAACCTTCAAAATCTCTGAAATGGCTGAACGAGTCATCACTTCCAATTATGGCTTTCATTAATTACGGAACACACCAGTACACAAACACACACAAAATAGAGCACACAAAACCACACAAACACCACACCAAACGACACAAACACCACACGAAACAACACACCCATCACAGAACACACAACACACCACAGAAATTACACAAACACCACACAAACTACACAAACACCACACTAAACTACACAAAACCACACAAAACCACACAAAACCACACAAAACTACACAAACCAACACAAACACTACATTAAACAAGTTCTGGTGAGAGTGTGCAATCTCTGATTACTCGTGCTCTTGTTGTGTGTGTAATATGTAGACGTCACCCCCAAACCTTCCCGTCATGATGTCCAGGTCAGGTGGTGTGATTTGATCTGAGTGTTCGTTCGACTGTGTCCAACCAAATCGGATACAACCATGAATAAATTAAATAAATGTGAAGGTAAATGATTGTAAAGTTTGTAAACGAACCCATCCGACATTCGATGGTTAACATTCACTGTTCTTCCGATGAAGTGAACTTATTACCATTCACTGTTGGTAAAGAGAATAAAATGTAAATACCTGATGTCATGGATCAGTGTTGGACCCTCTTTTATGGTCTCATTGATGAATCTTTTAACATTCCCATCGTATTGTTACCTTTACTGTTACTGTAACTCTCATTATGAATAAACCAATTATTACCTCACGATTCTCCTCTTCATCTCTCCCTTTTCTCTTTCTTCTCCTCTTCACACAGCTCCACATTGTGCTTCCCGGGAAGATTATAAAACCCATTAAAACCTAACAAGTGCTTCCTTGTGGAGAGGCAGCACCTTCAATGAAGGTCGAGTTAAAGGTCACAACAAAATGGAGCCTCTCGGACGGTCTGCCGACTCGATGTGACCATGAAGCATTGTGATGTCACAATAACCGGAAGGGGGCGGGGCTTCATCTCCATGGTTACCCTCAACAACAACGACGTGTCGAGAAACGAACAAAACCCAAAAGAATTATCCTTTATAATTAGTGAATTACCTTTTATAATTACCTTAGAACCCTTTAGGATCTCGAGAATTACACTTTAGAACCTTAAAAAAAAAACCTTCAGAATGAAGCACGGTGTGGTGGAGGGATTGTTCTTCTTCATATTTATAGACGGATGGATGGAAGGAGAAATACTATTATTAAAACATCTTCACCGTTAAACATTTCTACTCGGACCACACGGGATGGCTCGTTATCTCGACCTCATTAACTCGCGCAGGCGAAGCGAGAAACGTGGATTACCATTTGGTTCATGATCATCAACTCACAAGACGGAAGTACGAGGAACAACGTATTTAAATGGAATATTATATTATGAACACTAATCGGAACATGAACAAGAAATTTTTAAGGTTAAGTGTCGAACCAGCCATCCGATCATGATGAAAATTTTGAGGGTCATCTCGGGAAAAAATGGTGCACAAAAATAATTTGATGATGTCATCGGTCACGTGATTTGGGAGCCATATTGTTAAAAAAAAACAAAAAAAAATCTTCAAAATCTCTCAAATGGCTGAACCAGTCATCACTGCCAGAATTTATGAAATGGCAGTTCCCATGATGTCTCAATAATTATGTAACAAACCATGACACAAAACTACACAAACACCACACAACACTGACGACACAACCACCACATAATACACCACACGAAACAAAACAAACACCACACGAAACTAAACAAACACCACACTAAACTACACAAACGCCACATAAAACGACACAAACACACAAAATACACCACACTAAACTACACAAACACACACAAAATACACCACACAACACACCAAACTAAACTACACAAACACCACACTAAACTACACAAACACCACACAACACGAAACCACACGAAACTGAACAAACACCACACAACATACTACACTAAACTACACAAACACCACACAACACACCACACAAAACTACAGAAACACCACACAAAACTACACAAACACACACACACACACACACACACACACACACACACACACACACACACACAAACACCACACTAAATTACACAAACACCACACAACACACCACATTAAACTCTACAAACACCAAACTAAAGTACACAAACACACCACACTAAACTACACAAACACCACACAACGCACCACACTAAACTACACAAACACCACACAACGCACCACACTAAAATACACAAATCCACACAACACATCATACTAAACTACACAAACACCACGCAACACACCACACTAAACTACACAAACACCATACAACACTCCGCACTAAACCACACAAACACCACACGAAACGACACAAACAACACACAACACAAAACGACACAACACACCACAACGACACAACACACCACACAAAACTACACAAACAACACACCACACAAAACGACACAAACACCACACAACACACAACAAAACTACACAAACACCACACAACACACACACTAAACTACACCAACACCACACAAAACTACACAAACACACACAAAATTCACCACACTAAACTACACCAACACCACATAAAACTACACAAACACACACAAAATGCACCACACAAAACACCACACCAAACTACACCAACACCACACAATACACCAAACTCAACCACACAAACACCACACAACACACCACACAAAACTACACCAACACCACACAACACACTAAACTACATAACACGCCACACAAAGGTACACAAACACCACATAACACACCACACTAAACTACACAACAGACCACACAAAGGTACAGAAACACCACAGAACACACCACACAAAACTACACAAACACCACACAAAACTACACAAACACCATGCAAAACTACACAAACACCACACAACACACCACAACAAACAAAACTACACAACACACCAGACAAAACTACACAACACACCACACAAAACGACACAAACACCACACCACCCACCAGACAAAACTACACAAACACCACAGAAAACGACACAAACACCACAAAACACACCACACAAAACTACACAAACACCACACAAACACCACACAAAACTACACAAACACCACACAACACAACACAAACACCACACAAAACACCAAACAAAACAACACAAACACACCACACAAAACTACACACACACAATACAAAACTACACAAAACACCACAATAAACCACACAAACACCACACAACACACCACACTAAACTACACAAACACCACACAAACACACCACACAAACACACCACACTAAACTACACAAACACACCACACAAACACCACACTAAACAGCACAAAAACACCACACAAAACTACACAAACACACCACACTAAACGACACAAACACACCACATAAAACAACACAAACACCACACAACACAACACACAAACACCACACTAAACTACACAAACACCACAAACACACATTGAACAAGTTCTGGTGAGGGTGTGCAATCTCTGATGACTCGTGTTCTTGTTGTGTATGTAATATGTAGACGTCACCCCAAAGATTCACGATGTCCAGGTCAGGTGGTGTGATTTGATCTGAGTGTTCGTTCTAATGTGTCCAACCAAATCGGATTCAACCATGAATAAATGAAATAAATGTGAAGGTAAATGTTTGTAAACTTTGTAAACGAACCCACCCGACATTCGATGGTTAACATTCACTGTTTTTCCGATGAAGTGAACTTATTACCATTGACTGTTGGTAAAGAGAATAAAATGTAAATATCTGATGTCATGGATCAGTGTTGGACCCTCTTTTATGGACTCATTGATGAATCTTTTAACATTCCCATCATATTGTTACCTTCACTGTTACTGTAACTCTCATTATGAATAAACCAATTATTACCTCACGATTCTCCTCTTCATCTCTCCCTTTTCTCTTTCTCCTCCTCTTCACACAGCTCCACATTGTGCTTCCCGGGAAGTTTATAAAACCGATTAAAACCTAACAAGTCCTTCCTTGTGGAGAGGCAGCACCTTCAATGAAGGTCAAGTTAACGGTCACAACAAAATGGAGCCTCTCGGACGGTCTGCCGACTCGATGTGACCACGAAGCATTGTGATGTCACAATTACCGGAAGGGGGCGGGGCTTCATCTCCATGGTTACCCTCAACAAAAACAACAACGTGTCGAGAAACGAACAAAACCCAAAAGAATTATCCTTTATAATTAGTGAATTACCTTTTATAATTACCTTAGAATTTACCATAATGAATTACCATAATTACCTTAGAACCCTTTAGGATCTCGAGAATTACACTTTAGAACCTTAAAAAAAAAACCTTCAGAATGAAGCACGGTGGGGTGGAGGGATTGTTCTTCTTCATATTTATAGATGGATGGACGGAAGGAGAAATACTATTATTAAAACATCTTCACCGTTAAACATTTCTACTCGGACCACACGGGATGGCTCGTTATCTCGACCTCATTAACTCGCGCAGGCGAAGCGAGAAACGTGGATTACCATTTGGTTCATGTACTTCCGTCTTGTGAGTTGATGATCGAGGAACAACGTATTTAAATGGAATATTATATTATGAACACGAATAGGAACATGAACAAGAAATTTTTAAGGTTAAGTGTCGAACCAGCCATCCGATCATGATGAAAATTTTGAGGGTCATCTCGGGAAAAAATGGTGCACAAAAATAATTTGATGATGTCATCGGTCACGTGATTTGGGAGCCATATTGTTAAAAAAAAAACAAAAAAAAATCTTTAAAATCTCTCAAATGGCTGAACCAGTCATCACTGCCAGAATTTATGAAATGGCAGTTCCCATGATGTCTCAATAATTATGTAACAAACCAGGACACAAACACACAAAATACACCACACAAAACTACACAAACACCACACAACACTGATGACAACCACCACATAATACACCACACGAAACTAAACAAACACCACACAAAACGAAACAAACACCACACAAAATACACCACACTAAACTACACAAACGCCACATAAAACTACACAAACACACAAAATACACCACACTAAACTACACAAACACACACAAAATACACCACACAACACACCAAACTAAACTACACAAACACCACACTAAACTACACAAACACCACACAACACACCACACGAAACCACACGAAACCACACGAAACTGAACAAACACCACACAACATACTACACTGAACTACACAAACACCACACAACACACCACACAACACACCACACAAAACTACAGAAACACCACACAAAACTACACACACACACACGACACAAACACCACACTAAATTACACAAACACCACACAACACACCACATTAAACTCTACAAACACCAAACTACACGACACAAACACACCACACTAAACTACACAAACACCACACTAAACTACACAAACACCACACAACGCACCACACTAAACTACACAAACACCACACAACACACCACACTAAAATACACAAATCCACACAACACATCATACTAAACTACACAAACACCACGCAACACACCACACTAAAATACAAAAACACCATACAACACTCCGCACTAAACCACACAAACACCATACAACACTCCGCACTAAACCACACAAACACCACACTAAACGACACAAAGCACACAACACAAAACTGCACAAACACGACACAACACACCAAACGAAACTACACAAACAACACACCACACAAAACGACACAAACACCACACAACACACAACAAAACTACACAAACACCAGACAACACACTCACACTAAACTACACCAACACCACACAAACACACACAAAATGCACCACACTAAACTACACCAACACCACACAAAACTACAGCAACACCACACAATACACCAAACTCAACTACACAAACACCACACAACACACCACACAAAACTACACCAACACCACACAACACACTAAACTACATAACACGCCAAACAAAGGTACACAAACACCACATAACACACCACACTAAACTACACAACAGACCACACAAAGGTACAGAAACACCACACAACACACCACAACAAACAAAACTACACAACACACCAGACAAAACTACACAACACACCACACAAAACGACACAAACACCACACCACCCACCAGACAGAACTACACAAACACCACAGAAAACGACACAAACACCACAAAACACACCACACAAAACTACAAAAACACCACACAAAACTAAACAAACACCACACAACACAACACAAACACCACACAAAACACCAAACAAAACAACACAAACACCACACAAAACACCAAACAAAACCACACAAACACCACACAAAACTACACAAACACCACAATAAACCACACAAACACCACACAAAACAACACAAACACCACAGTAAACTACACAAACACCACAAAACACCCCACACTAAACTAGACAAACACCACACAAACACACCACACTAAACTACACAAACACACCACACAAACACCACACTAAACAGCACAAAACACCACACAAAACTACACAAACACACCACACTAAACTACACAAACACACCACAGAAAACAACACAAACACCACACAAAACAACACAACAAAACACACAAACACCACACTAAACTACACAAACACCACAAACACACATTGAACAAGTTCTGGTGAGGGTGTGCAATCTCTGATGACTCGTGTTCTTGTTGTGTATGTAATATGTAGACGTCACCCCAAAGATTCACGATGTCCAGGTCAGGTGGTGTGATTTGATCTGAGTGTTCTTTCTAATGTGTCCAACCAAATCGGATTCAACCATGAATAAATTAAATAAATGTGATGGTAAATGATTGTAAACTTTGTAAACGAACCCATCCGACATTCGATGGTTAACATTCACTGTTCTTCCGATGAAGTGAACTGATTACCATTCACTGTTGGTAAAGAGAATAAAATGTAAATACCTGATGTCATGGATCAGTGTTGGACCCTCTTTTATGGACTCATTGATGAATCTTTTAACATTCCCATCGTATTGTTACCTTCACTGTTACTGTAACTCTCATGATGAATAAACCAATTATTACCTCACGATTCTCCTCTTCATCTCTCCCTTTTCTCTTTCTCCTCCTCTTCACACAGCTCCACATTGTGCTTCCCGAAAAGTTTATAAAACCGATTAAAACCTAACAAGTCTTCCTTGTGGAGAGGCAGCACCTTCAATGAAGGTCAAGTTAAAGGTCACAACAAAATGGAGCCTCTCGGACGGTCTGCCGACTCGATGTGACCACGAAGCATTGTGATGTCACAATTACCGGAAGGGGGCGGGGCTTCATCTCCATGGTTACCTCAACAACAACGACGTGTCGAGAAACGAACAAAACCCAAAAGAATTATCCTTTATAATTAGTGAATTACCTTTTATAATTACCTTCGAAGCCTTTAGGATCTCGAGAATTACACTTTGGAACCTTAAAAAAAAAAGCTTCAGAATGAAACAAGGTGGGGTGGAGGGATTGTTCTTCTTCATATTTATAGACGGATGGATGGAAGGAGAAACACAAATATTCAAACATCTTCACCGTTAAACATTTTCTACTCGGACCACACGGGATGGCTCGTTATCTCGACCTCATTACCCCGCGCGGGCGAAGCGAGAAACGTGAATTACCATTTGGTTCATGTACTTCCATCTTGTGAGTTGATGATCGAGGAACAACGTATTTAAATGGAATATTATATTATGAACACGAATCGGAATATGAACAAGAAATTTTGAAGGTTAAGTGTCAAACCCGCCATCCAATCATGATGAAAATTTTGAGGGTCATCTCGGGAAAAAATGGTGCACAAAAATAATTTGATGATGTCATCGGTCACGTGATTTGGGAGCCATATTGTTTAAAAAAAAAACAAAAAAGAATCTTCAAAATCTCTGAAATGGCTGAACGAGTCATCACTGCCAGAATTTATGAAATGGCAGTTCCCATGATGTCTCAATAATTATGTAACAAACCAGGACACAAACACACAAAATACACCACACAAAACGACACAAACACCACACATCACTGACGACACAACCACCACATAACACACCACACGAAACAAAACAAACACCACACAAAATAAACCACACTAAACTACACAAACGCCACATAAAACTACACAAACACACACAAAATACACCACACTAAACTACACAAACACACACAAAATACACCACACAACACACCAAACTAAACTACACAAACACCACACTACACTACACAAGCACCACACAACACACCACACAAAACCACACAACACTGAACAAAGACCACACAGCATACTACACTAAACTACACAGAAACCACACAAACACCACACAAAACTACAGAAACACCACACAAAACTACACACACACACGACACAAACACCACACTAAATTACACAAACAGCACACAACACACCACATTAAACTCCACAAACACCAAACTAAACCACACAAACACACCACACTAAACTACACAAACACCACACAATGCACCACACTAAACTACACAAACACCACACAACACACCACACTAAAATACACAAAACCACACAACACATCATACTAAACTACACAAACACCATGCAACACACCACACTAAACTACACAAACACCATACAACACTCCGCACTAAATCACACAAACACCACACGAAACGACACAAACAACACACAGCACAAAACTACACAAACACGACACAACACACCACACGAAACTACACAAACAACACACCACACAAAACGACACAAACACCACACAACTCACAACAAAACTACACAAACACCACACAACACACTCACACTAAACTACACAAACACCACACAAAACTACACAAACACACACAAAATACACCACACTAAACTACACCAACACCACATAAAACTACACAAACACACACAAAATGCACCACACAAAACACCACACAAAACTACACCAACACCACACAATACACCAAACTCAACTACACAAACACCACACAACACACCACACAAAACTACACCAACACCACACAACACACTAAACTACATAACACACAACACAAAGGTACACAAACACCACATAACACACCACACTAAACTACACAACACACCACACAAAGGTACAGAAACACCACACAACACACCACACAAAACTACACAAACACCACACAAAACTACACAACACACCACACAAAACTACACAACACACCACACAAAACTACACAAACACCACACCATGCACCAGACAAAACTACACAAACACCACAGAAAACTACACAAACACCACAAAACACACCACACAAAACTACACAAACACCACACAAACACCACACAACACACCACACAAAACTACACAAACACCACACAACACACCACACAAAACAACACAAACACCATACAAAACACCAAACAAAACAACACAAACACCACACAAAACACCAAACAAAACCACACAAACACCACACAAAACTACACAAACACCACACAAAACACAACACAAACACCACACAAAACTACACAAACACCACACAACACACCACAATAAACCACACAAACACCACACAAAAAAACACAAACACCACAGTAAACTAAACAAACACCACACTAAACTACACACAAACACACCACACTAAAGACACCACACTAAACTACACAAACACACCACACAAACACCACACTAAACTGCACAAACACCACACAAACACCACACAAAATTACACAAACACACCACACTAAACACACCACACTAAACTACACAAACACACCACATAAAACGACACAAACACCACACAAAACAACACAACACAACACACAAACACCACACTAAACTACACAAACACCACAAACACACATTGACCAAGATCTGGTGAGGGCGTGCAATCTCTGATGACTCGTGTTCTTGTTGTGTATGTAATATGTAGACGTCACCCCAAAGATTCACGTCAGGATGTCCAGGTCAGGTGGTGTGATTTGATCTGAGTGTTCGTTCTACTGTGTCCAACCAAATGGGATACAACCATGAATAAATTAAATAAATGTGAAGGTAAATGTTTGTAAAGTTTGTAAACGAACCCATCTGACATTCGATGGTTAACATTCACTGTTCTTCCGATGAAGTGAACTTATTACCATTCACTGTTGGTAAAGAGAATAAAATGTAAACATCTGATGTCATGGATCAGTGTTGGACCCTCTTTTATGGACTCATTGATGAATCTTTTAACATTCCCATCGTATTGTTACCTTCACTGTTACTGTAACTCTCATTATGAATAAACCAATTATTACCTCACGATTCTCCTCTTCATCTCTCCCTTTTCTCTTTCTCCTCCTCTTCACACAGCTCCACATTGTGCTTCCCGGGAAGTTTATAAAAAGGATGAAAAAAACCCAACAAGTCCTTCCTTGTGGAGAGGTGGTACCTTCAATAAAGGTCGAGTTAAAGGTCACAACAAAATGGAGCCTCTCGGACGGTCTACCGACTCGATGTGACCACGAAGCATTGTGATGTCACAATTACCGAAAGGGGGCAGGGCTTCATCTCCATGGTTACCCTCAACAAAAACAACAACGTGTCGAGAAACGAACAAAGCCCAAAAGAATTATCCTTTATAATTAGTGAATTACCTTTTATAATTACCTTATAACCCTTTAGGATCTCGAGAATTACACTTTAGAACCTTAAAAAAAAATTCAGAGTGAAACAAGGTGGGCTGGAGGGATTCTTCTTCTTCATATTAACAAAGAAATGGACGGATGGAGAAACACAAATATTAAAACATCTTCACCGTGAAACATTTCTACTCGGACCACACGGGATGGCTCGTTATCTCGACCTCATTACCCCGCGCAGGCGAAGCGAGAAACGTGGTTAAACATTTGGTTCATGAACTTCCGTCTTATGAGTTGATGATCGAGGAACAACGTATTTAAATGGAATATTATATTATGAACACGAATCGGAACATGAACAAGAAATTTTTCAAGTGTCGAACCCGATATCCGATCATGATGAAAATTTTGAGGGTCATCTCGGGAAAAATGGTGCACAAAAATAATTTGATGATGTCATCGGTCACATGATTTGGGAGCCATATTGTTTTAAAAAAAAAAATCTTCAAAATCTCTCAAATGGCTGAACCAGTCATCACTGCCAGAATTTATGAAATGGCAGTTCCCATGATGTCTCAATAATTATGTAACAAACCAGGACACAAACACACAAAATACACCACACAAAACTACACAAACACCACACAACACTGACGACACAACCACCACATAATACACCACACAAAACAAAACAAACACCACACGAAACAAAATAAACACCACACAAAACTACACAAACTCCACATAAAACTACACAAACACACAAAATACACCACACTAAACTACACAAACACACACAAAATACACCACACAACACACCAAACTAAACTACACAAACACCACACTAAACAACACAAACACCACACAACACACCACACGAAACCACACAAAACTGAACAAACACCACACAACATACTACACTGAACTACACAAACACCACACAACACACCACACAAACCTACAGAAACACCACACAAAACTACACACACACACGACACAAACACCACACTAAATTACACAAACACCACACAACACACCACAGTAAACTCCACAAACACCAAACTAAACTACACAAACACACCACACGAAACGACACAAACACCACACTAAACTACACAAACACCACACAATGCACCACACTAAACTACACAAACACCACACAACACACCACACTAAAATACACAAAACCACACAACACATCATGCTAAACAACACAAACACCACGCAACACACCACACTAAACTACACAAACACCATACAACACTCCGCACTAAACGACACAAACACCACACTAAACGACACAAACACCACACTAAACCACACAAACACCACACTAAACGACACAAACAACACACAAAACAAAACTACACAAACACGACACAACACACCACACGAAACTACACAAACAACACACCACACAAAACGACACAAACACCACACAACACACAACAAAACTACACAAACACCACACAACACACTCACACTAAACTACACAAACACCACACAAAACTACACAAACACACACAAAGTACACCACACTAAACTACACCAACACCAAATAAAACTACACAAACACACACAAAATACACCACACAAAACTGCACACAAAACTACACCAACACCCCACAATACACCAATCTCAACTACATAAACACCACACAACACACCACACAAAACTACACCAACACCACACAACACATTAAACTGCATAACACACCACACAAAGGTACACAAACACCACATAACACACCACACTAAACTACACAACACACCACACAAAGGTACAGAAACACCACAAAACACACCACACAAAACTACACAAACACCACACAACACACCACACCAAACAAAACTACACAAGACACCACACAAAACTACACAAACACCACACCACCCACCAGACAAAACAACACAAACACCACAGAAAACGACACAAACACCACACAAACACCACACAAACACCACACAAAACTACACAAACACCACACAACACTGACGACACAACCACCACATAATACACCACACGAAACTAAACAAACACCACACGAAACAAAACAAACACCACACAAAATACACCACACTAAACTACACAAACGCCATATAAAACTACACAAACACATAAAATACACCACACTAAACGACACAGACACACACGAAATACACCACACAACACACCAAACGAAACTACACAAACACCACACTAAACTACACAAACACCACACAACACACCACACGAAACCACACAAAACTGAACAAACACCACACAACATACTACACTGAACTACACAAACACCACACAACACACCACACAAAACTACAGAAACACCACACAAAACTACACACACAAACACACGACACAAACACCACACTAAATTACACAAACACCACACAACAAACCATACTAAACTCCACAAACACCAAACTAAACTCCACAAACACCACACAACACACCACACGAAACTACACAAACACCACACAACACACCACACGAAACTACACAAACACCACACTAAACTACACAAACACCACACAACGCACCACACTAAACTACACAAACACCACACAACACACCACACTAAAATACACAAAACCACACAACACATCATACTAAACAACACAAACACCACGCAACACACCACACTAAACTACACAAACAACATACAACACTCCGCACTAAACCACACAAACACCACACTAAACGACACAAACAACACACAACACAAAACTACACAAACACGACACAACACACCACACTAAACTACAAAAACAACACAACACACCACACAAAACAACACAAACACCACACAACACACAACAAAACTACACAAACACCACACAAAACTACACAAACACACACAAAATACACCACACTAAACTACACCAACACCACATAAAACTACACAAACACACACAAAACACACCTCACAAAACACCATAGAAAACTACACCAACACCACACAATACACCAAACTCAACTACACAAACACCACACAACACACCACACAAAACTACACCAACACACTAAACTACATAACACACCACACAAAGGTACACACACACCACATAACACACCAAACTAAACTACACAACACACCACACAAAGGTACAGAAACACCACACAACACACCACACAAAACTACACAAACACCACACAAAACAAAACTACACAACACACCACACAAAACTACACAAACACCCTACCACCCACCAGACAAAACAACAGAAACACCACACAAAACAACACAAACACCACACAAAACACCAAACAAAACCACACAAACACCACACAAAACACAACACAAACACCACACAAAACTACACAAAAACACCACAATAAACCACACAAACACCACACAAAACTACACAAACACCACACTAAACTAGACAAACACCACACAACACACCACACTAAACTACACAAACACCACACAACACACCACACAATACTACACAAACACCACACAAACATACCACACTAAACAACCACACTAAACTACCGGTGAACCAGTTGAAACGGGGCAAAGCTCCAGGCATCTGTGGCATCCATGCTGAACTTCTCAAGGCTGGTGGAAATGCTGTGCTCGTGTCGTTGCATGCAGTTTTGTGCTCTGCCTGGAACACAGGCATCATCCCAACTGACTGGAAGAGGGGCCTTGTTGTCCCTCTCTGGAAAGGGAAGGGTGATCGCCAAGACTGCAACAACTACCGAGGGGTGACGCTGCTCTCAGTGCCGGGCAAGGTCTTTGCTCGGATAATTCTTGATAGGGTTCGCCACCATCTGCTTGAGCACCAGCGTCCAGAGCAGTCAGGCTTTACACCAAAGAGGTCAACGATTGACCGTATCCTTGCTCTTCGTGTCCTCACTGAACGCAGACGAGAGTTTCGGCAGGGGCTGCTTGCAGCCTATGTTGATCTCTGTAAAGCGTTCAATTCAGTGAATCGGGATGTCCTGTGGAGGATTCTTGGTCTTCGTGGGGTGCCACCAAAACTGATCGATCTGATGTCTGAACTCTGGTACTGAGAGTGCTGTGAAGTGTGGTGGTACCATCTCTGACTTATTTCCAGTTGTTACTGGAGTTTGTCAGGGATGTGTACTTGCCCCCACACTTTTCAGCACTTGTATGGACTGGATTTTAGGGAGGATGTCGGAGAGATCAAGTTGCGATGCATCGTTTGGCAATGTCAAGATCTCGGACCTTGATTTTGCAGATGATGCAGTCATCTTTGCGGAGACTTTAGACATCCTCTTGGGGGCCCTCGAGGTGCTGAATGAGGAGTCGGAGCCGTTGGGATTACGGGTTTCTTGGGTCAAAACTAAGATCCAGGCTTTCGGTGACATCTTGGATGCTGCTGTCCTGTCTGTGTCTGTTTGTGGTGAGGATGTTATGGTTGTGGAGAGATTCACTTACCTTGGCAGTGATATTCATGTCTCTGCTGGCTGCGAGTCAGAGGTCAACAGACGTCTGGATCAGGCCTGGGGAGTCATGGATTCACTGGATCATGGGGTGTGGCGCTGCCGGTACCTGTGCGGGAGGACGAAAGTCCGAGTCTTCAGGTCCTTGGGACTTCCAGTCTTGCTCTATGGGTGCGAGACTTGGACTCTGACCAAGGATCTGAGACGGAGACTTAATTCCTTTGGTACCAGAACTCTTCGGAGAATCCTTGGCTATCGCTGGTCGGATTTTGTGTCCAACGAGCGGTTGCTGAGAGAGACTCGGATGAGATTTGTTACCTGCATAGTCCGTGAGCGTCAGTTGCGGCTGTATGGACATGTGGCTCATTTTTCTGATGCTGATCCTGCTCACCAGATTCTCTCAGCGAGGGAGTCTCATGAGTGGAGGAGGCCAGTGGGCCGACCACGTGCCTCATGGTTGCAGCAGGTTGACCATCATCTCAAGGAGATGGGGATGGGCCTGGCATCTGCCTGGGGGATGGCTAGACGGAGGCCCCTGGAGTACCGGCGGAAAGTGGACGCAGCGACGCGCTGTTCTGGCACATGCTCCCATACCTGACCTGATGTGACGAAACTACACAAACACACCACACAAACACCACACTAAACTGCACAAACACAACACACTAAACTACACAAACACACAACATAAAACGACACAAACACCACACAAAACAACACAACACAACACACAAACACCACACTAAACTACACAAACACCACAAACACACATTGAACAAGTTCTGGTGTGGGTGTGCAATCTCTGATTACTCGTGTTCTTGTTGTGTATGTATTATGTAGACGTCACCCCAAAGATTCACGATGTCCAGGTCAGGTGGTGTGATTTGATCTGAGTGTTCGTTCGACTGTGTCCAACCAAATCGGATACAACCATGAATAAATTAAATAAATGTGAAGGTAAATGTTTGTAAAGTTTGTAAACGAACTCATCCGACATTCGGTGTTTATCATTCATTGTTTTTCCGATGAAGTGAACTTATTACCATTCACTGTTGGTAAAGAGAATAAAATGTAAATACTTGATGTCATGGATCAGTGTTGGACCCTCGTTTATGGACTCATTGATGAATCTTTTAACATTCCCATCGTATTGTTACCTTCACTGTTACTGTAACTCTCATTATGAATGAACCAATTATTACCTCACGATTCTCCTCTTCATCTCTCCCTTTTCTCTTTCTCATCCTCTTCACACAGCTCCACATTGGGCTTCCCGGGAAGTTTATAAAACCCATTAAAACCAAACAAGTGCTTCCTTGTGGAGAGGCAGCACCTTCAATGAAGGTCAAGTTAAAGGTCACAACAAAATGGAGCCTCTCGGACGGTCTGCCGACTCGATGTGACCATGAAGCATTGTGATGTCACAATTACCGGAAGGGGGCGGGGCTTCATCTCCATGGTTACCCTCAACAACAACGACGTGTCGAGAAACGAACAAAACCCAAAAGAATTATCCTTTATAATTAGTGAATTACCTTTTACAATTACCTTGTAACCCTTTAGGATCTCGAGAATTACACTTTAGAACCTTAAAAAAAACCTTCAGAATGAAGCAAGGTGGGGTGGTGGGATTGTTCTTCTTCATATTTATAGACGGATGGACGGAAGGAGAAACACAAATATTCAAAAATCTTCACCGTTGAACATTTTCTACTCGGACCACACGGGATGGCTCGTTATCTCGACCTCATGACCCCACGCAGGCGAAGAGAGAAACGTGGATTACCATTTGGTTCATGTACTTCCGTCTTGTGAGTTGATGATCGAGGAACAACGTATTTAAATGGAATATTATATTATGAACACTAATCAGAACATGAACAAGAAATTTTTAACGTAAAGTGTCGAACCGGCCATCCGATCATGATGAAAATTTTGAGGGTAATCTCGGGAAAAAATGGTGCACAAAAATAATTTGATGATGTCATCGGTCACGTGATTTGGGAGCCATATTGTTTGAAAAAAACAAACAAAAAAAAACCTTCAAAATCTCTCAAATGGCTGAACCAGTCATCACTGCCAGAATTTATGAAATGGCAGTTCCCATTATGTCTCAATAATTATATAACAAACCAGGACACAAACACACAAAATACACCACACAAAACTACACAAACACCACACAACACTGACGACACAACCACCACATAACACACCACACAAAACAAAACAAACACCACACAAAATAAACCACACTAAACTACACAAACGCCACAAAAAACTACACAAACACACACAAAATACGCCACACAACACATCAAACAAACTACACAAACACCACACTAAACTACACATTCACCACGCGAAGACACACAAAAATGAGCAAAGACCACACAACACACTACACTACACGACACAAACACCACACGACACTCCACACAATGCTACACACACACGACAGAAACACCACACTAAATTACACAAACACCACAAAACACACCACACTAAACTACACAAACACCACGAAACACAACACACTAAACTACATAAACACCACGAAACACAACACAATAAACTACACAAACACCACACAAACACCACACAAAACTAAACTACACAAACACCACACAACACACCACACTAAACTACACAAACACCATACAACACACCACACAAACGTACACAAACACCACACAAAACGACACAAACACACACAAAATACACCACACTAAACTACACAAACACCACATAAAACTACACAAACACACAAAATACACCACACAAAACACCACACAAAACTACACAACACCACACAATACACCACACTCAAATACACAAACACCACACAACACACCACACAAAACTACACCAACAGCACACAACACACCACACTAAGCTACACAAACACCACACAACAGACCACACTAAACTACACAAACACCACACAATGCTTCACAAACACCACACGACACACCACACAAATCTACACAAACACCACACAACATACCACACTACACTACACACACACCACACAACACACCACACAAAACAACACCAACACCACACCACACACACACACTAAACTACATAAACACCACAAAAAACTACACACTCACACTAAACTACACAAACACCACACAACACAGCACACTAAACTACACAAACAAGACACAACACACCACACTAAAGTACATAATACACCACACAAAGCTACACAAACACCATATAACATACCACACAAAACTACACAAACACCACACAAAACTACACAAACAGCACACAACCCACCACACCAAACAAAACTACACAAACACCACAGGATCACTACACAAAACTACACAACACACCACACAAAACTACACAACACACCACACAAAACTACACAAACACCACACAACACACCACACTAAACTACACAACCATCACAAAACACACCACACAAACCCAACACAACACACCACACTAAACTACACAAACACCACACAACACACTACACTACACCACACAAAGGGACACAAACACCACACAAAACTACACAAACACCACACAACACACCACAGAACACACCACACTAAACTACACAAACACCACAGAACACACCACACTAAACTACACAAACAACACACACCACACTAAACTACACAAACACCACACAAAACGATACAAACACCACACAACACACCACACAAAACTACACAAACACCACAAAAACTACACAAATACCACACAACACACCACACCAAACAAAACAAAACAAACACCACAGGATCACCACACAAAACTACACAACACACCACACAAAACTACACAACCACCACACAACACACCACAAAACACAAAACTACACAAACACCACACCACACAAAACTACACAAACACTACACAACACACCACACAAAACTACACAAAACAACACAACACACCACACAAAACAACACAACACACCACACAAAACTACACAAAACAACACAACACACCACACAAAACAACACAACACACCACACAAAACAACACAACACACCACACAAAACAACACAACACACCACACAAAACTACACAACCACCACACAACACACCACAAGACACAAAACTACACAAACACCACACTACACAAAACTACACAAACAACACACAAAACACCACACAAAACGACACAAAACAACACAACACACCAGAAAAACTACACAAACACAACACAAAACTACACAAACACCACACAACACACCACACAAAACTCCACAAAACAACACAACACACCACACAACACTACACCACCACCACATAACAGACCACAAAACAAAACTACACAAACACCACACCACACAAAACTACACAAACACCAGACAACACACCACACAACACTACACAAAACAACACAACACACCACACAAAACAACACAACACACCACACAACACTACACAACACACCACAAAACAACACAACACACCACACAAAACAACACAACACACCACACAAAACAACACAACACACCACACAAAACAACACAACACACGACACAAAACTACACAACCACCACATAACACACCACAAAACACAAAACTCCACAAACACCACACCACACAAAACTACACAAATACCACACAACACACCACACAAAACTACACAAAACAACACAACAAACCACACAAAACTACACAAAACTACACAAACACCAGAAAAACTACACAAACACAACACAAAACTACACAAACATCACACAACACACCACACAAAACTACACAACACACCACACAAAACTACACAACACACCACACAAAACTCCACAAACACCACACAACACACCACACTAAACTACACAACCATCACAAAACACACCACACAAGCCCAACACAACACGCCACACTAAACTACACAAACACCACACAACACTGACGACACATCCACCACATAACACACCACACGAAACAAAACAAACACCACACAAAATAAACCACACTAAACTACACAAACGCCACATAAAACTACACAAACACACACAAAATACACCACACAACACACCAAACAAACTACACAAACACCACACTAAACTACACAAACACCACACGAAACCACACAAAAATGAACAAACACCACACAACACACTACACTACACTACACAAACACCACACAACACACCACACAAAACTACACACACACACGACAGAAACACCACACTAAATTACACAAACACCACAAAACACATCACACTAAACTACACAAACACCACGAAACACAACACACTAAACTACATAAACACCACGAAACACAACACAATAAACTACACAAACACCACACAAACACCACACAAAACTAAACTACACAAACACCACACAACACACCACACTAAACTACACAAACACCACACAACACACCACACAAAACTACACAAACACCACACAACATACCACACTAAACTACACAAACACCACACAACACACCACACAAAACAACACAAACACCACACAGCACACTCACACTAAACTACATAAACACCACAAAAAACTACACACTCACACTAAACTACACAAACACCACACAACACAGCACACTAAACTACACAAACAAGACACAACACACCACACTAAACTACATAATACACCACACAAAGCTACACAAACACCATATAACATACCACACAAAACTACACAAACACCACACAAAACTACACAAACAGCACACAACACACCACACCAAACAAAACTACACAAACACCACAGGATCACTACACAAAACTACACAACACACCACACAAAACTACACAACACACCACACAAAACTACACAAACACCACACAAAACTACACAAACACCACACAACACACCACACTAAACTACACAACCATCACAAAACACACCACACAAACCCAACACAACACACCACACTAAACTACACAAACACCACACAACACACTACACTACACCACACAAAGGTACACAAACACCACACAAAACTACACAAACACCACACAACACACCACAGAACACACCACACTAAACTACACAAACACCACAGAACACACCACACTAAACTACACAAACACCACACACCACACTAAACTACACAAACACCACACAAAACGATACAAACACCACACAACACACCACACAAAACTACACAAACACCACAAAAAACTACACAAATACCACACAACACACCACACCAAACAAAACAAAACAAACACCACAGGATCACCACACAAAACTACACAACACACCACACAAAACTACACAACCACCACACAACACACCACAAAACACAAAACTACACAAACACCACACCACACAAAACTACACAAACACTACACAACACACCACACAAAACTACACAAAACAACACAACACACCACACAAAACAACACAACACACCACACAAAACTACACAAAACAACACAACACACCACACAAAACAACACAACACACCACACAAAACAACACAACACACCACACAAAACTACACAACCACCACACAACACACCACAAAACACAAAACTACACAAACACCACACTACACAAAACTACACAAACACCACACAAAACACCACACAAAACTACACAAAACAACACAACACACCAGAAAAACTACACAAACACAACACAAAACTACACAAACACCACACAACACACCACACAAAACTCCACAAAACAACACAACACACCACACAAAACTACACAACCACCACACAACAGACCACAAAACAAAACTACACAAACACCACACAACACACCACACAAAACTACACAAAACAACACAACACACCACACAAAACAACACAACACACCACAAAACAACACAACACACCACACAAAACAACACAACACACCACACAAAACTACACAACACACCACAAAACAACACAACACACCACACAAAACAACACAACACACCACACAAAACAACACAACACACCACACAAAACAACACAGGACACGACACAAACCTACACAACCCCCCCATAACACACCACAAAACACAAAACTCCACAAACACCACACCACACAAAACTACACAAACACCACACAACACACCACACAAAACTACACAAAACAACACAACAAACCACACAAAACTACACAAAACTACACAAACACCAGTAAAACTACACAAACACAACACAAAAATACACAAACACCAGAAAAACGACACAAACACAACACAAAACTACACAAACATCACACAACACACCACACAAAACTACACAACACACCACACAAAACTACACAACACACCACACAAAACTACACAAACACCACACAACACACCACACTAAACTACACAACCATCACAAAACACACCACACAAACCCAACACAACACACCACACTAAACTACACAAACACCACACAACCCACTACACTACACCACACAAAGGTACACAAACACCACACAAAACTACACAAACACCACACAACACACCACAGAACACACCACACTAAACTACACAAACACCACAGAACACACCACACTAAACTACACAAACACCACACACCACACTAAACTACACAAACACCTCACAAAACGATACAAACACCACACAACACACCACACAAAACTACACAAACACCACAAAAAACTACACAAATACCACACAACACACCACACCAAACAAAACAAAACAAACACCACAGGATCACCACACAAAACTACACAACACACCACACAAAACTACACAACCACCACACAACACACCACAAAACACAAAACTACACAAACACCACACCACACAAAACTACACAAACACTATACAACACACCACACAAAACTACACAAAACAACACAACACACCACACAAAACAACACAACACACCACACAAAACTACACAAAACAACACAACACACCACACAAAACAACACAACACACCACACAAAACAACACAACACACCACACAAAACTACACAACCACCACACAACACACCACAAAACACAAAACTACACAAACACCACACTACACAAAACTACACAAACACCACACAAAACACCACACAAAACACCACACAAAACAACACAACACACCAGAAAAACTACACAAACACAACACAAAACGACACAAACACCACACAACACACCACACAAAACTCCACAAAACAACACAACACACCACACAAAACTACACAACCACCACACAACAGACCACAAAACAAAACTACACAAACACCACACCACACAAAACTACACAAACACCACACAACACACCACACAAAACTACACAAAACAACACAACACACCACACAAAACAACACAACACACCACAAAACAACACAACACACCACACAAAACAACACAACACACCACACAAACCTACACAACACACCACAAAACAACACCCCACACCTCCCAAACCAACAGAACACACCACACAAAACAACACATTACACCACACAAAACAAAACAACACACGACACAAAGCTCCACAGCCCCCACATAACACACCACAAAACACAAAACTCCACAAACACCACACCACACAAAACTACACAAACACCACACAACACACCACACAAAACTACACAAAACAACACAACAAACCACACAAAACTACACAAAAGTACACAAACACCAGAAAAACTACACAAACACAACACAAAACTACACAAACATCACACAACACACCACACAAAACTACACAAACACCACACAAAACTACACAAACACCACACAAAACTATACAAACACCAAACAACACACCACACTAAACTACACAAACACCACACAACACACTAAACTACACAAACACCACAGGATCACCACACAAAACTACACAACACCCAACACAAAACTACACAACCACCACACAACACACCACAAAACACAAAACTACACAAACACCACACCACACAAAACTTCACAAACACCACACAACACACCACACAAAACTACACAAAACAACACAACACACCACACAAAACTACACAAAACAACACAACACACCACACAAAACTACACAACCACCACACAACACACCACAAAACACAAAACTACACAAACACCACACTACACAAAACTACACAAACACCACACAACACACCACACAAAACTACACAAAACTAAACAAACACCAGAAAAACTACAGAAACACAACACAAAACTACAAAACATCACACAACACACCACACAAAACTACACAAACACCACACAAAACTATACAAACACCAAACAACACACCACACTAAACTACACAAACACCACACAACACACTCTCAGGAAACTACACAAGCACCACACAAAACTACACAAAACAACACAACACACGAGAAAAACTACACAAACACAACACAAAACTACACAAACACCACACAACACACCACACAACACACCACACAAAACTACACAAACACCACACAAAACTACACAAAACAACACAACACACCACACAAAACTACACAAACACCAGAAAAACTACACAAACACCACACAAAACTATACAAACACCACACCACACAAAACTACACAAACACCACACAACACAACACACCACACAAAACTACACAAAACTACACAAACACCAGAAAAACTACACAAACACAACACAAAACTACACAAACATCACACAAAACTATACAAACACCAAACAACACACCACACAAAACTACACAAACACCACACAAAACTATACAAACACCACACAACACACCACACAAAACTACACAAAACAACACAACACACCACACAAAACTACAGAAACACCAGAAAAACTACACAAACACCACACAAAACTATACAAACACCAAACAACACACCACACTAAACTACACAAACACCACACAATACACTCGCAGGAAACTACACAAACACCACACAACACACTAAACTACACAAACACCACACAACACACCACACAAAACTACACAAAACAACACAACACACCAGAAAAACTACACAAACAACACAAAATTACACAAACACCAAACAACACACCACACTAAACTACACAAACACCACACAACACACTCGCAGGAAACTACACAAACACCACACAACACACCACACAAAACTACACAAAACAACACAACACACCAGAAAAACTACACAAACAACATAAAACTACACAAACACCACACAACACACCACACAAAACAACACAAAACAACACAACACACCAGAAAAACTACACAAACAACACAAAATTACACAAACTCCACACAACACACCACACAAAACTACACAAAACAACACAACACTCCACACAAAACAACACAACACACCACACAAAACTACACAACCACCACACAACACACCACAAAACACAAAACTACACAAGCGCCACACAACACAAAACTACACAAACACCACACAAAACTACACAAACACCAGAAAACTACACAAACACAACACAAAACTACACAAACACCACACCACACAAAACTACACAAACACCACACAAAACTATACAAACACCAAACAACACACCACACTAAACTACACAAACACCACACAACACACTCGCAGGAAACTACACAAACACCACACAACACACTAAACTACACAAACACCACACAACACACTAAACTACACAAACACCACACAACACACCACACAAAACTACACAAACAACACAAAATTACACAAACACCAAACAACACACCACACTAAACTACACAAACACCACACAACACACTCGCAGGAAACTACACAAACACCACACCACACACCACACAAAACTACACAAACACCACACCACACACCACACTAAACTACACAAACACCACACAACACAACACACAAAACTACACAAAACAACACAACACACCACACAAAACTACACAAACACCACACTAAACTTCACAAACACCACACTAAACTACACAAACACCACACCACACACCACACTAAACTACACAAACACCACACCACACACCACACTAAACTACACAAACACCACACAACACAACACAAACACCACATTAAACAAGTTCTGGTGAGGGAGTGCATCTCTGATTGCTCGTGTTCTTGTTGTGTATGTAATATGTGGACGTCACCCCAAAGATTCACGATGTCCAGGTCACGTGGTGTGATTTGATCTGAGTGTTCGTTCGACTGTGTCCAACCAAATCGGATACAACCATGAATAAATTAAATAAATGTGAAGGTAAAGATTGTAAAGTTTGTAAACGAACCCATCCGACATTCGGTGGTTAACATTCACTGTTCTTCCGATGAAGTGAACTTATTACCATTCACTGTTGGTAAAGAGAATAAAATGTAAATACTTGATGTCATGGATCAGTGTTGGACCCTCGTTTATGGACTCATTGATGAATCTTTTAACATTCCCATCGTATTGTTACCTTCACTGTTACTGTAACTCTCAATATGAATAAACCAATTATTACCTCACGATTCTCCTCTTCATCTCTCCCTTTTCTCTTTCTCCTCCTCTTCACACAGCTCCACATTGTGCTTCCCGGGAAGTTTATAACAATATCCCCCTTCTGCCACGCGGCGGATAAAAACGATGAAAAATCCAACAAGTCCTTCCTTGTGGAGAGGCAGCACCTTCAATGAAGGTCGACGTTCAAGGTCACAACAAAATGGAACCTCTCGGACGGTCTGTTGATTCGATGTGACCATGAGGCATTGTGATGTCACAATTACCGGAAGGGGACGGGGCTTCATCTCCATGGTTACCCTCAACAGCAACGACGTGTCGAGAAACGAACAAAACCCAAAAGAATTATCCTTTAAAATTAGTGAATTACCTTTTATAATTAATTTAGATCCCTTTAGGATCTCGAGAATTACACTTTAGAACTTAAAAAAAAAACCTTCAGAATGAAACAAGGTGGTGTGGAGGGATTCTTCTTCTTCATATTTACAGACGGATGGACGGAAGTGGAAACACAAATATTAAAAATTCTTCACCGTTAAACATTTTCTACTCGGACCACACGGGATGGCTCGTTATCTCGACCTCATTACCCCGCGCAGGCGAAGCGAGAAACGTGGTTAAACATTTGGTTCACGTACTTCCGTCTTATGAGTTGATGATCGAGGAACAACGTATTTAAATGGAATATTACAATATGAACCTGAATCAGAACATGAACAAGAAGTTTTTCAGGACTCTACTCCAATTTAAATAAAGATTAAGTGGGGCGGTGTATGAGGCCAAACAAAAAAAGGAGTTTGTTTCCGGTTTCCTTCAGACCCATTGCTTTTGTGTGCGACCCGATGAGTTTTGTTCACAATTTGGACTCGGGCGCCGCCATTTTGAATCCAGCGTGTTACGTCAATGAGAGTTTGAAAATGGCGGCGCCCGAGTCAAACGCGCACGAGGACTGCTTTGTGGATCAGTCTTTTCACGGTTAGTTTCACCTATTGTGGTGCTGATGGTGGTGATGATGGTGACAGTGGTGGTGGAGGAAATGGTGGGTGTTGTGGTGGTAGTGGTGGCAATGGTGTGGTGGTGGTGGTGGTGGTTTAGTGGTGGCAATGGTGTGGTGGTGGTGCTGGTGTGGTGGAGGTAGTGGTGTAAGTGGTGATGCAATAGACTTGCAAAAATGCACTGGACTTGCTGTTAATATATATATATATATAAATATATATATATATATAAATATATATATATATATATAAATATATATATATATATATATATATATATATATATATATATATATATATATTAATAAACAATGCATATTTTCAGCATGCATGCACTTAAATATGTGGAGAAATTTAAGATAGAATAAAGTGCATTTTAGCAAGTCGAGTGCACCACCACCACAACCCCCCCCCATCACCATACTACTACAACCACACCACTACCACACCACCACTACCTCCACCACAGCTCATTCCCCCCCAAGTGAATGTATTCATGGCAAAAAAAAAAAAATATATATCCCTACCTACCTTCCCAATTTTTTTTCGCCATGCAACTGGAAACAATTTTTATCTTGCCAAAACGAAGTTTTGCAAGATATGTTAGTCAGCTTGTATGTTTTTTTTTTTTTTTTTTGTCTGTAATCACGTATAAAAAATTCTGCAGAGCACAGTTATCATCGGAAATTTTTGTAACTTCGCATATCAGAGGCCTATAGAGGTCCCTTTCAGTGCACAAAATTGTGAAGGTCAAGGTCAAAGGTCAAGGTCACTTTTGGCGCAAATCAGGGGAGTCGACGAAACCCTTATTTTTTGAGTAATTTTGATCGGATCGTCTTCAAACTTCATGGGAATAGAGTTCATGGTTTGGCGCTCAGCTGATTAATTTTTGGTGGCAATTGGCTTTGACCTTCATGTGTTTTTTTTTTTGTTGTTTGATTTTTTTTTGGTCTGTAATCACATATAAATCACTCTGCAGAGCACAGTTGTCATTGGAAATTTTTGTAACTTCGCATATCAGAGGCCTATAGAGGTCCCTTTTAGCGCATAAAATTTTGAAGGTCAAGGTCAAAGGTCAAGGTCACTTTGTCGCAAATTAGGGGAGTCGACGAAACCCTTATTTTTTGAGTAATTTTAATCGGATCGTCTTCAAACTTCATGGGAATATAGTTCATGGTCTGGTGCTCAGCTGATTAATTTTTGGTGGTGATTGGCCTTGACCTTCATGGTTAGCGCCTGAGGTCAAACATATTTGACCCCAAGGTCAAATTTTCAAGTTTTAGGAACCATATCGTGTAGTACCTCAAATTTGTGTAGTGTAGTACCTCGATGAGTGCTTTCTAGATATGTCAAGCTTGAGACATTATGACGTCATTTGGTGACGTTATGAGGCAAAAACATATTTTTCATGGTTACTCTGAAGAACGATTCTCATCGGAATCTCTCGTAGGCAGATATTCCTCAAGGAGTCGCTCCTGGTGGATAGCAGCTCTGTTCACCTCAGTGTGACCTTAAAGAAGTCACACGTGGTCACCTTTTGGCAAGATACGGGTCACCCTGCGGGTGACATTGGTTTTTTTTTTTTTGGCCGAAATAAGGGGGCTGTTCGGGACTGCACCTCATCACTTCTATTGCACTGAACCTCCGGATTTTTTTTATAACTATTGTTAAAATCATTATCTATCCATAAGTGTGTGTGTGTGTGTGTGTGTGTGTGTGTGTGTGTGTGTGTGTGTGTGTGTGTGTGTGTGTGTGTGTGTGTGTGTGTGTGTGTGTGTGTGTGTGTGTGTGTGTGTGTGTGTGTGTGAGACCGCTGTTTCTGGACAACCACTGGTCCGATCTAATTGAAACTTGCCAGCTATATTGCTGGGTACCTGTGGATGTGCCTTTTCAAGGTTTGATATTAATCGGACAAGTGCTTCCCAAGTTATAGCCATTTATTTACCAAACCAATGACAAGACACATTGCTGCGTGGGCCGGTGCGCGGCCAGCCAACAATGACGTCACGGGGCGTGCCGGTTACGATGGGAAAATGGAAGTTTTTTTTTTTTTTTTTTTTTTTTTTTTTTTGCACATCCGGCCATGCACGTACGTTTTTTTTTTTTTCTTTTCTTTTCTTTTCTTTTCTTTTCTTTTCTTTTCTCTTCTCTTCTCTGTGTTTTTTCTTGTGATGACATTGCGAAAAGGCAAAATACGTTTGCGCTAATTGAATAATTAACAGCTTGGTTTTTTTTTTTCTATCGTTATTTTGAACCAACCACAACTCCACCACCATTACAACAACCAACATCGCTCCCCTTAACCACAACACCAATGACAACCACACCTGCCTCTCAACAACCACGCCATCCTCACCACTCCGCCAGCAACCGTCAACATCTCCACACCACAAACATCGTCTCACCTTCATCTCCGAAACGACACCATCTTTGTACCAGCCGCGGCGAGTCCCCAGCGAACAGCGTCGCTGCAAACCGACGCAGGAGGTTTCGTTGTGAGCGCAAGTCTGGTGATTTCTACCTCGTCCGCTCTGTGTGGAAGCTTCGCTCTCGGAGAATCGGATCCAGAGGGCCAGTGATTTCTACCACGTCCGCTTTCCGAGCAGAGGTCAGAGGTGAGAGGGCGGAGATCAGATCTCGTCTCACCAGCCCTATAAAACGCCGTGCAGAGCGCCAGTTCAACGAGTCGAGTCAAGTCAGGAGGAGAGTCAAATCGGAAGTCGGGTCTGGAGAGTGTCTGTCTGGAGCAGTCGGGGAGCTGCGCGGAAGTCGGGAGCCTGGCGCTTGGAGCCTTCAGTCGGTGAAGAGGGTTGGACGCCAGGAGGAGATGCGAGCTGGGAGCGCAGCCCCGCCTGCTCTGTCGCGCAGACCTGTGCGCTCGAGTACGGGCTGGAGAGGACTCGCCAACCAGCTCCGAACGGTCCGAGGTGGTCGGGCTTCGTGGCAGTCCAGGCAGCGCGAGGGACGAGCGGGCTCTTAACGAGAGCATCAACTCGGAAAGAGCGAAGGCCCGTTTGTTCCTCTGAGGCGTTGCCGACTGGGCCCGAATCACCGGGCCGTCGGACGATGCCTGGGCCGGACCGTGGCTGCGCCAGCTGCCGTGGGAAAGGAGCGTTGTGGGTCGCCCCAGCGAGGAAGGTAACCTGTGGGGCCCTTTCGGTTAGCCAAGTCCCATGCCATAAAGGCCCACGGGCCCAGTCTGATGCCCCTGTCTGTGGGGGGTGGTCTTTTCTTTTCTTTTGAGTGCATGTTGTGGCGCCATGTCCATAAGTAAAACTGTTAAGTGACTGTACATTAATAATAATCATATTCGGTCGTCGTGCTTTCCCTTGCTTTTGTTTGCCTGTATACGTGTTGGCTGTACATATGTGTAATTGAAAATAAATGTGCTTTGTTGAAATGTACCAGGTTCGTTGCGTCCTCTCCCTATTGAAAATGCCATCTTGCATCGCGGAATAAATAGCTGGGTTTTAAACACCCTTTAAATAAGAATTGGATTCGGCGAGGTCGGGCGATAATACCCGCTCGGTTATCAGTGCAGAACGGAACGGACCGCTTAAGCGGTTCTTGTCCCAGCTGACCTGCGCCGAGGTACGGTCTCCCAGTTAGCTATCCGTGTGGGTACTTAGGTATATCGAGATTCGGCGATTGACCCTATCCTGCGTGGATAGAAAATTGGCGAGGCCGTGGTGGGGTTGAAGACCCACCCGTGACAGGGTTCTGGCGTTGTTCCGGAAGCTCATGACTGAATTGTCTGTCCGGTGGGCGACGCGGCTGCTATTAGTGGAAAGCGGCCGTTCGCACGCCGGCGGGCGCGAATTCGTAACAATATGTATGTATATATGTATTTGTATATGTGTAAATATACATACATGTACATATACATGTATAGACGTACATGAATGTATATATGTGTATGTATATCTTCTTCTTCTTTCGGCTGCTCCCGTTAGGGGTCGCCACAGTGGATCATCCGTATGATCCGCATAGTGATTTGGCACTTGTATTACGCCCGATGCCCTTCCTGACGCAACCCTGGTCACCTCTTACGAGACAGGGATATGGTACACCTATTTTAACCGGGGTATACACCGGCCCAGTACACTGGTACTCACTTCGCCGACCTCGGAAGGATGACAGGCTGAGTCAACCCCCTGGTGTATTAATTCAGTGACCCAACTGGGCTTGAACTCAGGACCTTTTGGATCCCAAGCCACTGCCCTAACCACTGTGTCAACACCAGGCTCATATATGTGTATGTGTGTGTGTATGTATATATATATATATATATATATATATATATATATATATATATATATATATATATATATATATATATATATATATATATATATATTAGGGTGGTCCAAAAACAGCAAAAAAAATAATAAAAATTCAGATGTTGTCTCCACAAGCCTTGAATCATTGCACTATGATTCAATAACGCGCATAAAAAAAAATCTAAGTTGATCGGAGGTGATTTAGTGGTCGCTCCATATGACGACTTTTAGTTTCATGAGTTGGTTAAGTTAGGGTATGGTCAGGTACGATTACGGGTACTTCTGGATGTCCGAGGTGGAAATGGAGTGCATTTTCGAACTCTATGGGGTCGATTTACACTAATAAATGACTGCACCGACATTGAATTCACTACCATTTCGAAAATTTGACCTAAAACAAGATTTATCATTACTGGAGTTGAGTAACTAATCCTACTCATTTGGATATTTTCGAATCTATAATTAATTTGTCGTCCGTCTAAACATTTCTTAGAGTAAATCGACCCCACTGACTTCGAAAATGCAGTCCTTTTTCACCTAGAAAGTACAGAAGTACACGTAATCGTATCTGACCATACCCTAATTTTTCAATCAATGGAATTACAAACTATTAGAATATTTCGTCTCATTTACCAAGTTCCCCTATCATCTACGCTTATATTGCTGTCTCCACACCCGCCTGAACTTATTTCTAGCCGGCCCAACATCCAGTGTTTTAGATTCAATGATTCACGAAAAATATGTTAGTTATTTATTAAGGCCTAAGTCACATTTGCTCTACGGCGAGGATACGGCGGCCGTACGCCCTCTGAATTGACAGAAATGTGCGGCGGCCGCAGAGTTTCTGCGGTGGCCTCAGGGTGGCCCTACACCGTTTGGCTATCTGTTACAGGCCGTAAGGTCGCCGTGGAATTATAATGCGGAGTTATAACTTTTTTCATTTCTACGTTCGCAGGAGCAATTCGACAAGCCGTAACAAAAAACTGGTTAAAAAAAAAAGAACCCACTCGTTACCGTCCGTCTGGCCGCACGTTTGCCTTCGGGCCCCCCTGCGGTCCCCTGCAGTCGCCTTGTGGGCACCTTGCGTCCGCCTTGAAAATTCTATGGTCGCCGCAGGGCCCCCTTAAGGTCACCGTGCGATATCAAATCAAAGACCGTACGGCAACCCCACGTTTTCGGTCTCCACAATTTCTAAGACCTAAGGCCCAAGTCACATTTGCTCTACGGCGAGGATACGGTGGCCGTATGCTCTCTGAATTGACAGAAACGTGCGGCGGCTGCAGAGTTTCTGCGGAGGCCTCAGGGTGGCCGCATGCCGTTTGGCTATATTTTACAGGTCGTAAGGTTGCCATGGAATTATAATGCGGAGTTATAACTTTTTTCATTTCTACGTTCGCCGCAGCAATTCGACAAGCCTTAACAAAAAAACTGGTTAAAAAAAAAAAGAACCCACTCGTTACCGTCCGTCTGGCCGCACGTTTGCCTTAGGGCCCTCCTGCGGTCCCCTGCAGTCACCTTGCGGGCACCTTGCGTCTGCCTTGAAAATTCTATGGTCGCCGCAGGGCCCCCTTAAGGTCACCATGCGACATCAAATCAAAGACCGTACGGCACCCTCACGTTTTCGGTCTCCACAATTTTTAAATACGCCGTGCGGCTACCCGAAAAATAAAAACATGTGTGACCATGGAAAAACTGTGGCTGCCGTATAATTGCTAGTGGCCGTAGATTTTGTAGACCCCACGGCCGCCGTGGCAAATGTGACTTAGGCCTAAATACGCCGTGCGGATCCCCGAAAAATAAATATATATGTGACTGCTACATTGTGTGACCGTGGAAATACTGCGGCCGTCGTATAATAGCTAGTGGCTGTAGATGTTGAAGACCCCACGGCCGCTGTGGCAAATGTGACTTCGGCCTTAGTTATTATTATATTAAATTAGGGTATGGTGAGATGCGAATCCATACACTTCTGTACTTTCTTGGTGAAAAAGGACTGCATTTTCGAACTCAGTGGGGTCGATTTACTCAAAGAAATGTTTAGACGTACAATAAATTAATTATAGATTATGAAAATATCGAAATGAGCAGGATAAGTTACTCAACTCCAGAAATGATAAATCTTGTTTTCGGTCAAATTTTCGAAATGGTCGTGAATTCAATGTCGGTGCAGTCATTTCTTAGAGTAAATCGACCCCATAGAGTTTGAAAATGCACTCCATTTCCACCTCGGACATCCAGAAGTACCCTTAATCGTACCTGACCATACCCTAATTTATCCACGTCATGAGACTAAAAGTCGTCATATGGAGCGACTTCTAAATCACCTCCGATCAAGCTAAAAAAAATTTATACGCGTTATTGGATCATATTAGAATAATTTTAAGCTTGTGGAGCAACATTCTATTTTTTTTGACTTTTTTTGGACCACCCTATTATATATGTATATATATATATGTATATGTATGTGTGTATGTATGTATATATATATATATATATGTATATATATATATGTATATGTATGTGTGTATGTATGTATATATATATATATATATATATGAGGGTGGTGGGCTCGGGATCGCATGGTCCTAAGTTGAAATCCCACTCAGCTGTTGTATTTATACCAGGTGGGGTTAACTCTGCCTGTCATCCTTTTGAGGTCGGCAAAATGACTGCCAACATGCTGGTATACTGTCGGAGAGGCAATCTGTCCAGGATTGTGCTGAATAGCCAAGCAGACTGCTGAGGGAGCATCAACGCTCTGCACAGAGTGTGATCCCAATGGATATATATATATATATATATATATATATATATATATATATATATATATATATATATATATATATATATATATATGTATATGTTGAGATTCAGGTGAGGTCCACAGCGATTCAGGTCAAGCTTTGTTCATCACCGATCTTGGGAGAGAAGGTTTTATTTCACATCAGACATATGCATATGGAGACAACAGGCTTTGAACACAATAGTCCACCCAGCCTAATCCTCTGGTGAGCGGTCTTTCGGTACTGCCTTATATTCAATTTACTGCGACCTTTGAATGACTGTGTGTCAAAGAGGATTTATTACCATTCATTAATCTATTGCATTCTTCTGTCAGTACTGCTGATAAGAGAGCGCAGAGAGTGCAGAAACAACACCCTTGATTCCCTTAAAGAATTTTAAAAGGTAGCCTCCTACATGTTGTTTAGGCCTTAACAGTTCTGGGCAGTAGTCCAACAGATTCCAGGTAGCTCAGCTGCCCGATTAGCAAGGTCATTCAAACGGTCGACAAGGCCAGCTGTGTTGTAACAATGTCAAAACAAGTTTTTTGACAGTGCACAGATAAACTAATGGGAAGATTTATCCTTTCCCTCTTTCCAATTGAAACTCAAGAGTTTTAACCAAACACTAGTAGACATGTTTGGTTGCTGTTAGAGTACATACAATCCCCGACATATATATATATATATATATGTATATATATGTATGTATATATATATGTATATATATGTATATATGTATATATGTATATATGTATATATGTATATATGTATATATGTATATATATATGTATATATGTATATATATATGTATATATGTATATATATGTATATATGTATATATGTATATATGTATATATGTATATATGTATATATATATATATATGTATATATATATATATGTATATATATATATATATATATATACATATATACATATATATATATATATATATATATATATATGTATGTATATATATATATATAGACTGAAATGCAAAAGAAACTTACCACCTTTAAAGCCATCAAATATCAACAATAACAATTCGTGTAGTAAATGTGTGAACTTATTTGTGGAAAAAAAGTGTCCTCACTGTCAGATAAAATGGTCACTTGAACCTTCAATGTTCACTTCATAGCACAGCTGTTGAACAGCCGTTTTGACTGTCAGTGATTAGCCAAAGGGTACGGGATGATTTTAATGAGCTGCACGTGATGTCTTGATATTGGCTTTAAAAAGGCCAGTGCAAAATTGGAATTTCAATCAACATGCCACGATTGTCAAGGGATCAACGGCAGTGTACCTTGGGCATACTGCAAGGCAGATTGAGCTACTGTGAGGTGGCATGTCGCCTTGGCTGTTCACACCAGACGATATCGGCCCTGGTGGACAGAGTCACCCTCCACAACTCTGCAAATGACAGACCTCGATCAGGGAGGCCAAGAGTCACCACTGCAAGGCAGGACAGGCAGATGGTCCTAAGTCAGATGGCTTCAGACTTTGAGGACTGAGTGGGACAGAATCCAGCAGCAATCCATCCAAAGACTGGTAGGCAGTATGTGCCGACGATGCATTGCCTGTATTCAAAACAATGGTGGCCACACACGCTATTGAAAAGGGACTGACATTGCACCCTGTGCTGTTCTGTACTGTAGAACAAACTAATGAGATGGTGTATCTTGGTCAAAAACTTGACGTCATCCATAAAATGCCAATGTTTCAATTAGCAATTGTTGGTTTGTTTTATTTTGAACTGTTACAATTTTATTACATTGTAATAAAACAAGTGGTAAGTTTCTTTTGCGTTTCAATATATTGTTGCGGATTCGCGCCCGCCGGCGTGCGAACGGCCACATAACTCGAATCGCGGCACGTCGCCCACCGCACGGACAATCCCGTCGTGACCCTCTCGGACTAACGCCGGGAACTAGTCACGGGTGGGCCTTTCGGCCTCACCACGATCGTGCCAATCGTCCCCTGCGTGGGATAGGGTTGCTCGCCAAATTCGACCTACCTAAGTACCCACACGGAGGGTAGACCGGGCGATCGCACCTCGCCGCAGGTCGACTTCGGACACGGGCCACTTTAAGCGACCCGTTCCGTACTATCGGGATAACCGAGCGGTGTTATCGTCAACCTGGACGGTTCGATTAATTATCGGGCGTTTTAGCCCACGACCAACCCTTTACGTGAAGTAAGATGGAGATTCAATTAGTGGAAAAGACGAAGCGAAACGGGAGAAGCAGTTCAACATAGAGCACATTTATTTCGCGATGGCACACGGATAGCACACATATACAATTATACACCAAAAGCAAATGTAAAAGAAGAAGAAACACACAATAATGCACAAAAAGCAAATGTAAAAGCAAAACACAATGCAGATCTACCACCGACTACCGAGCACACGGCAACACTTATACAGTTTTACTTCACAGACGGTGCCGACAACACATATACTCAAAGCAAAAGAAAAAGGGACCACCCTCCACGATGAGGGGGGCAGACGGGCCTGGGGCCGAGACCGCGTCGAGCCTACCCCTCTGGTGATGAGCCGCAAAATGGCGGTGGCGCCCCGACTCTGCGGGCCTCGCGGACAGTGTCTGGAATGGGGTGGGAACGGGGCCCCCTTCTCGCACTATCTCAGCGCGGGGGGAAACAGGAGGGGGTTGTTGATGCTCGGGGGGATGAGGATATGTCGCTGGTTCGGGTCCCGCGACGAGCGTCTCCATCGCGACCTCGGTCGCGTTATCGGCCTCCCCTCTCCGCAGCTCCCCGACTCTGACACGAGCGCCCCCTCGACTGCCTTCGCCGCCGCCACCTCTCCAACTCTCCACAGCTCCGTTCAACTGCTTTCTCCTACTCTTCTCTTCACTGATTTCCCAACTCAACTGCCTTTTTGGCGAGCGAACGCGGCCCTTTATAGCCCCCGTGGCTTCGCTCCTTCAACTTCGACCCTTTACCTCTAGCTGGCTCCCCATTGGACAGAGGAAAAGTGGGCGTGAATGCTTTTTGATCCGCGAATCTGCATATAGCGATTATACTCCGACGCACCTGGAGGCGGGACCAAATCGCCCCACGCTCGCCGATAGGACGGAACAGAAGTGGGCGTGAGTCGTTTTTGATCCGATTGCTTCGGAAAGGCTGGTGTTTTTGCACCCGCTGCTCGGTGCGCGCCCTGCACGAGTCCAGTATCGGTGCCCACAAGCGGCGCGGGAATGGCGGTGATGCGATGGTTGCGAGGGCGAGTTGTGATGGTAAAGGTCGTGGCTGTGGTTGTGAAGCGGCGTTGCGGTTGGTGGTTGTTGTGTGATGGCTGTTGAGACGTGGTTGGTGGTGGTAGTAATGGTAGTAATGGCGGCTGGTCCAAAATAAAGATAGTAAAAGAAAAACGGCTATCTAAAAGGGTCGCAGCCCGCATGAATGACATTTATTCCCTCTAAACAACGGGTTTAGGCCTAACTACACATATACTTACAGAGATATCTCACCGAAGGGACCTGAATGGTGGTTTGCGAATTTCGTCAACCACAACACTACCCCCTCCCCTTTTTACAGACTCGTCCCGAGTCGTCAAATTTTCGTGTGCCATCATGTGTAGTTTTCCCCTAGTACATTTTACCTACGGATCCCTGAGTGCGACATTCATGGTATTCGTGTCCCCAAAATAAATAACCTGAGGGCTGAGTAACTACCTAAACAAACTCACTCACACAGACGACTTAAATAAAATTGCCGGCGCTAAAACAGACATGCCGGGGGCGCACTCATATGTACAGTACATCTTAACCTTAACTTACAAATTTTACACTAAACCATGGCCCAGGATCAATGAACTCTGCAAAAAGAAAGCAGTTAGCAGGGAGCCAGGCTGCTCGCATGCAGTCTCTGGCTCAAACAATGCAGGTGACAGGGAACGTGGCCGGCTGCTCACACGCAGTCCAAGGCCTTCCCTTTTGAACTGAACGCAGTGAACCACAACGGTGCATGGGCTGCACAAATGCAGTCTCCGTGCCAGCTCAAGTGGTACACGCAATGAACACAACGAATGGATGGATGCAAACACGGTGCACGGGCCGCCACTGCAGGCCCGTGTTGTAGCTGCCAACAGGGCAGTTCTTGCAGCTTGCAAACTGTTGCTTTTACAATGATCCCGGCGCGCATGGAAATGAACAGGGGGGGGCAAAGCAAAATTGAACGGGGCTGGTGAACGTGGGCAGTGGGCATGGCATGGCATGGCAAAGGCAGCAGGCAAACACAGCCTGCAGAACCAGGCCGTTGCAGGCAAACACAGCTGGCAGATGAACTGGCCGGCACAGGCCTTGAAGTACCACAGCTGCAGATGATCCGGCCGGCACAGGCCTTGCAGCAACACAACAGCTGCCGATGAAGTGGGCCGGCACAGGCCTTGAAGAAAAACAGCCAGCCGGCAGATGAAGCTGGCCAGCCTTTGCCCGTCAGTGGAAGTTGGTGGAGGGAGTGCGATGGTGCTGGCCACTCGGAAGGCGGGCTCGGACCTACCCTACGGTTTCCCTCCCAACCTATCGCCTTTGCCTGTCACTGTCTATACCCACTCCCTTAATTTGTCCAAAACCAATTTAGCCCCCACTTATTTTTATTTTTATTTTTACTTCCCCACTATAAATCGTCCCCTAACCCCTTGTACTGTCCTTGTTCGGCTAACCTATCCTGTCACCTAGCCTACTCTCAACCCCTACGTTCCCTTCCCGGAGGGGAACAAGGGAGAGCTAGCGTCCTGTGTCGAGGCCCAATTCAAGCCTCAGGATGGCCTCCCCAGACTTCAGCGATCTATAACCAAAGTGGGTCCAGCGGCCCACAACGAGAGCGAGGGGATGGATGGTGCGGAGGGGTACACTTCCTAATCTACCCTATCCATTAACCTGTTAAACTACCCCGGGGCTTTCAACAAGCGCCTCTCGCTTAAACTATTGGTTCGAACAACCCAGATTCCCGTCGCCTGTGTTGGTGTCCTCACAATTTCGGGCCTCGCCCCCCAATTTTCTCTCCGTGCCCTCACACGGTCTCATGGCTGGGACACGTGGCTCCCTTTGGCAGGCACGACCCTCTGCCGATTCTCCGACGATGGCACCCCCGGGCACTACACTGCCTCCGAGCCTACCAGCTCCCTAAACACCAGGGAGTGCCCCCCCATGGCACCTCCCCTGAAACGCACACGTGGCAGGCTGGCTTCCCAGGCTCCTTTCCGAGGGTCACCCGTGCCCACAACACTGCCCACGCGGCTAATGGCGCCCCGGGCCCCCGCACCAAGCAGGCGCACCCGTGCCCACTACGCTATCCCGGCCCCCCATGGGCCCTTGGCCTACCACGGCCGACTAGCCTGGTGCCCGGGGTACCCACTCAGCGAGACTCACCTTTCGCAGCCACGCTCCCAGCCTGTCAACAGGGCTCCTGCACCCCTCCAAACGGGTTTCGAGCCTACACTCCCACCAACAACAAAACAACCTGCATTTTTCAATTTGACTAACCCCCTAACTCAGTCTACACTGACCCCGGGGTCCCTTGGGCGGGAGTCACTCCTCCCCCCAATCACTCATCGCACCATGCAGTCCCCATTCGCTCCATACACACAGACCCGCTGGCCTCACTCACTCACCAAGCACATGCTTCCACTTCACTCACCAACTCTTCAACACACACCACTGACCTCTGCCATCCTTCTAACTCCCTCCCCTAACTAACTCGTGCTCCCACGTCGTCCCTTAAACTACAGCACGTTCCTTTTAACACTACGTAGCTAAGCTACGTCCCCTCTACACATTCACAGGTCTGTCACTGTCTCCAAATCTCTATTTCCCAGGGGGGATTTCCTCCCTTCCTACTGGGCTCGTGAACTCGTTGCAAGGCTCTGAGAGCCTTGCGCCTCTGCGGGAGCGGCTGTTCCAGCACCGACTCCTCCGGCAAGACATATCCATGAGGGCGTAAGGTCGCCCTTGTAAGGCCTCAGGCGGTCCGCGTGGACGATCCGGGGAAGGGCTCGTGGTCCCATTTTAATTTTTAGGACCACGTCACTGACTTGCGCCAGGACGACCCCCGGGCCCTGCCAAGGTGAGGTGAGCTTCGGGCATCTGCCCTTCCTCCGCCGGGGGTTAAAGAACCAAATCTTCGCCCCCGGTGGGTATTTGCTCACCTGGCTCCGGTGGTCGTACCTGCGCTTCATCTTTATGCCCGCCTGTTGGAGCTGGTGTCGTGCAAAGGCATGGACCTTCTCCATGCCTTCCTCCAACCGACGGGCATAGCCCTCCCCCGGGGGCCTATCAAGCCGCTCAGGCGTCGGACCGCACAATAAATCGACGGGGCTTCTCAGCTCCCGTCCATACATCAACAGCGCCGGACTACATGCGGTAGACCCGTGCTGGGACGCGCGATAGGCCATCAGGAGGTACGGAAGGTGTTCGTCCCAGTCCTCCTGGTTAGTGGCGGTGAAGAGGGCCAACTGTTGGACCAGGGTCCTGTTGAACCTCTCCACCATGCCATCAGACTGTGGTCTCAGGGGCGTTGTCCGTGTCTTTCGAATTTCCAGGAGCCTGCACACCTCTTTCAGTAATTCACTCTCAAAATTTCGACCCTGGTCCGTGTGCAGCTCCTGCGGAATCCCATACCGGCATGTAAATCCTTCTACGAAGGCCTTGGCCACAACCCCTGCTTCCTGGCTGGGAAGGGCAAAGGCTTCTGGCCATTTGGTGAAATAGTCCATAATTACGAGGATGTACTTATTACCCTGGCGAGTGGGGGGCAGTGGTCCCAAAATTTCCATGGCCACTCGCTCAAGGGGAGCCCCAACCTGATGTAGTTGGAGTGGGGCCCTCATCCTCTGTGGCGGTCCCTTTTTCGCAGTACAGGCATCGCATGCTCGACACCAGTCCTGTACATCGCGCCCCATGTTAACCCAATAGAACTGCCGGCGGGCCCGAGATTTTGTTTTGGTCCTGCCCAAATGGCCGCCGGCGCGGGTACCATGCACCTGTTTCAAAATTTGGGTCTTAAACCCATCAGGGACTATCACCAGCCAAGAAGTTTGTTCAGAAGGAATCTCCACCCACTTGCGATATAAGATGTTGTCCCTCATTTCAAGGGTCCTCCACTGAGCCCAGTATGCCTTTGTTCGCGCTCCGAATGGGGCGATTTCCTCCCCACTGGGCCTCCTGTTTTCCTGGACCCATTTGTACACTGGCCCTATCACGGGGTCTTCCCGCTGGGCCGTGCTCCATGCCAATCCACCAAATTCCTCTCCCGCGGTTAGTGGCAAAGTTGGGCCGACCACCCGGGCCGCACGGACTGGGAGTTTCGGGGAGGCGTCTGCCAATTGGTCCCTCTCCTCATGTCTCGTGCAATATTTGCAGTTTTCTCTCAGACAGGGGCGTCGAGAGAGCGCAACGGCATTCCCATGAGCCTTACCGGCTCTATGGACCACACTGAAATCGTACTGCTGCAATTTTTCCAACCACCTTGCAATCTGGCCTTCCGGTTCCTTGAACCGTAAGAGCCATTGCAAGGAGGAATGGTCAGTTCGAACCAAAAATTTCCTCCCGTACAAGTACGGGTGGAAATGGCTCACGGCAGACAGCATAGCCAATAGCTCCTTGCGAGTTACGCAATAATTTCGTTCGGGCCTACTCATGGCCCGACTATAATACGCGATCACTCTTTCCACGCCCCCCTGTGTCTGAGACAATACTGCTCCCAATCCTTCCTGGCTTGGAAGTATACCAGCCTTGTCCAGGGTATACATCCCGTCATCGGTGGGGTACGCTAAAACGGGTGTGGATGTCAAACACCCCTTTAATTTGAGGAAGGCCTCCTGGCACTCCCCCGTCCAATTAAATCTCAACCCCTTCTCCGTCAACCGGTGAAGGGGCCTGGCTATCTCCGCAAAGTTTGCCACGAAACGCCGGTAGTAGGAGCAAAGTCCCAAAAAGCCCCGTACCTGTTTGACAGTTGTAGGTACGGGCCACTCCTCTACCGCTGTAATTTTTCCGGGGTCGGTCTTCACCCCCTCGCGGCCTATCACGTGTCCGAGATAGGCCACCTCTGTCGCGAACAAAGTGCATTTCTCTGGGCTCAATTTCAGCCCTGCCTGCCTGAGGTGCCCAAACACCTGGTCCAAATTGGCTATCTCCTGGGTGAATGTTTTACCGTGTACCAGGACGTCATCCAGATACACCAGGCATGACTGCCACGGCATGCCGCCTAGTACACGCTCCATCAGTCTCTCAAAGGTGGCGGGGGCGTTACACAAACCGAACGGCATCACAGTGAACTGATACAGTCCCTTCCCTATGGAAAATGCCGTTTTCTCCTTCCCCTTCTTATCCATCTCCACCTGCCAATACCCACTCTTGAGGTCCAAAGTTGAGAACCATTTAGAGCCTGCAATGGCGTCGAGGGTATCGTCAATTCTAGGCAGGGGATAGGAGTCTTTGAGTGTCACGTTGTTCAGCTGGTGATAGTCCACACAGAAACGCGTGGTCCCATCCTTCTTTTTAACCAGCACAACTGGTGACATCCAAGGACTTCCCGAGGGCTCGATGACACCTGCATTGAGCATCTTTTCAACCTGCTCATCAGCCTCCTCTCTTTTGCTCTATGGGAGCCTTCGAGCAGGCTGACGGACAGGCCGGGCCCCATCGGTGTGGATCTGATGTTGCACCAGGCCCGTACGTCCAATATCCTCGGGTGACAAGGAGAAGATCCCGATGTGTCGGTCGACCAGCTTGTATAAGGCCTCCCGCTGGGCATCCTCCAAATCTACACTACTCCGATTTACCATCTTGCAAATGGGACCGGGCCAATTCCTAATCGAGTCTGGAGACTCCCTCTGGGGCCGGTCCAGCTCGACGTTATCGCCCCTCAGCTCTGCGACCTCTTTTACTGGGGTGCAATCTGCCACCTTCGTGCCCTTCCTGATAGTGCGTGGTTCCGTGCTAACATTTATCACCCGCACGGGCGCTATTGGCCCGTCGGTACTTACCAGGGTGCGGCCCACGACTAAGCCCGGGGTTGACGGCCCTGCCGGTAGTTCCGCCAGGCCGCAGGAGCCCTGCCACGTTGGGGGTGCTCGCCACCGGGCCGGGACCACCGCCTCGGCACCCGCGGGAATGACCACGGAGTCAGGAGCCTTCAGCTCTACCCTCTCATCTGTGCTCACACCCCCTAACGGCAACTCCTCACCACCCAACTGCATGACCCCCCGGCCCAAGTCGATCTTACAACCACCGGCCATCAGCACATCCAACCCTATTAGACATGGGTCGTACACCTCTGCCACCCAAACCTCTATCTTGGTTTTCACAGTGCCCAATTTAAACGACACGAAACCACGTCCTATGATAGGGGCCGTTGCCCCGGTAGCTAGCTGCAAACTATGGTTTTGCAGACGGTGGATCTCATCCCAACCGTCTACACTCGAATCAAGGACCACAGGGCTGATGATCGTGGCGCTTGCTCCTGTGTCCACAACGGCGTCTACCCCTACGCCCCGGCAACCTTGCACCGAATTGTTAAGCTACCTTTGCCAATTTGGCCACAACTGATGACCTGTCGCAGTTCTGAGGGCTCTTCTCCGTCCGAGTCTGCCGAACACGGCCCTCCATGTTCGGCACTTCTTAGTTTCCCGGGGACTGGTGGGGGGTGATGGTTGGGCCTGGCTATTCCTATTGACCCAGGGCGGAGTTGGTGGTCTCGGGGGCCGTGGCTCTTCTCTTCGCGAGGGCCTTTCCCTGCGCGAGGCGTTGCACCCCCGCTGCAGGTGGTCCCTTGCGCCACAATTATAACACCTCCTCTGGTAAGGTGTTTGCCTCCGGTACGCCGAATTATACCCCCCTCCATTCCGAATTGGGGTACCCCCCGATGGCCCATCTCCCGCCCTTCCCGGGCCCGACCGCCTCTCCCCAGGTCTCCCGAACCGGCGGTCGAACATGCCCTGCACCATCCTTTCCATTCGCGCTTGGTCGCCCAGGGTTGACCCGGCTCCCAGCGCACTGTCGTTCACGGGGTCCACCTGTCGGACTGCCACCGCATGCCGCCCAGCCCCTCCCAATGGCGTTCTGGCTGCCTCCCAGCAGGCAGCAGTATCAGCCGCCTTCTGGAGGTTGTCCGGGCGCCATACGGTGAGCAATGCTCCGACATCGGTGCCCCCTATTGCTCGAAGGAAATGGTCCAGGGCAATCTCCTCCCGGTACTCCGGTGGCATGTTGGTGTGCGCGATCCCCACCAAGCGGCGAATGTCATGTGCCAATTCTCCCAGTGATTCCTGGGGACGTTGTTTGCGCCCGTTGAGCTGAGCTTTAACAAGCTCGCTCTGCTGGTCCATGCCAAATCGGTTTTTTAGGGCCGAATGGAGATCCTCCAGGGTCACCCCCTCACTGGGTACCGTGGTCAGGACTTCCAAAGCCACGCCACGCAGGGCCGCTGTGAGTTGTGCCACACCCTGCACCTCGTTCCAGCCATTGCCTCTGGCAACACACTGGAACTGGGCCATATATGCCCTCAAGTCCGTCTTGCCATCGTACGGGGGTAGCGGCACCCTCGGTCCTTTCGAGGTCTCCTCCCGTTCCCCAGGGACTCCGGGAGGGGTGTACCTCCCCAGTCCCAACGGTGCCTCACTCCCGCAGGGTCCGAGCCATTTGCCCGGGGGCTCTACCACCCCTGTCCGTGTCTGTCCGTGCCCCGCGTCGTCCCGCTTACTCTCCCAAGCCATTGGACTCGCACTCTGCACACCCCCCGGAACAGTCATTCTGGGTACCCCCATTAGGCCAAAAGACCCCGCGGCCTCTACCCTCCCCAAGCTTGGCATGCTCACCCCCGCATCGGGCAAGCCTCCACCTCCGCCTTATGACACCGGCCCCACCTGGGCACGATCCGCCTCGAGGGAGTATATCCTCTCCTCCTGTTCCCGAAGGAGGCCACCCTGCCTCTCACACCGGGCCTCCACCCTATCCGTCAGTCTCCTCTCCATTTCCTCCATTTTCCCCTTTATTACCCCATTTATTTCCTCCCCTATCGTTCCTAACGACAGTTCCCCGACTTTCTCTCTTATTTGCTCCACCTCCCCTTGTACCTGTGTCACCATCTTATTTGTCTTGGATATTTCCTCCCTCGTTGTCCTAAACTGCTCTTCTGTCTCGCCCCGGTTTTTTCCTATCTGCTCCCCCAGTTCCTCTGTCTTTTCTCCGGCTTTCCGCTCCATTTCATTAATTACCTCCTCATGTCTCTTTCTACATTCCTCCCCCACCTCCTTTAATCCTTTCTGTGTCTCCGCTTTTACCTCCTTTCGCAGGTTTTCAACTCTGTCTGTCATTTCCCGATGTCTTTTCTCACAGTCCTCCTTCACGGCTCCCAATCCCTTCTTTATTTTCCCTTGTTCTCTTTTTAATTCCTCTATCGCCGTCGTGTTCTTCCCTATTTCCTCCTTTATTTGGTCTTGTCCCTTTTTTACTTCTCCCAATCCTTTTCCTACTTTGTCTATCTTTCCCACCACCGTCTTTATTTCGTTTACCCTCTCTTGTTTGTTCTCTTCCATTGCGACCCCCACTCCTTTTACTTTCTCTTTTAACCCGGTCACCTCCGCTCGTATCGTGTCAACTTCCTTTTTCATTTCGTTTTTTAGTTCTTCCAAGCTTCCTTTTAGGCTCATTCCCATGTTCTGTGTCTCACCCCGCAGCTCTTTCATTTCTTCCTTCATGTTTGTTTCCATTTCGTTCATTTGTTGTGTATTCGCATCCATTTTTTCGTTCATTTATTGTGTATTCGCATCCATCCTCGTTTTCATTTCGTGCATTTCCCCACTGATTCCTGCCAGCATGGCGCATAGCCGGGCCATGTCGGGTGCGCTTGGGTGAGCCGATTCGGCAAGGATCGGGGGGTTTTGGCGCAGGGGGGGAGGGGAGGTGTCATACACCGCGGCCGCCGCCGCACCTATTTCGGGCTCTGGGTTCAGTTGGGCGAGTTCGTGTTCCTGCACAACCAATATTTCCTGCTCGGGGTTTTCATCCTGGACCATGGATTCTACACATTCTACATCCATTTCTAATACCCCCGGCTCCCGCTCGCCTTGAGACGCCATCTTATTTCTCGTAAGGGTTAATTTAACTCACTCGTAATTTGGAGGGAATCGGGGGTCGCTCCTCTCACCCCTGGACCGATTCCCGTGAATTTAGCTGGAGACAGGAGAGCCCGTTTTCCCGTTCTCCGATACCAGTGCCGCGAGGAGGGCGATGAGTTTATATCCCACTCCTGACACCAGTGTTGCGGATTCGCGCCTGCCGGCGTGCGAACGGCCACGTAACTCGAATCGCGGCACGTCGCCCACCGGACGGACAATCCCGTCGTGACCCTCTCGGACTAACGCCGGGAACTAGTCACGGGTGGGCCTTTCGGCCTCACCACGATCGTGCCAATCGGCCCCCCGTGTGGGATAGGGTTGCTCGCCAAATTCGACCTACCTAAGTACCCACACGGAGGGTATACCGGGCGATCGCACCTCGCCGCAGGTCGACTTCAGACACGGGCCACTTTAAGCGACCCGTTCCGTACTATCGGGATAACCGAGCGGTGTTATCGTCAACCTGGACGGTTCGATTAATTATCGGGTGTTTTAGCCCACGACCAACCCTTTACGTGAAGTAAGATGGAGATTCAATTAGAGAAAAGACGAAGCGAAACGGGAGAAGCAGTTCAACATAGAGCACATTTATTTCGCGATGGCACACGGATAGCACACATGTACAATTATACACCAAAAGCAAATGTAAAAGAAGAAGAAACACACAATAATGCACAAAAAGCAAATGTAAAAGCAAAACACAATGCAGATCTACCACCGACTACCGAGCACACGGCAACACTTATACAGTTTTACTTCACAGACGGTGCCGACAACACATATACTCAAAGCAAAAGAAAAAGGGACCACCCTCCACGATGAGGGGGGCAGATGGGCCTGGGGCCGAGACCGCGTCGAGCCTACCCGTCTGGTGATGAGCCGCAAAATGGCGGTGGCACCCCGACTCCGCGGGCCTCGCGGACAGTGTCTGGAATGGGGTGGGAACGGGGCCCCCTTCTCGCACTATCTCAGCGCGGGGGGAAACAGGAGGGGGTTGTTGATGCTCGGGGGGATGAGGATATCTCGCTGGTTCGGGTCCCGCGACGAGCGTCTCCACCGCGACCTCGGTCGCGTTATCGGCCTCCCCTCTCCGCAGCTCCCCGACTCTGACACGAGCGCCCCCTCGACTGCCTTCGCCGCCGCAACCTCTCCAACTCTCCACAGCTCCGTCCAACTGCTTTCTCCGACTCTTCTCTTCACTGACTTCCCAACTCAACTGCCTTTTTGGCGAGCGAACGCGGCCCTTTATAGCCCCCGTGGCTTCGCTCCTTCACCTTCGACCCTTTACCTCTAGCTGGCTCCCCATTGGACAGAGGAAAAGTGGGCGTGAATGCTTTTTGATCCGCGAATCTGCATATAGCGATTATACTCCGACGCACCTGGAGGCGGGGCCAAATCGCCCCACGCTCGCCGATAGGACGGCACAGAAGTGGGCGTGAGTCGTTTTTGATCCGATTGCTTCGGAAAGGCTGGTGTTTTTGCACCCGCTGCTCGGTGCGCGCCCTGCACGAGTCCAGTATCGGTGCCCACAAGCGGCGCGGTGATGCGATGGTTGCGAGGGCGAGTTGTGACGGTAAAGGTCGTGGCTGTGGTTGTGAAGCGGCGTTGCGGTTGGTGGTTGTTGTGTGATGGCTGTTGAGACGTGGTTGGTGGTGGTAGTAATGGTAGTAATGGCGGCTGGTCCAAAATAAAGATAGTAAAAGAAAAACGGCTATCTAAAAGGGTCGCAGCCCGCATGAATGACATTTATTCCCTCTAAACAACGGGTTTGGGCCTAACTACACATATACTTACAGAGATATCTCACCGAAGGGACCTGAATGGTGGTTTGCGAATTTCGTCAACCACAACAATATATATATATATATATATATATATATATATATATATATATATATATATATATATATATATATATATATATATATATATATATATATATATATATATATATATATATATATATATAATATGAACACACATATGTGTGTGTGTATGTTGACGTTTTTAAAGTTTGGTGACGAAACTGAAAAGGTCAAATGTCCTCTCGTGTTCGTGTTTGATTTTATGAGTCCATTTAATAAACACTTGTGGGGGTACCCAGCAATTGTCACGTTATTTGCAGCAACATCAAAGATACACGTTTGTCATTTATTTGCATTGTTCACACGAGATTAAAAAGTCGATGAGAACGTCACTCGGTGGAGGGCAAACCTCTGCACGGCTGACCAGTTTTGTATCCCACCAATTCGGATCTAGATCCTGACTTCAACCAAAATCGAATCTGCTTGTTCTTGTTACCATACCAACTCATCCACCGAGTTTGTCTGAATCCATGCACAGCTTTTTGAGAAATCTTGCTCCACGTTGTTTTTGACTCCATCTCTCAATGGTAAAGAATCATACTAAAACTTCAAGTCCTTGGATACAGATCTTTACCAAAATCTAACCAAGTTGTCCTTGTCACTCACCCAACCAGTGCTCCAAATTTCATCTGAATCCATCGATAACTTTTTCAGATATCCTGCACACAAACAGACAGAGAAGGGTGAAATTATACCCTCTTTTCACCTTCGTTGGTGGAGTTACTAACACAAAGTGAACTCATGAAGGAATCTTGATGCGGGTAAAACAATCAGTTGACTAAAAAAAGCATGAGTACCATCACCACATGTAACCCATTGTCCACCGATTGTGAAATCCACTGATTGCGAAACAGCAACCATGCAATGGAGTGGGATCGCAGTGTGCACACACTGTTTACAGACGAATTGGTCACGAGTTCACTGACATGAGTCACCCTGTGAGCAAAGTTTTTGCGGAGCATGAAGAGCGCCAATTTGGTTGCTGCTATAAAAGCGGGGAAGCCGTGCATGCAGAGAAGGACAATTTGCAGGAGCCATTGTGCATGTTCACAAAGTGGAGACTAGACGTCTCAAGAAGCTCCCAGTTGAGCAAAGCGATCGCTTCCCTCTTCGTTCTTGGTGGTAAGATTGGATTTGTGAACGTTCGAGGTAATGTAATTGATTGTCATGGACGTGATTCTCTGTTGAAATAACATTGCTTGACCGCATTCTCGTAATTAAAGCAACGCAGGTATCGTTTATATGCAACCTGAGACTTGTTGGATTGATACAATATCGACAGTGAGAAAGGCAGTCAATTCCTCGAGGAGAGCCGAGAACAATCAGAGTGTTTATTGGATGCAATAAAGTTCAAAAAGTTTGTGTGAATTTTTTTTTAGTGCGTTTTGTGCTCCAAGGTAAGGTAATTGGGCGATGAGTGTAACATGTATCATGAAGCTTTAATTAAAGGTAACTTTGAAAATGTGTTATACCGTAAAAGGTATGACTTAACAGTTCGTGAGCTGTGTCTCTCAGGCCAGCATGAACAGGATCATCGCCCAGCTCACACACCGCACTCAAACGACAATGAGGTGGAGTGCACCTCCTCACGGAGGTACACACTCCACCGAGTTCCGTTCTAGTTTCTAATATAAAGAGGTCAAAAGTTTTTTTTGTTTTTTATACACATGGTTGAGGCTTATTGAAGAGCTGGAGCAGAATGGAAAGATGGAAACATTAACAGTAGAGGGGAGAGTGAGATCAAAGGGAGTGGGAGAAGGACACATGGGGTGAACAAACTTCACAAAAGCTGAAATACAACAAGGCCGTGTTTGGAGCTTTTTATAACATCGAGCAATTGTTTTGGTTCTAATTAGTCCGGGAGCCAACCTGTGTACGAGGCTGTTTTAGGGTTGGACCTTACAGCCTCTGCTATAAAATTTTACACCCCCAGGATGTTTAGATATATGTTTGCAGTTCATGAAAACCAATGTTGGCAATTCATAAGCTCTTGCGAAAAATTTTGGCGGCCGTTTTTGTTTGAGGAAGATTTGAAAAATTTGATAAAACAGCAATTGTCAATAAAATTTCTAAAAAAATTAAAAAATCACATTCATGAAAAATAAATGTGAACTAAATGTAAGAATTCAATCAGTGCATTGTAAAATGACAAAAAAAAAATTGCCTTTGTGAAAGTAAACCTTGTAAAAGTACATAATTTTGTGAAAAATGCCTTAAAAATAACGTTTTTTGAAGATGGCCTTTAGAACTTTTCTTATCATAGGCAGATGCTGCATTAGAATACTAATTTCTCTTAATGTGATATGAACATGGTATCCATGGCTAATTAAAACAGCAAATTTGATTGAGTTCTATCAATTTTTAAAGAGAAAATTAACATTTTTGTCAACCAAAGTTACCCCTACCCCCAAAATCCTCTTACTCTATTGAACACAGTTCGGTTAAGGTTTGCTGGATCCAGGTTGGGTACTTCACAGTTCACTCTTCCAAAGGAAAATTCAATGGTGTTTGGAGTGACATGGCCCTGGAGCAGACATACAACAATGAAGGGAAGACATCTCTGTTCAAACGCATATCTCAGGCACCAGCTGCTCGAGATAAATATGTGAAAACAGCACCATTTCTCACAGCTGTATCAGAGAACATAAAGTCTATGGCTAATCTAGGCCAACAGGAATCTACTCATCATGGAGAAACACAGAAGCAGGCAACAGAAGAACATATGCATGTTGAGGAGATCAAGAAAGTGATATGCCAGCAGATGATAAACCCATTCCAGTGTAACAACCAAGTGGTTCTGCTCAATAGAGCAACTAGTGAGAAGGCTGCTTCAAAAGACTTGGTCCATGCTCAAGCTAAGGGCATGGAAGCCATTATGAAAGCAGAAGAGGTGGTCTCTATTAAGATTGAACCACTGAAGCTGGTAACTTTCTCCTCACAGAAGAAATCAAAACCATCAAGGAAACAGAGTTTAATCAGGGTCTATCAAGATGAGACTGCAACTACACGTGTGCTGTGTTTCTATCGAGATGCCGACCCAGTCACAAGACAGATTGCATTTTCCCATGAGTGGACAGACTATCCATCATCCCTGTTTGAGGTTGATCCACGCTTAGCACAGGGGGTTGTAATGCGCAAAGGCAACGAGTCTGATTTCGTGGCAGTGCTAATTGCTGAAGCTGAGCAGGATGTTGTTTTACAGCTGCCATCATTACCACAGAGTGACCTATACACAGTTTATCTGGTAGACACAATGGCATTTGTAAATAAATACCAAAAAATGGGTGTGAAAACATTTGGTGAACTTCCCCAGCTGTATCTTCGCAAGCAGGTGTATCCTGCAGTTGAAACCTGAAATGTGAAACTGTGTCAACATCATTGGTGATCAGTATGATTTTGATGATACCCATACTTTGAAGGGTGATGAGCAGCAGAGGAGAAACCAGACAGACCAGGCAAGACAATTCTCACCATCCAAGAGTCTAGAAATTCCGGACTGGAATTTATTCATGAAGAATCCAAGAAATAAAGGAAATCTTCAGAACTTCATTGGCACTTCCCTTTGTGAGAGTCCTGAAGCTATTCCGGATGGAGTGACCATCATTCTTGGTAGTATGATGGAAAACAAAGGTCACACTCTTTCCATCACATCAGCATCAAGTTCAGTTCTGGACTTACCTTGTGAAGAACATGAAGAGGCAGACACAAGGATTATTGCTCATCTTGCGTATTGTGTGGAATATCTTGATCACCATCGAGCTGTTGTGCATGCAACAGATACAGACATAGTTATGCTGTGTATATATCACTTCTGCTGCTTGAACACATTGCAAGAACTCTGGATACAACGGCAGAATCAATACCTACCTATTCATGAGCTGGTAGAAGTGTTGAGCAAGAAGTACCAGAAAATCCTCTTGATGTCGCAGCTACACTTCTGTGCACATATGTGTTGTGTGGATGTGACACAGTGAGCTACCCATTCAGAAGGGGAAAAGAAGAGGTCAGGTCAGGTATGGGAGCATGTGCCAGAACAGCGCGTCGCTGCGTCCACTTTCCGCCGGTACTCCAGGGGCCTCCGTCTGGCCATCCCCCAGGCAGATGCCAGGCCCATCCCCATCTCCTTGAGATGATGGTCAACCTGCTGCAACCATGAGGCACGTGGTCGGCCCACTGGCCTCCCACTCATGAGACTCCCTCGCTGAGAGAATCTGGTGAGCAGGATCAGCGTCAGGAAAACGAGCCACATGTCCATACAGCCGCAGCTGACGCTCACGGACTATGCAGGTAACAAATCTCATCCGAGTCTCTCTCAGCAACCGCTCGTTGGACACAAAATCCGACCAGCGATAGCCAAGGATTCTCCGAAGAGACCTGGTACCAAAGGAATTAAGTCTCCGTCTCAGATCCTTGGTCAAAGTCCAAGTCTCGCACCCATAGAGCAAGACTGGAAGTACCAAGGACCTGAAGACTCAGACTTTCGTCCTCCCGCACAGGTACCGGCAGTGCCACACCCCATGATCCAGTGAATCCATGACTCCCCAGGCCCGACCCAGACGTCTATTGACCTCCGGCTCACAACCTGCGGAGACATGAATATCACTGCCAAGGTAAGTGAATCTCTCCACGACCTCAACATCCTCACCACAAACAGACACAGACAGGACAGCAGCATCCAAGATGTCACCGAAAGCCTGGATCTTAGTTTTGACCCAAGAAATCCGTAATCCCAACGGCTCCGACTCCTCATTCAGCACCTCGAGGGCCCCCAAGAGGATGTCTAAAGTCTCCGCAAAGATGACTGCATCATCTGCAAAATCAAGGTCTGAGATCTTGACATTGCCAAACGATGCACCGCAACTTGATCTCTCCGACATCCTCCCTAGAATCCAGTCCATACAAGTGCTGGAAAGTGTGGGGGCAAGTACACATCCCTGACGAACTCCAGTAACAACTGGAAATAAGTCAGAGATGGTACCACCACACTTCACAGCACTCTCAGTACCAGAGTAGAGTTCAGACATCAGATCGATCAGTTTCGGTGGCACCCCACGAAGACCAAGAATCCTCCAGAGGACATCCCGATTCACTGAATCGAACGCTTTACAGAGATCAACATAGGCTGCAAGCAGCCCCTGCCGAAACTCTCGTCTGTGTTCGGTGAGGACACGAAGTGCAAGGATACGGTCAATCGTTGACCTCTTTGGTGTAAAGCCTGACTGCTCTGGACGCTGGTGCTCAAGCAGATGGTGGCAAACCCTATCAAGAATTATCCGAGCAAAGACCTTGCCCGGCACTGAGAGCAGCGTCACCCCTCGGTAGTTTTTGCAGTCTTGGCGATCACCCTTCCCTTTCCAGAGAGGGACAACAAGGCCCCTCTTCCAGTCAGTTGGGATGATGCCTGTGTTCCTGTGAAAAGAAGAGCGGCACAGGTTTCTCTGGGACTGATAGGAAACCTTCCCCACCTTGTTGATTTTGGAAGAGATAGTGAAATGGCAGCAACAGAATGTGTCATTGATGAGGCCAGAGTATACTGGACTGCTCTGCATGGCCAAAAAGGGTTCAGCTGTTTGGATACCCTCAGGCAGCATATGTTTGTCTCTTCAAAATTAGACCTTAGGTCACTGCCAGCAACAGAAGATGCGTTTTACTTCCTTGTTTTAAGAGCATTGTATCAATTGCTTCTGTATAGACGTGCACATCTCAGTGACCGAGCACTTCCCCCAGCCACAACATTTGGCAGAACCCTTATCAATGGAAAACTGGTCCCAATTCTCATGTCTAAGCCAGCCAAGCCAAACATAGACAAAACGGTGTCTTGCATGTGCAAATTATCCAAATGTCTGAAACGATGTTCATGCAAAAAGGCTGCTGTGCCTTGCTGAGTGACATGCATATGCCTTGGTCAGAGAGGTTCATGTGGTGGAGTTGTTTCAGAGAGTGACTCTTCCTCTGAAGAGGATGTTTCATGTCACAATATTGTGTTAATCCATTTCTAATTTTATCTTCCTTAAAACCATGGCATGTAAAAGTATGTTCTTGTTCCTGACCCCATTGATAGTCAAGCATTTCTGAGTTACATAAATCTTTTGTTGTTTGACATATAACCTTGTCAATTGAAGGTAGGTTAAATCTACACCAATTGTGATATAGGAAATGAACTCCTCTTTAATATGAGGGGTCATTTGTGTATATAGGTTTAGTGGTTATGATTTTAGGACAATATGAATTACCCCTACCCCCATCCTACATCTTCGCTTTTGCCAACATTTTGTTATCAGAGGGGGCTCGCAAAAGTGTTGACTGTGTTGTTGCGCAAGAGTTTCACCATTGCCAACATTGGTTTTCATATACTCAAAGGGTGTCTCTTTATGAAAATCAACACAAAAATTTTATAGCAGACCGGGCAATTTTTTTTTAATTTTGATCGGTTGGCTCCCGGACTAAATGGGCTGCTCGGCAACCCGACAAGAAGGCGTTTATGATCAAAAGTCGAAGACAATTGTTGAAGGTGGAAATTTGACTTTCTGTGCTTGATGCCATGGAAACTAAGGTCTTCAAGATTATTGGAAAATCCCCCCCAATAAAGCTGAGTCTATGGGTCTATCAATTTCCCATCACAGACAGTATTGTGGTCTCTATTTTCTACCACCTCCTTTCTGGTCTTGCACTCACAGGTTTTAACATGCTTTGTAATGCCCCCCCCCCAGGTCTCTGCAGGGCACACACGGTCCACCATCAACCCCCTTCTGGTGAAACTACCTCAATCCAGGATCACTGCTCATCTCCACTCATTCGTTCCTCTTTTCTCCTGCATTTGGAAACAACTTCCACACTCTCTTCAATGTCATTCTTCCCTCAAAGTTTTCAAGACAGCTGTTCGCCACCAACTCGGATAATCCTGATCAAAAACCACTGTATTTTCTAAGCCCATTAATCCCCGAGAACTTCCAATCAGTCCTCATTCCAAATTTACAGTTCTTCCTTTGTGAGAGTTTCCTTCTGTGTCCATCTTGTCCACTTTATGCACCCTCATTCCCCCCACACATCACTTCCTGAAAACCAAGTCGGACTTGATTATGTGTTTTTGCAATTAATCTAACACTTTCCTTACATCAAAGGCATGCTAAATCCTAAAATGCGTATTTTCTTAAACAAAGCTTAAATGACACCGATATGGCTATACCTTGACCAACAATGGCAGGTATCATGCTCTCATAGTTTACAAAAGTTGACACCAGATAGCAGGCACCTCTTATTGAGGGATTGTGAATGTCTGCTCTGCCCTGTTTCATTCATACATACATACACCCATACTTACATACATACATACATGCCTGCAAACATACATACATACATACATACATACATACATACATACACACTTTATACCATGGCCCTGCAAAACGATTTTAAAATTAATTTTTGAATGCTGTGTAAACTCGATGGAAGTTGGTTTCAGTTTAAAGATGCATGTTTCTCTCTCTCTCTCTCTCTCTCTCTCTCTCTCTCTCTCTCTCTCTCTCTCTCTCTCTCTCTCTCTCTCTCTCTCTCTCTCTCTCTCGATCTTTCTCGATCTTTCTCGATCTTTCTCGATCTTTCTCGATCTTTCTCGATCTTTCTCGATCTTTCTCGATCTTTCTCGATCTTTCTCGATCTTTCTCGATCTTTCTCGATCTTTCTCGATCTTTCTCGATCTTTCTCGATCTTTCTCGATCTTTCTCGATCTTTCTCGATCTTTCTCGATCTTTCTCGATCTTTCTCGATCTTTCTCGATCTTTCTCGATCTTTCTCGATCTTTCTCGATCTTTCTCGATCTTTCTCGATCTTTCTCGATCTTTCTCGATCTTTCTCGATCTTTCTCGATCTTTCTCGATCTTTCTCGATCTTTCTCGATCTTTCTCGATCTTTCTCGATCTTTCTCGATCTTCTCGATCTTTCTCGATCTTTCTCGATCTTTCTCGATCTTTCTCGATCTTTCTCGATCTTTCTCGATCTTTCTCGATCTTTCTCGATCTTTCTCGATCTTTCTCGATCTTTCTCGATCTTTCTCGATCTTTCTCGATCTTTCTCGATCTTTCTCGATCTTTCTCGATCTTTCTCGATCTTTCTCGATCTTTCTCGATCTTTCTCGATCTTTCTCGATCTTTCTCGATCTTTCACTCGATCTTTCTCGATCTTTCTCGATCTTTTCGATCTTTCTCGATCTTTCTCGATCTTTTCTCGATCTTTCTCGATCTTTCTCGATCTTTTCGATCTTTCTCGATCTTTCTCGATCTTTCTCGATCTTTCTCGATCTTTTCTCGATCTTTCTCGATCTTTCTCGATCTTTCTCGATCTTTCTCGATCTTTCTCGATCTTTCTCGATCTTTTCGATCTTTCTCGATCTTTCTCGATCTTTCTCGATCTTTCCTCGATCTTTCTCGATCTTTCTCGATCTTTCTCGATCTTTCTCGATCTTTCTCGATCTTTCTCGATCTTTCTCGATCTTTCTCGATCTTTCTCGATCTTTCTCGATCTTTCTCGATCTTTCTCGATCTTTCTCGATCTTTCACCGATCTTTCTCGATCTTTCTCGATCTTTCTCGATCTTTCTCGATCTTTCTCGATCTTTCTCGATCTTTCTCGATCTTTCTCGATCTTTCTCGATCTTTCTCGATCTTTCTCGATCTTTCTCGATCTTTCTCGATCTTTCTCGATCTTTCTCGATCTTTCTCGATCTTTCTCGATCTTTCTCGATCTTTCTCGATCTTTCTCGATCTTTCTCGATCTTTCTCTCTCGATCTTTCTCTCTCGATCTTTCTCTCTCGATCTTTCTCTCTCGATCTTTCTCTCTCGATCTTTCTCTCTCGATCTTTCTCTCTCGATCTTTCTCTCTCGATCTTTCTCTCTCGATCTTTCTCTCTCGATCTTTCTCTCTCGATCTTTCTCTCTCGATCTTTCTCTCTCGATCTTTCTCTCTCGATCTTTCTCTCTCGATCTTTCTCTCTCGATCTTTCTCTCTCGATCTTTCTCTCTCTTTCTCTCTCGATCTTTCTCTCTCGATCTTTCTCTCTCGATCTTTCTCTCTCGATCTTTCTCTCTCGATCTTTCTCTCTCGATCTTTCTCTCTCGATCTTTCTCTCTCGATCTTTCTCTCTCGATCTTTCTCTCTCGATCTTTCTCTCTCGATCTTTCTCTCTCGATCTTTCTCTCTCGATCTTTCTCTCTCGATCTTTCTCTCTCGATCTTTCTCTCTCGATCTTTCTCTCTCGATCTTTCTCTCTCGATCTTTCTCTCTCGATCTTTCTCTCTCGATCTTTCTCTCTCGATCTTTCTCTCTCGATCTTTCTCTCTCGATCTTTCTCTCTCGATCTTTCTCTCTCGATCTTTCTCTCTCGATCTTTCTCTCTCGATCTTTCTCTCTCGATCTTTCTCTCTCGATCTTTCTCTCTCGATCTTTCTCTCTCGATCTTTCTCTCTCGATCTTTCTCTCTCGATCTTTCTCTCTCGATCTTTCTCTCTCGATCTTTCTCTCTCGATCTTTCTCTCTCGATCTTTCTCTCTCGATCTTTCTCTCTCGATCTTTCTCTCTCGATCTTTCTCTCTCGATCTTTCTCTCTCGATCTTTCTCTCTCGATCTTTCTCTCTCGATCTTTCTCTCTCGATCTTTCTCTCTCGATCTTTCTCTCTCGATCTTTCTCTCTCGATCTTTCTCTCTCGATCTTTCTCTCTCGATCTTTCTCTCTCGATCTTTCTCTCTCGATCTTTCTCTCTCGATCTTTCTCTCTCGATCTTTCTCTCTCGATCTTTCTCTCTCGATCTTTCTCTCTCGATCTTTCTCTCTCGATCTTTCTCTCTCGATCTTTCTCTCTCGATCTTTCTCTCTCGATCTTTCTCTCTCGATCTTTCTCTCTCGATCTTTCTCTCTCGATCTTTCTCTCTCGATCTTTCTCTCTCGATCTTTCTCTCTCGATCTTTCTCTCTCGATTTTTCTCTCTCGATCTTTCTCTCTCGATCTTTCTCTCTCGATCTTTCTCTCTCGATCTTTCTCTCTCGATCTTTCTCTCTCGATCTTTCTCTCTCGATCTTTCTCTCTCGATCTTTCTCTCTCGATCTTTCTCTCTCGATCTTTCTCTCTCGATCTTTCTCTCTCGATCTTTTCTCTCTCGATCTTTCTCTCTCGATCTTTCTCTCTCGATCTTTCTCTCTCGATCTTTCTCTCTCGATCTTTCTCTCTCGATCTTTCTCTCTCGATCTTTCTCTCTCGATCTTTCTCTCTCGATCTTTCTCTCTCGATCTTTCTCTCTCGATCTTTCTCTCTCGATCTTTCTCTCTCGATCTTTCTCTCTCGATCTTTCTCTCTCGATCTTTCTCTCTCGATCTTTCTCTCTCGATCTTTCTCTCTCGATCTTTCTCTCTCGATCTTTCTCTCTCGATCTTTCTCTCTCGATCTTTCTCTCTCGATCTTTCTCTCTCGATCTTTCTCTCTCGATCTTTCTCTCTCGATCTTTCTCTCTCGATCTTTCTCTCTCGATCTTTCTCTCTCGATCTTTCTCTCTCGATCTTTCTCTCTCGATCTTTCTCTCTCGATCTTTCTCTCTCGATCTTTCTCTCTCGATCTTTCTCTCTCGATCTTTCTCTCTCGATCTTTCTCTCTCGATCTTTCTCTCTCGATCTTTCTCTCTCGATCTTTCTCTCTCGATCTTTCTCTCTCGATCTTTCTCTCTCGATCTTTCTCTCTCGATCTTTCTCTCTCGATCTTTCTCTCTCGATCTTTCTCTCTCGATCTTTCTCTCTCGATCTTTCTCTCTCGATCTTTCTCTCTCGATCTTTCTCTCTCGATCTTTCTCTCTCGATCTTTCTCTCTCGATCTTTCTCTCTCGATCTTTCTCTCTCGATCTTTCTCTCTCGATCTTTCTCTCTCGATCTTTCTCTCTCGATCTTTCTCTCTCGATCTTTCTCTCTCGATCTTTCTCTCTCGATCTTTCTCTCTCGATCTTTCTCTCTCGATCTTTCTCTCTCGATCTTTCTCTCTCGATCTTTCTCTCTCGATCTTTCTCTCTCGATCTTTCTCTCTCGATCTTTCTCTCGATCTTTCTCTCTCGATCTTTCTCTCTCGATCTTTCTCTCTCGATCTTTCTCTCTCGATCTTTCTCTCTCGATCTTTCTCTCTCGATCTTTCTCTCTCGATCTTTCTCTCTCGATCTTTCTCTCTCGATCTTTCTCTCTCGATCTTTCTCTCTCGATCTTTCTCTCTCGATCTTTCTCTCTCGATCTTTCTCTCTCGATCTTTCTCTCTCGATCTTTCTCTCTCGATCTTTCTCTCTCGATCTTTCTCTCTCGATCTTTCTCTCTCGATCTTTCTCTCTCGATCTTTCTCTCTCGATCTTTCTCTCTCGATCTTTTCTCTCGATCTTTCTCTCTCGATCTTCTCTCTCGATCTCTCGATCTTCTCTCTCGATCTTTCTCTCTCGATCTTTCTCTCTCGATCTTTCTCTCTCGATCTTTCTCTCTCGATCTTTCTCTCTCGATCTTTCTCTCTCGATCTTTCTCTCTCGATCTTTCTCTCTCGATCTTTCTCTCTCGATCTTTCTCTCTCGATCTTTCTCTCTCGATCTTTCTCTCTCGATCTTTCTCTCTCGATCTTTCTCTCTCGATCTTTCTCTCTCGATCTTTCTCTCTCGATCTTTCTCTCTCGATCTTTCTCTCTCGATCTTTCTCTCTCGATCTTTCTCTCTCGATCTTTCTCTCTCGATCTTTCTCTCTCGATCTTTCTCTCTCGATCTTTCTCTCTCGATCTTTCTCTCTTTCGATCTTTCTCTCTCGATCTTTCTCTCTTTCTCTCTTTCTCTCTTTCTCTCTTTCTCTCTTTCTCTCTTTCTTTCTTTCTCTCTTTTTCTCTTTCTTTCTTTCTCTTTTTCTTTCTTTCTCTGTTTCTCTCTTTCTCTCTTTCTCTCTTTCTCTCTTTCTCTCTTTCTCTCTTTCTCTCTTTCTCTCTTTCTCTCTTTCTCTCTTTCTCTCTTTCTCTCTTTCTCTCTTTCTCTCTTTCTCTCTTTCTCTCTTTCTCTCTTTCTCTCTTTCTCTCTTTCTCTCTTTATCTTTTTCTCTCGATCTTTCTCTCTTTCTCTCTTTCTCTCTTTATCTTTTTCTCTCGATCTTTCTCTCTTTCTCTCTTTCTCTCTTTATCTTTTTCTCTCGATCTTTTTCTCTCGATCTTTTTCTCTCGATCTTTTTCTCTCGATCTTTTTCTCTCGATCTTTTTCTCTCGATCTTTTTCTCTCGATCTTTTTCTCTCGATCTTTTTCTCTCGATCTTTTTCTCTCGATCTTTTTCTCTCGATCTTTCTCTCGATCTTTTTCTCTCGATCTTTTTCTCTCGATCTTTTTCTCTCGATCTTTTTCTCGATCTTTCTCTCGATCTTTTTCTCTCGATCTCTTTCTCTCGATCTTTCTCTCGATCTTTCTCTCGATCTTTTTCTCTCGATCTTTTTCTCTCGATCTTTCTCTCGATCTTTTTCTCTCGATCTTTTTCTCTCGATCTTTCTCTCGATCTTTTTCTCTCGATCTTTCTCTCGATCTTTTTCTCTCGATCTTTCTCTCGATCTTTTTCTCTCGATCTTTCTCTCGATCTTTTTCTCTCGATCTTTTTCTCTCGATCTTTTTCTCTCGATCTTTCTCTCGATCTTTTTCTCTCGATCTTTCTCTCGATCTTTTTCTCTCGATCTTTCTCTCGATCTTTTTCTCTCGATCTTTCTCTCGATCTTTTTCTCTCGATCTTTCTCTCGATCTTTTTCTCTCGATCTTTCTCTCGATCTTTTTCTCTCGATCTTTCTCTCGATCTTTTTCTCTCGATCTTTCTCTCGATCTTTCTCTCGATCTTTCTCTCGATCTTTCTCTCGATCTTTCTCTCGATCTTTCTCTCGATCTTTCTCTCGATCTTTCTCTCGATCTTTTTCTCTCGATCTTTTTCTCTCGATCTTTTTCTCTCGATCTTTTTCTCTCGATCTTTCTCTCGATCTTTTTCTCTCGATCTCTTTCTCTCGATCTCTTTCTCTCGATCTTTCTCTCGATCTTTTTCTCTCGATCTTTTTCTCTCGATCTTTTTCTCTCGATCTTTCTCTCGATCTTTTTCTCTCGATCTTTCTCTCGATCTTTTTCTCTCGATCTTTCTCTCGATCTTTTTCTCTCGATCTTTCTCTCGATCTTTTTCTCTCGATCTTTCTCTCGATCTTTTTCTCTCGATCTTTCTCTCGATCTTTTTCTCTCGATCTTTCTCTCGATCTTTTTCTCTCGATCTTTCTCTCGATCTTTTTCTCTCGATCTTTCTCTCGATCTTTTTCTCTCGATCTTTCTCTCGATCTTTTTCTCTCGATCTTTCTCTCGATCTTTTTCTCTCGATCTTTCTCTCGATCTTTTTCTCTCGATCTTTCTCTCGATCTTTTTCTCTCGATCTTTTTCTCTCGATCTTTCTCTCGATCTTTTTCTCTCGATCTTTCTCTCGATCTTTTTCTCTCGATCTTTCTCTCGATCTTTTTCTCTCGATCTTTCTCTCGATCTTTTTCTCTCGATCCTTCTCTCGATCTTTTTCTCTCGATCTTTCTCTCTCTCTTTTTCTCTCGATCTTTCTCTCTCTCTTTTTCTCTCGATCTTTCTCTCTCTCTTTTTCTCTCGATCTTTCTCTCTCTCTTTTTCTCTCGATCTTTCTCTCTCTCTTTTTCTCTCGATCTTTCTCTCTCTCTTTTTCTCTCGATCTTTCTCTCTCTCTTTTTCTCTCGATCTTTCTCTCTCTCTTTTTCTCTCGATCTTTCTCTTTCTCTTTTTCTCTCGATCTTTCTCTTTCTCTTTTTCTCTCGATCTTTCTCTTTCTCTTTTTCTCTCGATCTTTCTCTTTCTCTTTTTCTCTCGATCTTTCTCTTTCTCTTTTTCTCTCGATCTTTCTCTTTCTCTTTTTCTCTCGATCTTTCTCTTTCTCTTTTTCTCTCGATCTTTCTCTCGATCTTTCTCTCGATCTTTCTCTTTCTCTCGATCTTTCTCTTTCTCTCGATCTTTCTCTTTCTCTCGATCTTTCTCTTTCTCTCGATCTTTCTCGATCTTTCTCTTTCTCTCGATCTTTCTCGATCTTTCTCTTTCTCTCGATCTTTCTCGATCTTTCTCTTTCTCTCGATCTTTCTCGATCTTTCTCTTTCTCTCGATCTTTCTCTTTCTCTCACCGTAGATACTGTGAGATGGCCAGTGCATTGGCGACCAGTGAGGTATGGTGGCCATCAATACCGAGCAGCATGCTCATCTTCAGCACCATTTTCCTGGCACTCATGACTTTACACCGCACTTCGGGTAAGCGGCGAAATGCGGTTCACTCCATCCCAGGACCCTATCCTTGGCCCATTGTTGGGAACATCTTCCAGCTAGGAAAGGAACCGCATCTTGTCCTTTCTGAGATGGTAAATCGGTATGGAAAGGTGTTCAGCTTGAAAATCGGCTTAAGGCCTGTTGTCGTCCTCAATGGCCTGGACGTCCTTAAGAAAGCTCTTGTAACCCAGGGTGAAGACTTTGCTGAACGTCCCCGCTTCCAATCAATGGCAGACATTAGTAGAGGTCAGAGCATTGTGTTTAACAAGCCTTACAATGCTGAGTGGAAGGCTTACAAGCGTCTTGCACAAAACGCCCTGCGCACCGTGTGCTCACAAGAGGCTGAGAACAGTGAATGCTCATGTGCGCTCGAGCAACATGTGCGTTCAGAGGCACGATACTTGGGGCAGATGTGTATCGATCTGACTGCAGAGCACGGTGCATTCGACCCAACAGAACATGTCACGGTGACAGCTGGCAACGTCATCTCCGCAATTCTCTTTGGTCGGCGTTTTGAGCATGACGACAAGGAGTTCCAAAGCATATTGACTGTTAGTGAAGAATTTGCGAAGGCGGCAAGCACTGAGAACCTCGCAGACTTCATACCGATTCTGCAGTATGTGCCAAACGTTCGTTTGAGAAAGTATAAGGAGCTCGTTAACATGTTTAACTTGTTCCTTGAGCGGAATGTGGAGGAGCATTACAAACAAGATGGATTGCTCAAGGTACGTTTCAGTGTCCATGTCTACCCAGGCCGTCCCTTCTGTTATTTATGCAGAATAACATAATGTTTGATGAACATTTATTGTTTTTCCTTCATACCCCCGCAGAACAACCTCGCAAATGTGACGGATTCTCTCATTGCGATGAGCAAAGAAACCAAATTGAATGAAAATGTTAACCGTCGAATCTCGAAAGAACAAGTCACCTCCACCGTAATAGACCTGTTTGGTGCAGGTAGGCACCCCCTGCCGTGTTCACTATAAAAGCAAACTTTTCAAACAAAGAAAAAATATTTCTGTGCATGAGGAATATCACTTAATCACTCTCTGTCCCCAACCCAGGTTTTGACACAGTTGGAACTACTTTAAACTGGAGTTTGCTGTACCTAGCAAAATTTCCTGATATTCAGGAGAAGATGCAGAAAGAGATTGGTGAGTGATATATCATCCCTCTAACATGAAGCGAAGCAAAAATTTCAATACAAATTGCACAGTGAGGTAAACCCAATTACTGACAGATACAAAACATTTTCAGCTCTGTTTCCCCATGAACCAACATCCATTTTCATTTGGAGAAGGACAAAATGAGACATTAGAAACGGCCATTGCTTAGTACAAGCACATGATAGAACCTCTAACATCACTGAGTACTGCAGTTTTGGACCATTGGGGAGAACATCACCCAGCTTCAAGCACAATCTCGGGCCATGTCGATCACTTTGTATGACTCAGATAACACCTTACCCTGTGCTGTCTTGACAAACAAGGACATGGGCAGAGTCTCTGAGTGGCAAATTTGATTGGTCATTGTAGAAGCTTTTTCTAGCCACCTTAAGACAGAAAAACTTTCGTTCAATACAAGCTGTTTATTCAACGAAATGTAAGACACTCTTGTATACAAGAGGAAGGCCCCAGCCTGCTACAACGTTGCAAGCCGAAAACTTAATGCTACATCGAATATTGAGTGTTATATATGCAGTTTTACCAGGGTGTGTCTGGATAACAGATGGAACTTTGTGCACTTTAAATTACAACATCGAAGGATACTAATTGGTCTGTTTTGGAGTTTGCTTATGCCCCGGGAAAGGGTATAGAGGGGAGATATTGCTGGTTCAGATGGTCATCAGATCGATAAGGTTTTGCAAGGCTGTTTACGACTACTGAGAAATGTGTGTATTCTGCCCTCTTCTAGTTTTCCCAGCATATATTTATTAAATTATTTCTCAAAGCACTAAACTAAGTTAATTTGGATTTTTACGTGATTATAAATTCAATGAATAATCCAGTTTCCGCAGTCGTGATGACTTAAAATGCCAAAATATTTTGTTCAAGCACTACTAAACTAAAGGGTTTTTAAAGTGCCAAAAAGGCTAATTGTTTTCTACAGTGTTCAAGCGTGTCATTCAATTCAAAGAAAGAAAAAAAAAAGACATAAAATGTCATCGCCTTTTTTCCACCAGTCGGCTATCTTGGATCTGATCTGATCTCAAATGAAAAAAATGATGTGAATATGTGAGCAATCATTCGTTGTGTGTGTGCCATGTTTGAACAACATCGGTAAATGCATATCTCAGAACTGGTTGAGGACGTGTTCAACATCGGTGTCCGGTTCTCCCAGAACTGAAATGCGTGTCAAGAAGCAAAGAGAATCACGGGTTACCACAATGTCGCCATTGTTGAACAAGCTATTAATCTGACAGCCACAGCAATCTGGTTGTTTTGGTTTTCGATGTCTTTGTGGGTAACGCCTCTTCTGCCGGGCTCCGGAACAATGTCGACCTTGGGGCCCTCAATGTCATCCACTGCAACGTTGCTCTCTTCAGGTACCCGTGTGTCACTCCCCTGATGTTCAGGAGCTTCCTCCACTTCTGCTGAAAAATCAACATCGCTGATGACTTTCGAAGACAACGTCGAAGCTCGTTGTCTGATCTGGTCGGCATGTCGCTCCCAAATCTGATGAATGCCTCCAGTTGACACTTCCACAGAATATGAAACAAGACCCGTTCGCTTGGCAATGTAACCGGATACCCACTTGTCGACGGAGCTGTAATTTTGAACTGAAACGTGTTGTCCAATTTGAAACTCCTGACACAACACACAACAACAACAAGCATTTTAAGGCCATTTTCCCTGTTAAAGCGGGGGTTAGCCTTGCGGACCCCATGACAATCTTCTCCACTTCACCCTATTTTCCGTATCTCCCCTTCTTAATCCCCTTGCCCACATTTCTTCTTCCACCACCTTTAGCCAAGTTTTTCTCGGTCTTCCCCGTCCTCTACTTCCTATTACACTCATTTCCAACACTCATTTCGCACCCAGTCACTTTCATCCTTCCTCAACACATGACCCAACCATCTCAACCTGTTTCTCTTCACAACCTCCATCACAGACTCTATTCCCATCATCTTCCGCAAGTCCTCATTTGTCTTCCTCTCTCTCAACGATGCTCTGCACATGCACCGAACCATTCACATTTCGACCCTTTCCACCCTTTGTTGCTGCTCTATGTTCAGTACCCATGTCTCACTCCCATAAATCATCGTACTCTTCACACATGTAGCATACACCTTTCCCTTCAGCTTCAACGACACTCCCCTCTTTGTCAGCACGCCACTCAGTTCCCGAATCTTCTTCCATGCACATCTCACTCGAGCAACCGTCGAAGAGTCTGATCCACCTTCTCCATTCAGCATGTCTCCGAGATAGCAAAATGTTTTCACACCTTCCAGCTTCACACAATCTCCAAGATCCAACTCAACAATTCCTTCGTCTGCAGCTCCCTCTCTGCACACCTTACACTTGAATGTAGCTGCCACACTGGTTAATGACCCTCTCACACCACTACATTTTCGATAAACCCATTCAGCACACATTGTACACTGAATGGAGTTCACTCGGACACCCTTCCTGCACACAGCACACGGCCACTTCCCAGACCTTTCCACCTCACCACATGCTTTACCACTTGCCATCACCTTCGTCTTTCCGATATTCACCTTCAAACCTTTTGCCTCCATACATTCCTTCCACTGGTTCATCTTCTCCTTCAGTCCATCCATACTCTCTGCAATCAACACCAGATAATCTGCATACAGCAGCTCCCACGGTAAACCCTCCTTTACCCTCCGAGCCAGCACCTCCATCACAACTACAAATTGAAGTGGACTGAGTACCGACCTCCTACCCTCACCTCAAACTCACCACTGTTCCCATCCTTCGTCCTTACAGCTGTGCGCGCTCTATCGTACATGGCCATCACTACTCTGATCAACCATTCCTCCACTCCTAACTTCCTCAATGCCCATGCCATTACTTCACGTGGAACCCTATCAAATGCTTTCTCCAGATCAACAAACCCCAAAAACAACTTCTTCCTCTTCTCCATGTACTTCTCCTGCAATTGCCTTACAATAAAAATCGCATCTGTCGTTCCTCTTCCTGGCATAAATCCAAACTGCATTTCGTCAATCTTTACCTTCTTCCTTATCCTCTTCTCCAACACCCTTTCCAATACCTTCATTCCATGCTCCAATAACTTTATTGCTCTATAGGAGCCACAGTCCAGAGGGTCACCTTTCCCCTTGGACAGAGGGACGAGGGTACTGAGTTCCCAATCCACTGGAATGCGGCCTTCTTTCACCACCAGATTACAGATCTCTGTCATTCTCTTCACACCCCAACTTCCCGCTGCCTTCAACATATCTCCCACAACTCCCGTCGGCCCTCCTGCTTTTCTACTCTTCATTGCTCTTATAGCTTCCTCAACTTCCTTCTCAGTTATCTTCTCTGCTGGTCCTAAAACCGGGTTACTCTCTGTTGCTATCCCATTCATTTTCTACATTCAACAGCCTTTCCATATATCTCTTCCATCTTCCTTTAATTCCATCTGAGTCCACAACGATTTGTCCCACTTCATCCTTCAAGCAACTCACCCCCGTCACATCAAACCTCTCTCTCTCGCTATCTGCTTTGCAATCCTGAATACCGCTCTCTTACCCTCCTCCGAATCCAAGTGTTCTCCGAACATTTTCCTATGGGCCTCCTGCGCCTTTGCAACCTCTTTCTTTGCAGCCTCCTTGGCTTCCTTATAACTTTCATGTGCTGCCTCTTCTTCCACCGTATCCTTCACCTTTTGCTATTCCTTGAACTTCTTCCTCTTCTCTTCCATCATCTTTCAAAATTCATCACCCCACCACCATGTTTCCGAGTGCCTCGGTGGTCCTTTTGTCCATCCACATACCTCACCTCACCAACGGCTCCCAATAGACTATCTTTCATTGACATCCAACCACTTTCAAGCTCAAACACATCATCTTCAACCATACTCAGCCTCTCTCTTCATGCTTCCTCCACTCTCGCCTCTTTCAACCTCCACTCCTTCATCCTCGGTTGGTACTTCACCCGCCGAATTCTCCTCGCACCTTTCACCCTTATATCGCAGACAACCAGGTGGTGCTGTGAAACAGTCTCCTCCCCCGGGACACCTTTGTGTCCTGGAGGTTTCCCCTATCTCGCCGACGCACCATCAGGTAGTCAATGGTTGTCGTCGACCCACCTGACGTGTATGTAATAAGCTTATCTGCTTTCTGGAATTGAGTATTACAAATCAACAAATCGGCTCCTTCAGCAAACTCCAAGATCCTTTCACCTCCTCCATTTCTCACACCATATCCATAACCCCCATGGACTCCTTCAAAACCGTCTGGACTCCTTCACACATGTACATTCAAGTCTCCTCCTACCACACCAACTTCCTCATCTTTCACATTCTCCATCAACTTTCTATCGCACACCAGAACATGTTCTTCTCTTCATCGCTTCGACCGACCTGCGGGGCATATCCCGAGATGACGTTCACCAAGAGCTTTCCGATCACGATTCTCACCATCATCAACCTTTCACTCACTCTAGTCAGACTCACTACACTGTCTACAAGCTCCTCAGAAAACATGACACCAACACCATGCACGTCTTCCAGGCACCCTTGCCACATAAACTTGGACTTCTGCCCCTGCCTACCCTTCACCATTCTCACACCACTTCCCTTCCACCGTGTCTCCTGCACACAACATATGTCCACTCTTCTTCTGACCAATGTTTCAACCACTTCTCCAGATCTCCCTGTCATTGTCCCTACATTCCATGTACCAAAGAGATGTATCAGGAAGAGAGAACAAGTCAGTCTGCAAGGCAAAATAGTTTATCCTCGTCACTAGATGTCGAGTTCTCCCAGAACCGAAATGCATGTCAAGAGGCACAGAGAAACACGAGTTACCAGAACGCCGCCATTGTCCAACAAACTTTTAATCCGACCACTGCACAACAGGCCCTGTCCATGCGAGCGCAGCCGCAACATAGCAATACATCACAATCGGGTTTTTAACAACTAAAATGGCTCCCAGTCAGCCATTTTAGATCTTATCTCGAAAAAATCATATAATGTGCTTATGTAAGCCATAATTCTTTATCTGAGTGCAAAGTTTGAACAACATCGGCAGATGCATGGTCCGAGAAATGGTTGAGGACGTGTTCAACATAGTGTTTTTACAACTAAAATTGCCGCCAGTCGGCCATCTTGGATCTGATCTCGAAAACAAATGACGCATAAATGGAAGCCATCATTTTCGGGTGCCAAATTTGAACCACTTTGGTAAATGTCTGGGTGCCAAGTTTGAACAACATCGGTAAATCGATATAATGTCTGGGTGCCAAGTTTGAACAACATCGGTAAATACATGTCCATGAAATGTTTGAGAGCATGTTTGATGGCAGGTTTTTTTCTGACTAAAATGGCTGCCAGTCTACCAGTTGGCCATCTTTGATCAGATGGCAAACAAAAACGAGGTGCAAGTGTGTGCCATCTTGTACTGTGCTTGTGCAAAGGTTAAATAAAATCGGACCATGCATGTCTGAGAAATTGTTGGGGACACACTGAGGTAACAAAGTGACCACCAGTCAGCCATCTTGGACCTGATGTCAAAAAAAATGATGTGCATATGTTATGCATCATTCATTATATGTGTGCCCAGTTTGAACAATATCGGTAAATGCATGTCCGAGAAATGCTTGAGGACATGTTCAACATCGGGTTTTTGCAACTAAAATAACTGCCAGTCGGCCACCTTGTATCTGATGTCAAAAAGAAATGATGTGCGGATATATATATATATATATATATATATATATATATATATATATATATATATATATATATATATATATATATATATATATATATATATATATATATATATATATATATATATATATATATATAACATAGGTTTTCAAATCCTACAGCAAGGAGAGCTAGTACGGGGATGATAGAAAACAGTGATCCAGGAAAAGTACCGTGATCAAATGGTTCGGACAGGATGGAACACAGAAACTCCTTTACTGCACAACAATTTAATCAAGGCAAAGATGGCGGCAACCAACTCGCAGACACGAGGCACCAGTAAGCCAAAAACCGGAAGTTTCCCTCTCTTTCCTGTGGAGATTATAGGAAAATAAGGTAAAAATTACAGAATCGCATTACACTAACATGGCATCAACAGATTGCAAGAAAACATTCACAAGTAAAGCAGTAAAGCATTCACATATATAGCATAGCATCAAAGACTTTCTAACAATATATATATATATATATATATATATATATATATATATATATATATATATATATATATATATATATATATATATATATATATATATATATATATATATGCAGCTCTGGAAAAAAAATGAGACCACTCCAAAAAAATTTAAATCAGTATCTCTACATGTATGGCAGCCATTCCATTCCAGTGTCTGTTGAATTCCAACACAGGCACACCTCATTCTCTTAGCGAGGTACTAATTAGGTGATCACCTGAACCGAATCTTATTTAACAAGGAAAAGTATAAAAACCACTGCTGTGCTCATCACTATCCTATTGCAATAGGACCAGCTGGATGGCAAAAACAGTGCTAGTAGTACCTCAAAAGTAATTGGAATCAAAAAAATAACTATTGGCCATGCCAAGAGTTGAAAAGAAAAGTTTTGAGTGAGGAAAAGAAGGGTTCAATTCTGGCTTTACTGGCAAAGGGATACAGTGAGCGTCACGTTGCTTCCATCCTTAAAATTTCAAAGACTGCGGTTCATAAGAACAAGGTCAAGCCGCAAACATTGGGGACAACAAAGCTACAGACTGGCAGAGGGCGAAAACGACTTTCCACTGACCGGGATGAGCGCCAACTCATTCGAATGTCACTCAACAACCGTAGGATGATATCACGTGACCTACGAGAAGAATGGCAAATGGCAGCTGGGGTGAAATGCACGGCGAGGACGGTTCGAAACAGGCTCCCAGGGCTGAAGTCGTGCAAAGCTAGAAAAAAGCCCTTCATCAATGAGAAGCAAAGAAGAGCCAGGCTGAGGTTTGCAAAAGACCATAAGGATTGGACTGTAGAGGACTGGAGTAAAGTCATCTTTTCTAATGAGTCCAATTTTCAGCTTTGCCCAACACCTGCTCATCTAATGGTTAGACGGAGACCTGGAGAGGCCTACAAGCCACAGTGTCTCGCACCCACTGTGAAATTTGGTGGAGGATGGGTGATGATCTGGGGGTGCTTCAGCAAGGCTGGAATCGGGCAGATTTGTCTTTGTGAAGGACTCATTAATGAAGCCACGTACAAGGTTGTCCTGGAAGAACACTTGCTTCCTTCTGCTCTGACAATGTTCCCCAACTCTGAGGATTGGTTTTTCCAGCAGGACAATGCTCCATGCCACACAGCCAGTTCAATTAAGGTGTGGATGGAGGACCATCAGATCAAGACCCTGTCATGGCCAGCACAATCTCCAGACCTGAACCCCATTGAAAACCTCTGGAATGTGATCAAGAGGAAGATGGATGGTCACAAGCCATAAAACAAAGCTGAGCTGCTTGAGTTTTTGTGCCAGGATTGGCATAAAGTCACCCAACAGCAATGTGAAAGACTGGTGGAGAGCATGCCAAGACGCATGAAAGCTGTGATTGAAAATCAGGGTTATTCCACAAAATATTGATTTCTGAACTCTTCCTAAGTTAAAACATTAGTATTGTGTTGTTTAAAAATGAATATGAACTTGTTTTATTTGTATTATTTGAGGTCTAAAAACACTGACTCTTTATTGTTATTTTGAGCAGTTGTCATTTTCTGCAAATAAGTGCTCTAAATGACAATATTTTTTATTTGGAATTTGGGAGAAATGTTGTCAGTAGTTTATAGAATAGAATTAAAATGTTCATTTCACTCAAACACATACCTATAAATAGTAAAACCAGAAAAACTGATAATTTTTCAGTGATCTCTTAATTTTTTCCAGAGCTGTATGTATATATAAATACATACATACATACAGTACCATGAACATGTTGTCTTTGTGCCAAGTCTGAAAAAAAAAACCGTCCTTGCGTTCCGAAACATGGTTGCGGATGCACGCACGCAAACAAAAATTGAGACCAAATCCATAAGCCCCCGTTTCAAATTAAGTCCAATGGGGACGAATAAAATACAGATTTCAAAGGTCGTAGAAAAGAATTTTTTGGGGGGAATTTACCGCTGTCGATGCAGCATCTTTTACACCACCTTATTTGACATGTTGCATTCATTATTTGTGACTGTTGTTTGTGTCCTTTATGACGTCCTCAAAAACGGTGTTTCCTGTTTTAAAGGTTGATGGACTTATCAGTCTTTAAAATCTGTCTGTCAGACAGACAGACAGAGTAAAAAATATTATCTCGCTCCTCTCTGCGTATGTGCAATTGGGCCAAATTCAGAGCCATACTACTGCTTATCTATAGGTTCGTTTTCCGATTAATGTCCAAAATATTATACTTGATTGAAATGAAGTTGTTCCTCGATCATAAGCTTACATTTTAGACAGAAAGACATCCAGACAAAGTAAACAAATTGCAAAACCCTGCTTTTCGCTTTGTGTGTGTGGGGGTAAGGACTATTTTCTGTTGTAAATTGTCATTCATTGATTTATCATTAGAAAAAGGCAGAATTTTAAAAAGTGTTGCCTTCATTGCCAAGCAACAACAGAAAGATTCACGGTCGTATTTATCAGGAAACGGTATTTTCATGAATACACAGTGGAATATCGCTCATTTGTCGGTGTATTGGCATTCCACATTGGTCAGTTACATTCCTTAGAATTGAATATTTAGGGGTGCGAAGGAGGCTTAATGTTGCTTTTCCAGAAACTGTGATGATGTGTTTACATTGAGTTCACCACAGTCGAAGAGTGCTGTTGGTTCCTGTTTTTGTCTATATCCCCAGATGCTACAGTGGACAGGAATCAGTTCCCGAGGCTTACTGACAAGCCAAATCTGCCGTACACTGAGGCCTTCTTGCTGGAACTGTTCCGCCATTCCTCTTTTGTCCCTCTGTCCATCCCACATTGGTCAGTGTGCTGAGATGTATAGGTGGCAGAAAAAATATCAATGTTCATCATTGTTATAATTTGAAACAAATTAAGTTAATTAATGAGCTAAACTTTTTATCATACACTCCCTCAATCCCTGTAGCACCACAAGAGACATTGTATTTGAAGGTTACTTCATTCCCAAAAATACCTGCGTGTTTGTGAACCAATGGCAAGCAAACCATGACAGGTAATACATCATCGCATCGCTACAGGAGTACAGAGTGTCTCAATAAAAGTTACACAGACTATATTCGGAAAATTAATTATATAGCAGAGAGAGAGAGAGAGGGGTGATACCTGAAATATGGTGTGAACGTGTGATGGCAATTATGCATAAGGTAGTGCAGATTGACAAGATAATATCACATTCGATATATAAAGTCTGTTCACATTTTATTGAGACACCCTGTATCGACATCCCCTTCTGGCTACTTCAATCTTTCATGCTCTGATCACCATTACTGTGCAGAAACATGTTCATGGTGTCCCCGAATGGACATGGTAATATAATAATTTACAGCAAGAAAATCTCTCATTATTCATAATACACGGAGGGGGGAAACAAAAGAGTGTTAGAAGATGGCAATGGCCAGGTCTCTGTTTATTCCTTCCAGCCAATTGTGTATAAAAATTCAGGATCATGTGATGCTTTAAAAACAATATATCCTGATAATGTTGTTTTTCTTTTTTTATCGACCAACTGTTAAAACACCCCACAGCATGTCATCAGCATGAGATTGTATGCCTGATCCTTCCATTAGGACCATACTCTGTACAGAGCATTGGTGCTGCCAAAGCAATCTCCTGGGCTAATGTGCACAATCCTGGACAGGTCACCACTCCAACACAGAATACTCAATGGCTCAATCATCCCAGCAAGCTCGTACTCATTTTCCCGACCTCAGAAGTATGACAGGCTGAGTTCGCCCCACCTATTATTAATTCAACAGCCAATCAGTATTTGAACTCAGGATCCCAAGCTCACCACCCCAACCATGAAGAAAACACCAGGCATATATATGCCTGATCGATTTTTTTTGGAAATTGTCTGGTGTATTTTTTTAAACTCCATTACGGATTCCTTCACATGGCAATGTTCCCCAAACATCATCACACTGCATTGCGAGTTGGACATTTGGATTTTTAAAGGCCAGATGAACATTGTAAAAAGGAGACACTTTGAAGTTTCATTTCAAATTATGAAAAGAGTTTGAAAACTTCTTCCATTAGTTGTGGAACACCTTTTGCCTGTTTCAGCTGTCATGTATAAAGTTATATTTCAGCCGGTATAGAAACATATGTCATGAGAACAAACCAGCGCAAGTTTCCACCCTGAACGTGAACAAAGTTTCTTGGCTGTTTTGCAGAAACCTTTGGAAAGATCCAGAACGCTTCATGCCTGAGCGCTTCTTCATGAGCGATGGTCAAATCGACCGCGTTGTTGGAAACAACGTGCTGTTATTCGGCATGGGCAAGCGACGCTGCGCCGGGGAAGCCATTGCTCACATGGAAGTGTTCCTCTTCCTGGCGATCCTTTTGCAGCATGTTCATATTGAGGTGCAACCGGGTGAGGCCATCGACCTGATTCCATCATTCGGCATCATAATGAAGCACAAGCCCCACAAATTGTCCTTTACAGCACGGAAGTGAAAGATTTCTTGAGGTGGAAAATTGCTCAAGAAAGAGAAACTGATTTAAGGGTGAAAGTAGATGATAAATGGGGTTTCTGGGATGCCCATTCAAATCAATGGGGAATAAGGGGAAAAACTTTCTGACTCAAGCCCCAAAAGCCCAAAAGAGGAGACTGATTTTCTCCCCACCTATCCCCTTCCCTCCAATACAAGCAAATGTAAAATTGAGACTGATTTTCTCCCCACCTATCCCCTTCCCTCCCATACAAGTAAATGCAAAATTGAGACTGATTTTCTCCCCCTCTCATACAAGCAAATATAAAATTGAGTGATTTTCTCCCCACCTATCCCCTTCCCTCCCATACAAGCAAATGTAGAATTGAGACTAAAAGATTGAGACTTGCTGATTAAAGCACTTCTTCCCTTTCATATTTTCATTCCACTCAAAGAGCAAACCAACGAATATTTGCCCATGTTCTACTTTAGGTAATAGATTTATTTAGGGAGGAGGTGAGACAGGCGTTGGATGGTGGTAAAGATGGGTGGGATGATTGGGCAACTACAGCAGAAGTGGTGAGGGAGATAACGAGGAAGGTACTTGGTGTGACATCTGGACAGAGGAAGGAAGATAAGGAGACTTGGTGGTGGAACGAGGAAGTACAGGAAAGTATAAAGAAGAAGGAAGGGGTTGGCGAAAAGGAAGTGGGATAGTCAGAGAGATGAAGAAAGTAGGCAGGAGTACAAGAAGTGGTGGCGAAAGGCAAAAGGAGGTGGCAAAGGCCAAGGAAAAGGCATATGACGAGCTGTATGAGAAGTTGGATACAAAAGAAGGGGAAAAGGATTTATACCGATTGGCAAGACAGAGGGACCGAGCTGGGAAGGATGTGCTGCAGGTTCGGGTGATAAAGGAGGCAAATGGAAATGTGCTGACGAACGAGGAGAGTGTGTTGAGACGGTGGATGGAGTACTTTGAGGAGCTGATGAATGAAGAAAATGAGAGAGAGAAGGTTGGAAGAGTTGGAGATAATGAATCTGGAAGTGGGGTGGATCAGTAAGGATGAAGTGAGGACTGCTATGAAGAGGATGAAAAGTGAAAAGGCGGTTGGCCCAGATGATGACCAGTGGAGGCATGGAAGTGCTTAGGAGAGATGGCATTGGGGTTGTTAACCAGATTGTTTAATAAAGTCTTGGAAATTGAGAGGATGCCGGAGGAGTGGAGATTAAGTGTACTGGTTCCGATTTTCAAGAATAAGGGTGATGTGCAGAGCTGTGGAAATTACAGAGGGATAAAGTTGTTAAGCCACACCATGAAGGTGTGGGAAAGAGTAGTGGAAGCTAGGTTGAGAGGAGAGGTGATGATCTGTGAGCAGCAATATGGGTTTATGCCAGGAAAGAGCACCACTGATGCAATGTTTGCTTTGAGAATGTTGATGGAGAAGTATAGGGAAGGCCAGAAGGAGTTACATTGTGTGTTTGTGGATTTCGAGAAAGCTTATGATAGGGTGCCAAGAGAGGAGTTGTGGCATTGTATGAGGAAGTCGGGAGTGGTGGAGAAGTATGTGAGGATCGTGCAGGATATGTATGAGGACAGTGTGACAGCGGTGAGGTGTGCAGTAGGAATGACGGACCGGTTTAAGGTAAAAGTGTGATTGCACCAAGGATCGACTCTGAGCCCTTTCCTGTTTGCAATGGTGATGGACAGGTTGACGGATGAGATCAGACTGGAGTCTCCATGGAGTATGATGTTTGCGGATGACATCATGATTTGTAGGGAGAGTAGGGAGCAGGCTGAGGCGAGCCTCGAGAGGTGGATGTATGCACTGGAGAGAAGGGGAATGATAGTCAGTCGGAGTAAGACGGAGTACATGTGCGTAAATGAGAGGGAGGATGGTGGTATGGTGCGGTGCAAGGAGTTGAGGTGGGAAGGTGGATTGGTTTAAATACTTGGGATCAACTGTCCAAAGTAACGGAGAGTGTGGGAGAGAAGTGAAAAAGAGAGTGCAGGCAGGATGCAGTGGTTGGAGAAGAGTTGCAGGAGTGATTTGTGACAGAATGGTAGCTGCAAGAGTGAAGGGGAAAGTATATAAGACGGTAGTGAGACCAGTTATGTTGTATGGTTTGGAGGCGGTGGCACTAACAAAAAGACAGGAAGCGGAGCTCAGTTGTCTCGATAAGTATGTGTTTATAGTTTGGGCCCCACCCCCCGATGTTACATGTGTGTGCTGCGGGTTTCTTTTATAGTCAAGTTTTTTTTACATCGCCAACAGACCTCCTTCGTTCTTCGCTCATCGCCTCAGCTCCGACTCCACCCCTTGTCCAATCATGAAGCTCAACACCTCAGGGTGACTCTGCCTTAGCCAGATGGTGTGTTCGGCCCAACCAATGAGGGGAGGCCACTGAACGCCCGACACCCCCTAGTCCAATCAGAAGGCGAGTGGGAGGGGAAGAAACCCTCGGACCTGGCAAGAAGAGTAGAGTGGTTGTCAGGACGAGTGTATGGCAGTCATCGTGGCATATTGCTTCTGGTCTGGCGCGGTGGCTTGGTCTCGATCGTGGTCTGCGGTCCTTCGCGGTGGCTCCTCGTGGCGGTGGTGGCCGAGCAGCCAGGGTCGTGGGCCCGTGGATTTTGGAATGTGGGTTCAAGTCCCACTGTGGTGGTTGGAGTCCGGTGTGACCGCACGAGGTGGGAAGGTACCCGACCAGGCTCTGGTCCCCCAGCTCGCCTTCCCTCTGGGCTGAGGGGCCGAATAAAGACCCACGGGGTCCATTTCGTGTGTGTGTGTGTGTGTGTGTGTGTGTGTGTGTGTGTGTGTGTGTGTGTGTGTGTGTGTGTGTGTGTGTGTGTGTGTGTGTGTGTGTGTGTGTGTGTGTGTGTGTGGTGCCAGTCTGTTAGGTAGAATTGTTTAAGTGTTTTCTTTTCATTGTAAATTGCATTTCTTTTATTCAGATAACTGCTCTGTCTCCATCCCTATTGTAAATAAATTGGTTTAATGTTCCAGTTCATTGCTTGTCGTTTCTACCATTGACCCAGCACGGTGCGTATTGAGAATAATTTGACAACGTGGGTACTTAGGTATGTTGAAATTAGGCAATTAACCCTACCCCACGCCATTGAAATACTGGCGACCACGGTCCGCTAAGGGACCCGTGACCTTTCGAACTTTTCCGAGAGTCACGACCTAAATTCCGGGGTGTTCGGTGGAGACGACACCACTGCTCCCCCTGGTGGTCGTTTATCGCCGACGAACCCCGGCCCACAACAATATTCCCTTTTGTGATAAGATCAATTGTGATAACAGAATTGTTTTTGTGAATGAGATGTATTTTTCATCTGTGTTAGGAATGGCAGAAATATCTCCAGATGTCTTTGAAAGTTCATTTATAAATAGATGTGTGTCATAGTGAGCATGGTGAATAAAGACAGGAATAAAGTTTGGGGTCTTGTAATTAAGATTACAACGGGAATGAGCTCGACCTGTATATTTTCCAGTAAGATGACAATGATCCCTAACTTCGACCTCTCCCTCAATTTTCTCCTCACAAATATGACAGATACTGTTCTTTCGAAATTCCTTTTTCTCTCCCTTTGTTAATGACATTGGTTTATAGGTATTAACCATTATATCTCTTCGTCTGATACAGTCTTTTTCCAATCGTCTTCCAAACTCCTCTGAGGCATCTTCTCCTATATAAAGTTCGAACTTGTATTCATCACCAACAGATGATTTGATATAATAACAGAAACCACAAGGAGTAGGTTTTTGATATATATTTGTGTATGATTTATTTGGATTTGGAGAAACAGTATCTATCATTTCAAAGATACTTTCAAAATCAGCATATATTACAAACCGATGTTTTATAGATTTGTTAAAATCTTTGCATGATATGTTTGAACCTGCTTTTGGGAAATTGATTACGGTTGACCTATGATTACTACAATATTTCGAATGTTGATTTAATCGTTCTTTTGTGTGAAAGGAGTTGAGACATCTCTTACAAGGAAACGTTTTACATTTTCTCTTGTGTAGTTGTGATTTGGTTATTGTTGATAAATTTTTGATGAACGCATAATGTGATTTTTCCTTTGAAGTAAAGTAGAGAAGGTCAATGTGTGTTTCATCATTTTTATAGTTGTTTGAAATTTTTAATGTCTGAACTTTGTTCGTGCCGTTAATCAATACACATTAACAGATAGACAAACCGGTAGGCGACATGGGTGGTTACTATATAATTGCATACTAGTCATACAGTTTTTGACAGATCAGGCTGAAAATGTTTGACAAAGAGGTTGATTATGGTGCGCATAAAACCGCAGAAGCTGATTTTTGATTTAAAAAAAAAAAATATATAAAAATATTTTCTGGATTTTTTCAAAAATTTCAAAGTCCCGTTGCTAGGCAACGGTGGCGTCCATAGCAACGGTGCTTAAAATTATACAACGAGTTCCTGGTATGAACCTACCCGTCAAGTTTCATCAAAATCGGTTGACTCCTCTGGCCTCCAGAGCTGTCCATTACATGCATACAGACAGACGGAAAACCTGAGAATAACGGTAGTCTTGCGACCACCCAATTATTCATTTTCTCAAATTTAGGAATATCTCTCAATGACATTGGAAACTTTAAATCTTTAACATTTAATGTATTCTCGTATTTCTTATAATGTTCAACCCTTTCAGGTTTCCAATGTGGAGGATGTAAGTGAGCAAAAACAGACCAGAGAAAACATTTATTATCATTGTTCTTAATATTAACAACTGCCTTCTTCAGTTTTATTAACCTCCGCCATCGAAGATGGACGGAAGTTACTGTTTTCACCCCTTTCTGTTTGTTTTTTTGTTTGTTTGTTTGTGAGCAGTATTACGGAAAAACTCCTCGACGAATTTCGACGAAACTTGGTGGTGTGATTAGGTATGGCCTCATCATGCCATTAGATTTTGGACTCGGTCCAAAATCCAATATGGCCGTTATGGCGGCCATTTTGAAAAAGTATTTGAATTTTTTTTTTTGCATTTCTACATGTTTTAAGTGATTTCCAACCCCTCCCCCCCAAAAAAAAATTCTTAGAGAAAAACATTTTTTGCAACTTTTTTCAACAAAATTTCGATTTCTTTTTTTTGCATTTCTACATGTTATAAGTGATTTCCAACAAAAAACATGCCAAAATTATAATTGTGGCCGATTTTGGAACTTCAGCTGGATATACCCACGTAAAATCAATTTCTGTCTCAAGGAATCTAGTTATGACGAATGAATTGAGTATGTAAAAGTTAAAAGTAAAAGGGAAAGTTGCAAACTATAACTCTGTGAGCACTGTTGACGTCAAATTGAATGAATAAGATATCAGGTTCACTTGAGTGACCGAGCAGTATTGGTGGCGGAGGTTTTGCACTCTACCGAGTGCTCCCCCTCTAGTTTCTTTTGGTAATTCAATATAAGAAGAAGCTTGAAAAGGCTCTGATTTTAAGAGGTGTATATCTAAAAAGATTATTTTTGTGATAGTAAATCCACTACCTACTACAGTGTTATCAACATTTTGTTCTTGTCTCTGGAGATCATCGTAAACATCACATCTTACAAAATCTTGAAATGATGAGATAAAGTGTGGGTTTGTCCTCATATCAGGAGTTTGTTCTTCATCTTGTCTTTTCATATTCATTTTTACTCCCATATAAAACTTTAACATTTTCATTTCTTTTTATGTCTTTTTAATAACTTTTTCAACATCAGGTTTCACTATTTCAATTGATTCAGCAATTGATGATGGACTGGGTTCTCCAAATTGAAAAATCCTCATTTAATATGATTCTTAAAAGCTCCATCAGTGTTTTCAATATAATGGTCTCCCTTTACTTTAAACTCATTCTTCTTGTGTTTTTGTAATTGAAGGTGATTCTTATAACTACTCTTCACAACATCCTTTGAGCAGATATCACAATGTTTTTTGTTTCCAACTCAAGAGGACATATCTGGTTGAAAAGATTAAATGTGTGTTTGGTTTGAAGGTGTTTTTTATAATATTTATATTCGTGATTATAAACATCGCAGTACGTTGTTTTCACCATATTTATATAATAAAACCCTGCTTAAACGAAAATTTTCTTGATGAAAATTTTGTGTAATATAAAGGTGAATCTTTGCTTAAAAACAAATTTATCCTCCAACATTTTTCACTTAATAAATACAATGTTTCAAACACAAAAGAAAAGTTTCAATCAATCTCTTCATTTGTTAAAGATAACTTTTTGTTAAAGATGTTAAAGAAATATGTCAAGGATGTAAAATTGAATAAAGATAAATATAACAACGATTGGATAAAAACAATTATGGTAAATAATATGAGTTCTTCAATTTCCTTCAGTGGAAGGGCTTTTAGTATACCTGGAAGAACATCAATTAAAGTATCTCTAACAAAAGTTTCTCCTCTCCTTCTGGCAATATATTCAAAACTAGAAAAAGCAATGAAACAAGAAAAAGTATCAAAAAATAAAAACCTCATGGATGAAGCTTTAGAAAGAAAAGATAATACCATCTATAATATGCAAGGAGAAATTTGTATTTTTTTCAACAACCCTAAATATGTAAATCCTGATGAAATAAAGGATGTTAATATATCAGGTGAAATGACATTTCGTTCAATTGTAGTTAAGGTTCATTTTAAAATTACTTTCAATACAAAAAGTGCAGTAGTTGAATCTGTTCATGAAAAAAAGTATTTAGAGATAGATGGTAATATTTTTTCTACTAATTAAATACGAGTCATTATTCAACTGAAGATTTTGAAGATTATGAGAGTGATTATGATACCGAGAGTTTATGTTCAAACGACATTTATGATACTGAGAGTTTGTGTTGAAACGATAGTTATGAAAGTAGTTTTATAGATGATTCCAAAGATGAATTTCAGTTTAAGTAAAGTTTTACTTTATAAATATGCTAGATTTTTGAGCCTCTTGAATTCCCCGATTCTCCATATCACAAATTTGAGAATTGTCCTGCGTGTGAAAGACGGGGATTAAACACAGAGTCAAAAGCCTCCAAACAATGTATATTCTGTGATTATCTTCTAATTAATGATAATAAAATATATATATAAAAAAGGAAAATAATTCTTTTGGATTTACACCAAAAATGAATTACTTTACAAGATTGATCAGAGAAATGAATGTAAAGTATGAGGGTGATAACACACCTTTCCTTACAAGGGAAGAAACTGAACGTATTAGAGAAATGTTCAAATGATTGTTGTTATCTATTATTCACGATTGTCATTTTCAGGGAATTATCAACACAAGATATTGCATAAATAAAATAATGGATTATCTTGAAATTAAAACCGAACTTAGGTTAAAATATAGAGTTTCTAAAAAAGCCTGTTTTCTCAATGAAATAAATGAAATAACCTGTTTTCCAAATATATAAATGAATTATTTTTTTACCCATTTGGGAAAATAAGATAAAATTTAACAATCATAAAAAACTTCCAAATTCATTATGATGTCTCATAGTTGGTTCAAGCGAATGTGGAAAAATCTGCTTGCTTTTGAAGATGCTCCTGACTCCCAACTTTTTAGATTATGATAATTTAATAATTTTCACAAAGTCGAGTTTTCAACCAGAGTATCAACTACTTTCACAAGGTTTTAATGCTGGTCTTCAAAAAAAAAGATATAATCGGTTTATTTAAACTTCACAAAAACCTAAATGATTGTAAAATTGAAGATATAATACAACTATTTTGTGATACACAGAGATGTAAAAAGAAATCAAAACCGATAACTTGTATTCTTCGTGATAATACGGATGATAGACCATCTCCCCAAGATTTGGATAAATCAAAAATGAACCTCGTTATCTTTGATGATTGTGTTAATGAGAGAAACCAAACGGTAATGGACAGCTACTACACAAGAGGGAGACATTCTTCTTGTAATTGTATTTATCTTGGTCAATCGTACTTTCAACTTCTTCGTCGTTCCATCAGAAACAATGCTAATACTTTTATTTTATTCAAGTGAAATTCAATAGATATAAACAATTTTTGGAGAGATAATTGTTCTACATTATGCAGAAAAAGGAGTTTGGGGATTATATGAAGCACATGACTGAAAAATATAAATATATTGTTGTGAAACAAGATGAGATATTAAATGAAATTTTCCAATAAATAAATGGATGTGAAAGAAAGAGCAAGAAGATTTAAGGAACATCAAGAGTTGGTTTCAAAAGTTGTAAAACAACAGGAAGACATAAAGAAGAAACGCAGACAGAAACTAACGGGTGAAGAAGCATTTGAAAGAAAACAAGAGAAATTTTTTAAAACTCTTTTAAAAACTTCCCAAGAAAAAATTATAGATGTTACCACAGTTCCCACAATAGAATATACTCCTAAAAAACTTCAAATGATAAAAGATTTCAGTCAAATGATGGAGGAAGAATTAGAGCACATAGGACAATTAGAATATGATGATGAAGGATTATTTCAACAACTGGAAGAGATTAATCGATCCCCTGATTTTATTGTGAATGTTCTTAAAAACAATGAATATTCAGCGGAATCAAAAACCAAAGCAGGACTCATTCCAACAGAACAACCAGCAATATTTCATCTTGTTCAAGAAAAGGTATTTTTATTTAATGATGAATTAAGGTTGTTGAGTTCTGCTCAACCCCCTGTCAAACTAACTCCCAGATTAATGTTTCTTCTCACAAAAGATGGAAGACAAGCTTCAACTGTGAGGGGTGAATCAAAGTATTTTGATAAACCATTGGATATGAAAAATAATGATGATGGAGTATATATTGATCTGCTGAACTCTGTTAATTATAGGGCTAGTCTTTCTGGTAAACGTGGCAAGAATGAGAAGGAGAAACACATTCTTCAGGCTTTAAGTATCCTTGGTTCAGGTGTTAGTTTTTCTCCAAATGACCCATCACAATTTGTTGTTATCTTAGTTAAGTAAGTTAAGTTGATCTGACTCAGAAGGCTGGAAATAACAATTGTTTTTATGAAGCATCAGCCATTTTAGACCAGTTGATGAACATGAAAATAATTAATAAATATCAAAATAGACATTTTATCTCATATTAAATAAGATGAGAAGCACAATCCTGAGTTTCAATTTCACAACAAGCGACCACACATCTTCATTCCCATACCCACTACAACTTGACCCAACAAAACAATATGAGGCATCTTTATTGTCCATGGAAACTTATAATACCTTATTTAATATAACTGATAAAAATGACAAGTTTAGTTATAATCCCGGAAGTGGATACAAAACAATAACAGTCTCACCCGGAGCATATGAGATTTCTCAAATATCTTCCGAAATTGTTCGTCTTATGAAAGAACAGGGTGATGAACCAAAAAATATTGTAATAGATATTCAAAACCATACTTCAAAATCAACGATTAAACTTAAAAATAACTACAAGTTGATTTCACAATTGATAATTCATTTAGAGAGTTATTGGGTTTCTCTTCAAAAAAGAGTGAAACTAATGGGACGTTTTACAGTGATAATGTCACTCAAATACCCTCAGGAATAAATTTGGTATTAATTCACTGTGATTTGATTGATGGTGCTTATAATGATGGAATAAGAGAAAATACAATATTTTCATTCAGCGCATACTCAACCCCAATTGGTTATAAATTCAATATGGAACCCAAAAATTTGGTTTATCTCCCTGTGTCAGGAAAAACCATACACAGAGTAAATTTTGGGATAACCGACCAAGATAATCGTATGATTTCTTTTAATGGAGAAGTTTTATCCATCAGAATTCACCTACGTGAATTTTTCCAATAAATAAATGCGATGGTTATTGTGAGGAAACACGAGTTGGGAAAATATAAAATAATTACAGGGGATGGGATGTTCCTTTCCCCATACTACAAGGGTGAAGGTATGTATCTTGGTAGAGGATACTATAAACCTAAGAGACAAAGGGGTGTTGAACATCAATTTCGAGGAGATGGGATAATTGATACTCTAATGGGTATCGGTTCAACTATTCTGAAACATGAAGACCTAATTGGTTCAACTGCTTCTGCTGTGGGAAATGTAGCAGGTGCTATAAAGATTATAAAAGATGCCCAAAAGGAATCTCATCAATTACAAGCAATAAAAGAAATTAAGAAAGGCAAAACTCATTTGTCTCCCCAAGAACGACAGAAAATAATTCAAATACTTGGGTCAGGGTTTTAAAAGTTTTAACATCTTTTTTCCCAAATAAATACAAGTATGGAAGCAATTGATAGTATCTATGATTTGGATGATACCATTGTCATCTCAAACTCCACTAAAAAAGAAGATTACTTCAAGGTAAATGCAATAAATGGAACAGACTGGAATGCAAATGGGACAAAAAGTTTTGAAATAAATAATCAACACACCTATTTTAATCTATCCGGAAGTTTCTTGTTGTGTAAATTTACATTCACTAATGCTGGGAATAACACAAACGCCACACTCGTCAATGATATCTTCTGGAAAATGTTTGATAGTGTTCGTTTGTACATTGGAACACAAGAAGTTGAAGCAGTGGATTATGTCTCTGCTGTATCTGAAATGATGAAATTTACACTATATTCATTCAGTGATAGAATGGGAAAGGGACTGTCGAAGGTTTTATTCCTGATATGTCAACGGGAACAAACACAGACCCTGGATATTGTACTGTACTGAATTGGGAGATGCTTAGCAGGCAGACACGAAGCGGAGGAACAGTCGAGCCGGGCTGTGTTGCACGAGTGCGAGCGCGGGCGTACTGTGCCCGCGGCTCTCCTTTATTCCGTACGCGGTACACTCACGAGCCGGCCGACTCCAGTATTACTACCACGCCTCAGACGGCGTGCACACCTCATATCCCTCGCCGAACCCCACGGCCACTCCTCCACCATCACGCCCATCATGCATCATCATCATGCCCCTCCCCGTGGGCATGACTACACCACACTCCTCCCTCCTAAAAGTATGATTATTAAATGATCAGTATTATAAGAAGCATGCAGAACACGAAGGATTTCGTATAATAATCATGGAAATAAAATGAAAATAACAAAGTATAATAGCACACCACATCATATAATGTGTCGATGCGAGCGAGTGGAGCAGCAAAGGTCAGGTCTGACCGCGTTACCGATATGAAGCAGCAAAATGAGAAGCACAGCGGCATTATGCAGCAAAAACGCCCCCCAGGTGGCCCATGCTGACATGACCCTGGCCAAGGTCGTAACGACCTCTCGAGCTAACCTCCTCCGGCCCCATCAAACGCCTCCGGCCCACTCCCCCAGGCAGACCCGACTAGATAAACATCCCGAGGCCGGCAGCCCGCTATCTGGAAGCCGTGGCGCCAGCCTTAGACCTTGGCCGGGGCGCTGAACAGCGCTGCTGGCTGCATGCATTTAATGCGCCAAAACAACTCACGCACCACCATCAGTCGAGACGCCAACGCCCGTCCCAACGGCCTTGAGCGAACACAGCGAGTTGTGCTCGCAATCAGAGGTGGAGGTAACGCAGACCAGGGCACCAGTCTTGGTTCCGAGTCGATCTCCGAGACCCACACGGCCGCTAGACGGGAGCAACTCCACTTAAACCACACTGCAATCATAGGCTCGTTATAAATCATTACGAATAACATTCGAAGCATCGTAAATTCATTTTTCCGTACAGCGCGCCTTTTTGATAAAATCCCAGCACATGACAAAGCAATTACCTGCGGCCTGGAGCAACTGGAGGCTAACAAACCTTCTTTATTCGCCCCCACATCACATTGACCATAATCCAACTCCCATTGACTGATCTCCGCCACATCTACTTTTATATGAGAACTGCTGGCATTTATTTCAACAACGTTAAACTGCATCACTAGAGCAAGGAAAAACACATATGCCATGAACAACAACCCACAACCCACATCACGAGTCCGCTTCTTGGTTGTCGACTTGATGCTGCGACTCGCGACTCCCTTTAACGCCACGGGCCCACCGCCACCTGTTGAAGCTGCCTGAACCACACCGATGCGCATTGCCTCACGAACCCTGCCGAAGCGCGCGGAACTCATCGCGAAAGCTGATATGGCTCTCCCCGCTCCTGGACCGCACATCATCGCCGCACGCACCAACGAACCGTGCCTCCCGCTGCATCGACGCCGCCCCCCCCGCCACACCCTCGCCCTCGGTATTCGACGAACGTCTCGAAGAGAGCACTGGCACATCTGGAGGCACGAACCGGAACCCGTTCCGACCCAAAGGGTCCGGCTCGCCGAGCCCGGCTCCTGCTCCGGCTCGCCGGCATCATCATGCCCCGGCTGCAGGGGCTGATCTCCAGGTCACTGGGGTCCTGCTGCGGTGCCCTTCGCCTCCCGGTGCGATCGTGCTGCGGTGCCCCTTCGCTCCCGGTGCGTACGTGCTGCGTGTGCCCTTCGCTCCCGGTGCGACCGTGCTGCGGTGCCCCTTCGCTCCCGGTGCGACCGTGCTGCGGTGCGTGTCTCCGTCCCGCACCGCTAGGCGTGCGAGCACCCTGCGGCACTCTGGAGCCATCGCGCGGACTTGCGCGGTCACCGGTGTCTGCTCGATAGATGAAACAGTCGCGATCGCCGAGTCGAATGTGATGTCGGTCAATGGCTGCTCGCAGACAATGTCAATGGCTGCTCGCAGACCAGAAATAAAATGATCTCTGAACCGTGCCGGATGCTCCTCTGCCGTGAATTTGCACGGCACAGCCGAATGCGATGCGCGGCCAGCACGAGTGGACTCAACTCGACACCCGATCCGTGCCTCGCTCACTTCCCCCCCCCGCCACTGATCTTGTCATTTCCGGATCAATCGCAAGCAGGGTTCGACGCGGGACGGAAGGATCGCCTCGCACACCGCCATCTAAGACCGTAACAATGGGCGATGACCTCGGCCCACACACCGTAAGAGACGACCTCGAGAGCCCAGACCGCCGTCCGAGTGATTGCATTGCCACGCTGCCGCCCACGACCCGCGGCGCAGAGCGTGCGCATGGCCGTGCGTGCCTGGCCCATCGCGATGACCCCTAGACCATCTGCTGTGTCCCGACCATCGAGACCTCGGATATTCTCCAGAGCTTGCGCGACGTCCAACGCCGCGTTCGAGCCGAAACGCGTATCCTCGACAAAACGAACAAGAAAATGAACCAAATGAACGAACGTTGCCCACTCGACGTGGCCGAAGTCGATTCCGACGAAGGCGGGCACGCGTACGTTTGCCATGCACCGACCCTTTGCCATGTTCGCGCCGGCGAGACCTTTGGCTCCGTAGCCTGGAACCGCACGGGTCATTTGCCGCCCTTACACACGTCGATCCGCCGATCCTCGTCGCCACTGTACTGTACTGAATTGGGAGATGCTTAGCAGGCAGACACGAAGCGGAGGAACAGTCGAGCCGGGCTGTGTTGCACGAGTGCGAGCGCGGGCGTACTGTGCCCGCGGCTCTCCTTTATTCCGTACGCGGTACACTCACGAGCCGGCCGACTCCAGTATTACTACCACGCCTCAGACGGCGTGCACACCTCATATCCCTCGCCGAACCCCACGGCCACTCCTCCACCATCACGCCCATCATGCATCATCATCATGCCCCTCCCCGTGGGCATGACTACACCACAGATATAATCAAAGGAAAGGAACGTATAATGATGATACAAAAGTTAATATTTTTACTGTGGCAGTTCCTCTTCAAGGTATATTTGGATTTTGTGATCATGATAAAGTTCTGTATGGTCTTAAAATTAGATTTCAACGACAAAGGAATGATAATGAAAATGGATTACTTTTTGGTGTTGGAAGTGCTTTTGGTGCCCAGAATAAATTTGTAATAGATGAAATGAGTTGGTATATTCGTGAATACACTCTTAATCTTAAAACAGAAGAGATGTTGAACAGAAGACTTAACTCAACGAAACCACTCAGTGTATCATACCTCAAAAGAAGATGTCAACACGTTAAACTGAACCAAACCACTGACACGTGGGATTTGGGTGTTCTGGAAGGAAAGCCACGATATCTGTGGATCATTTTTTTTTAAAAACCAGATGGTGATACTGCTACTGATAAGAATAATGCATTGAGTGAGAATGCGAAGGTGAAACAACTTCGTGTTTCTCGAGATGGAACATTTTATCCACGAGATAGATTGGAAATTAATTGGGAAAAAAATGATTTTGCTGAAGCATACAAGTCTTAAGGCCAAGTCACACCTTGACGTTTTAGCCAGGAATGGCAACGTATAAAAATGCACATAAAACGTTGGCGTACGCTGAAGTTTTGAGGTTTTTTTTTTTTAAAGTTTTGGTCGTATTCATAACGTGTTGGTCGTATGCATAACGTATTAGTAACGGGCACAGAACGCTTCGTTGTGTTAAAGATAACTTATACCAACGAATGCTTCGCCTGTTGTCGGCGTTCACAACCTAGGCCCAACGATAGTTTAACTTGGTCATAGCGCGCTGCACGTATCGCCGACGAACTCGTGGCGTTCTCTGTGAAAAACCTGCCACACGCCGATTTAAATCATAACCGCCTGAAAATTGGAAGTGTCAACATCGCAGTCGCACCTTGACGATTTAGCCAGCGTATGCCGACCTATGGAAAATGTGTCTAAAACGCTGGGACACGTTGAATACGGTATGGGTAAGTTGTGTATACGTTAGGAGCACGATGAAAAACAATGAAGTACGCTGGCATATTACGTGGTACGTCTAGTACGTCGTGAAATTTCAAGCATGCTGAAAATTTTACGACGTACTCGATTTATGGCTCACAAGTTCCGCATACGCTGGTATAAGTTTTCGGCACGCTCCGCAATCGTTTACACACTTCGGCCACGCGTTACTTGTAAGTTACTCATAAGTCAAAACACGTCGAGGTAATGTTTAGCATACCCGAAACTTAATTTTTAACCTACGAGTAACGTGCTTTGAACCTATTAGTAGCGTGCTTTGAACCTCTGAGTAGCGTGCTTTGAACCTATGTGTAACGTATCTCAAACGCACATTGGCGTATGCAGACGAATTTGATTGACGTCTTCCGGACGACCACAGAACTTACTGAACGTGTTTCAATCTTACAGCTGCCGTATAATGGCGTCTTGGCAGCGTTTAGGGGAATTGGTATATACAAATGGGCTTCACAAGAGGAACCCGTCAGTGTTCCAGACTCCATGTTGAGTAGATGTCAATGTCAGTAGCAATGGCAGTAGTAGTAGTAGTAGTAGTAGTAGTAGTAGTAGTTCGAGAGAATTTAGTGATGTCGATGTTATTAGTAGTAGTAGTAGTAGTTCGAGAGAATTTAGTGATGTCGATGTTGGTAGTAGTAGTAGCAGTTCGAGAAAATTTAGTGTTGTCAATGTTAGTAGTAGTAGTATTAGTAGTATTAGTAGTAGCAGTAGTAGTAGCAGTTCGAGAGAATTTAGTGATGTCGATGTTATTAGTAGTAGTAGTAGTTCGAGAGAATTTACTGTCGATGTTGGTAGTCGTAGTAGTAGTAGTAGTAGTAGTAGTAGTAGTAGTAGTAGTAGTAGTAGTAGTAGTAGTAGTAGTAGTAGTACTTTCAAGTAACGTGTTGCAAAGTGTGAACAACGTTCGTGTAGCGTGCTTACAAAACGTTACTCATAGGTTAGAAATAAGTTTCGGGTACGCTAAACATTACCTCGACGTGTTTCGACTTATGAGTAACTTACAAGTAACGTGTTTCAACGTGTGTCAACGATCGCATAACGTGCCTACAACTTATGGCCAGCGTAGCGGAACGTGTGAGTCATACGCCAGCATACGTCGTAAAATTTCAAGCATGAAAAAATTTGAGGAAAACCCAAAAGTTCAACGTTTAAAGCCAGCGTACTACCACTTATGGCAGTGTTTTTCAGCGTGGTCTTAACATATACAAAACGTACCCATAACGTATTCGACGTGTACCAGCGTTTTACACAAATTTTCCAAAAATCGGCATAAGCTGGCTAAAACGTCAAGGTGTGACTGGGCCTTTACCAAAAGGTGTGTGAAAGTAATGGAAATAGAGAACCTATTTTGGATATGACAGCATTTAAAAGTGTGTATACAATCTATGTGTTTGATCTGAGTGCTCAAAAGGAAACTATAAAGTCTAATCGAGTGGATACTTCCCGAACATTGAAAGAGGAGAGAGTGAAGAAGTTGATACATATTGTTTGCTTTTGGAAGAAACAGAATTACAGATTAATACAGATATTGGTGTTATGATTAGTCTCACGTAATTTTTTGTTTTATAAATGAGTGGCAAAGTACCAACTGGGGTATATGTTAATCAAATCAATCTTCATATACTATCATCTTGTGTTCAAAATCAAAAGCCTTGTATGATTAGCGTTAGTACAATTCAGAGAAAAGGAGCAGTAAGAATTGATGTTTTGCTCACAAGAGAACAGGTTAAAATCTTGAACGATACTGGATCACTTAAAATTAAAATGACAAAACCAATGTTGAAAAAATATTCAATAAGATTGACGAGTGGAGGATTTCTTCCATTTCAAATTCCTTTATTTGCTGGTTTAAGTGTGGTTGGAGCATTGACGGGTGGTATTTCAACAGCGGTGAAAACTGCCAACGAAAGGAAGGCTCAACTTCGGGCTCAAAAATAATTGGAAAGACATAACAAAGAGTTGGAGAAACAAATTAGTGGAAGTGGTGTAATTGTAGATTTTGCTGAAAAACTTGAAGGTCTGCCTGATAAAGCAAGATTGTTAGTTGGGGATATGCTTTCTTCTATCGCACAAGCAGGTGTAAAATTAACCAAAAGGGATAATGGATAAAATCTTTCTAATAAATAAATGAGCATTGATGAGTGGTTTAAATAATTTGGAAAGAATACAACATCAAATTTACAACTTGTCAAATATTGTAAGAAATTAAAAATTCATAATGTGGTTATTTGTATGAGATGAATTAACAAACGTGCCTAAACATACAAAGAATATTATTATGAACTTAGAAGACAATAGTGGGAAAGGTTCTCATTGGTTTTGTATTTTTAATAGTCAAGACAAATATTATTTTGACAGTTTTGGTCTTCCACCACCTGTTGAAGTCATAAAATTCTTGCAGAATGGTGTTTATCAAACGTTGCAAGTCCAATAATTAAATTCCAAGTGTTGTGGTCAATTATGTCTCTATGTGTTATTTCAACTCAACAAAAATTAAAATTTTTATGACATTATTTTTAATCTCATAGAAATGACTTATGTTGATAAAGATGGTTCTATCTTTGGTGTATGCCAATAACTGGATATTGATTTATCAAATTATTACACAAAGGCACAGGCTGAACAACAGAAATATAGTACAACAAAAAATATTAATATGAAAAATGCTTATAAATTTATAAGTTATCTAAGCCCGACTGACGCGAATGACTTGGTGAGATTAAGTTATTTATCACAATATATATCCTTAAATAAAACAGCCGTGTATTCCAAAGATATAGAAGTGTTGATTTTATCTCCACGTCATAGAGAATTCACAGTTCCAATTAAAATATTTTTTTTATAAAGTAGGGCGCATCGTTTGTATGACAATAGAACAATGGGGGTATGATATGAATGATTTAGGGTATAATTGGTCATTTAAAATTGACCTATAAGACCTGGAACAATTAAATCAGTCTCGAAAGGAAGAATATTATCCACTTCATATGGAGAATGAGTTTTGTGGAGCCATGATTAGTAAACAACAAATAAAGTAATTTATTAAGGGTAAATATAATAATGGTTTGCCTGAGTTTATATCATGAAAACAGAAAAAAAACAGGATTATATATAATAAGTAAGGAAATACAAAATGATTTCACTTTGGGAATATGGGGAGGTGTTTCGTGTCATAATACTATTCTGTCATATATTTCTAATACATAAATGACAGCAAGAAGGCTTCAAGAAAATTATCATTTCTGTGTCCAAGCATTCCTTCAAGAAAAGGGCATTCGGTATTTTAATAAATATGTTCTACAACATAAGAATGAGGTATTTTCAATAAAATATTGGCTTTATACTGATGTTGATAAACCAACAACTTTGGAATTCATTAAAATGTTAAATAATGAAAAATGTATAAAGTTAAGAACACATTAGGCTCTTTTAGAAATTAAAAATAAATTTTATTGGTTTCCTGTTGTAAAAAAAATTATTTTGGATACAGGAATAACAAGAAATCCCGATGAATATATGTATGATATTCTATGGGGTGTAAGTGATTCAAGGATAGTAAGGGACGAGGAAGGAGAAGAAGAGAGAGAAGAGGAGGAAAAGGAGAAGAGAGAGAAGGAGGAGAGGGAGAAGAGAGAGAAGGAGGAGAGGGAGAAGAGTGAGAAGGAGGAGAGGGAGGAGGAGAGAAGGAGGAGAGGGAGGAAAGAGCGAGAATAAATAAATATGGAAACCAGTGAGATTTTAAAAAGATTGGAGGTATTACAAAAATTAATAAATCTCAACGTACCGAGGAGGAAAACAAAGAATTGAGAACTCTATTTGCAATATTTTCGACAAGACTATTGACATCGTTTTTAAGGGAAAGATATTGACATTAATTAAAGTTTTTCATTTTTTTCTTCAATAAATGGCAGAGAGAGTGAAGACATTTCTCAGGATTTTTTATGTTTTAAAAATTAAGATTCATATGTGCATGTTGGAAACTAAAAAGGTTTTCGCACTCTGTAGGAATTTTTCTCATAAATAAATGAGTTATTGTCTCAAATGTAAAAAGAAAACTAATACTAAAAATATTTCGTGTATTAAAAGTA
>NC_140961.1:141414666-141502166 GCF_056783735.1 Eptatretus burgeri
CCCACATCATCGCATCATGCCATTCCCAAACGGCATCATGACCATCAAACCACCACCAAAAACCCTCCACCACCCTCACCTCTCTCCTTCTATGGCCATTCCCGCAGCACCTGTGAACACTGAGCGTCGGGCTGTCTTGGGCCCGTTCAGCCATACGCACCGAGCCGCGAGCGCAAATAGCGGCCTTTCCGAGGGAAAATTCGGATCACAAACGCTACACGCCCACTTCTGATCCGTCCAATTAGGAAGCGCGGGGCGGCTTGGCCCCGCCTCCAGGCGCGTCTGTGTGAAATCGATATATGCAAATTCTAGGATCAGGGGAGATTCACGCCCCGTTTCCTCCAACCAATGGGCGAGCATGGCTCCGCCCACGAGGTCATCCTGATCCGGATATTTGCATATTGTTTTCTCCTGCCGGCCTATAACAAGGCGAGAGCAAGGCAGAAAAGAGTGAGTGGAGTCATCGGTGAGGCAGGAAGAGTTGGGTTCTGGAGTTGGCGGAGAAGAGTCGTGGGAAGAGGCCAAGTAGCTCGGGTCCGAGGAAAAAAGGACGGCGGTCGGCGAGGAGGTCGTGGTGTGAGATCGCTCGTTGCGGGACCCAAGCCAGCCAGTCATTCTCCTCCCCCAGGGTATCAACAATTCCCCCTTTCCCCCGCGCTGAGATAGTGCAACAAAGGGGCCCCGTTCCCACCCCACTCAAAACGTCGTGCCAAGGAGCACGGAGTCGGGGCACAGCCACGCGGCCACATCTGCGGCCCGTCTGCCAACGCGTCACGAGGATGCGGATAGGACCCCCCGGTCTCGCGGGCCTGGCCGCTCCTTCAGGTCACGCGCGCATATTGGCCTGCAGGCCCGTCTGCCCCCTTGTCTATGAGGGTGGCTTCTTTCCTTTGCTTTTGAGTAAACGTGTGTTGGCGCTATCTGTAAAGTAGAACTGTATAAGTGTTGCCGTGTGTGCGCGTAGTCGGTAGTAACTCTGTGTCGTCGTTGCTTTTGTTTTGATTGCTATATGTGCATTTTTGGCTGTATATGTGTGCTTTCCGTGTGTCACGTAATAAATGTTCTTTGTGTGAACTGTTTTCCCGTTTCGCTTCGTCTTTTCTTCATTGACCCTCCATCCTGCTTCACGTAAAGGATTTGTAGTGGGCTTAATACACCCGGTAATTAATCGGAACCGTCGAGGCCGACGATAACACCGCTCGGTTATCACTGTAGCACGGAACGGACCGCTTAAGCCGATCGTGTCCAGAGTCGGCCTGCAGCGAGGTACGATCGCCCGGTTTACCATCCGCGTGGGTACTTAGGTAGGTCGAGTTTGGCGAACGACCCTATTCTACGCGAGTGGCCGATTGGCACGATTGTGGTGAGGTCGAAAGGCCCACCCGTGACTGGCTCTGGGCGATAGTTCCCGGAGGGTCACGACTGAATTGTCCGTCCGGTGGGCGACGTGGTCGCGATTCGAGTGACGCGGCCGTCTGCACGCCGGTGGGTGCAAATTCGCAACAATATATATATATATATATATATATATATATATATATATATATATATATATATATGCATATATGCATATATATATATATATGCATATATATATATATATATATATTCATATATATATTCATATATATATATATATATATATATATATATATATATATATATATATATATATATATATATGCATATATATTGTTACGGTTGGGGAAATTCACAGATCACCATTCAGGTTCCCCGAAGATCAGTTATGTCGATAAGTGTGTGTTCCAGGTTAGATTTCCCCAACGATGTATAATGGGATTTATTCGTTTGCCAGGCTGTGAATCTTTGAGTTAGTCGTTATTCTTTCTCTATCTTTTACTTTGAACAAACACACCACTCCTCAACAACATCTCAACAACCACGCCACCTCCACCACAACACCACAAAGTTTACAACCACGGCATCTCTACAAAGAAAAAACAAAACTCCTGCCCCGATATTCTGGAATGGGTAAACAAAGGTGACGGTTACAAAAAGTATGCTCCGAAGAAAAACAACCCGATCACTCCTAGGATTTTTCCCCCGCGTGCTGAGAAGGGAGGGGCAAACGCCCGGGGCGATAAAAAACCGCATTCGCTGGCCGAAGAGTCAGTCGAGTTGGTGAGTCCAAAAGGAGTTGGTGAGTTGGCAGTTGGGCCGTTGGAGAGAGTCTGGAGTCCAGAGTCAGGAGACGAGAGAGAGGAAGGCGCATCTGAGAGTTGGTTGGTGGTTGGAGGGCAGCTCGTCCGAGAGTCGGGAGACAGCCGTGGAAAGTCGGGCGCGCTGCTAGGCCCTGGACCAATCAAGCCGCCGTTACAACAGCTGCCGCGTTGACGACGAGACAGATATGGAGGGTCGCCGACCAAAGGACCCCTCGAGTCACCACAAAGGTGGCCAGGTAGCCAGCCAGTCTCTCAGAGCTCCTTCGGTCATCCCGGCTCTGATAAAATAAAAGGCTTACGTGCCTGTTCTTTCCTTTCTTGGGTTTTGCATGAAAGTCTGTGGCGCCTTGTCTACCAAGTAGAACTGATTAAGTGAATGTATGTAATAAATAGATATCGGCTGTAGGTTTTTACTCGTGTCTTGTCCTCTACCCCCATTCATTGCATTGCTTACGTGTGCAAATAAATGTTCCCCATTTTTGAATGTCACCTGCTCGTTGCATCCCTTCCTCCATTGACTGCCATAATTGCGTTCGGAATAATTAGCTGGCTGATTATAAGCCGATAAAACGTATATCTGGTCCGACGGGGCTTGGCGATATAAAACCGCTCGGCAATTGCAAACAGAACGAGCTGCTTAAAGCGGTTCGTTTTCGTGCAGGCTCCATTGAGGTATAAATCCCCTGCCTTTCTGTCTGCGCGAATAATTAGGTACATTGACAATTCGGCGATCGTCCCTGCAGCGCGTGGACAGAAGAGTTGGCTGGTTTATGGTGTGGTTAACAACACCCGTAGCTGGGTTTTGGCGTTGATCCGAAAGCTGCGACTAGATTGCTCGTTCGGTGGGCGCGCGGCCGCAATTGAGCTGAGGGCGAGAATCCACAACACTGGTGTCAGCGAGCGGCACAAGAACTCTCCCGTCTCCAAACTAAATCAAAGGAACCGGATCAAGGGTGTGCGAGGCGACCTTCTGGTTCCATTAAATTCCGAGCGTTGAAATTTTTTATTACAAATACGTAAAATGGCAGCTCAAGGCGAGCGGGGGCAGGAGGGATTAGAAATAGATTTAGAATAAAACGAATCTATGGCCCAGGACACTCCCATTATGCAGGTTGACTATACCCCGCAAATAAATGCAGAGTCCGAAATGGGCGCAGTGGCCGTGGCGGCAGACGAACGCCCCCCACGTGCGAATCCGCCAACGGATCGGATGATGGAAATGTTTGAGGCGTTGATGAGCGAAATGAAAACGAATGCACGTGAGATGAACGGCAATTTGGATGTGATGGGGGCGACATGGATGCAAAATGCAGACACTGAGGGGTGAGATGCAAACACAGTGGGGTGAAATGCAGAGCAATATATCCACAACAATATATGTGTGTGTGTGTGTATATATGTATATATATATATATATATATATATATATATATATATATATATATATATATATATATATATATATATATGTGTGTGTGTGCAAGGTTTGGTGACGAAACAGATAAGGTGAAATGTCCTCTAGTGTTCGAGTTTGTTTTTATGAGTACATTTATTAAACAAGAGTGTGGGTACCGAGCATTGCAACGTTATTTGCTGCAACATCAAAGATATACTTTTGCCATTTATTTGCGTTGTCCACACGAGATTACAAAGTCAACGAAAACATCACTCGGTGGAGGGCAAACCTCTGCAAGGCTGACCAGTTTTGTATCCCACCAATTCGGATCTAGATCCTGACTTCAACCAAAATCAAATCTGCTTGTTCTTGTTACCATACCAACTCATCCACCGAGTTTGTCTGAATTCATCCACAGCTTTTTGAGAAATCATGCTCCACGTTGTTTTTGGCTCAATCTCTCAATGGTGAAGAATGATATTAAAAATTCAAGTCCTTGGATACAGATCTTCACCAAAATCTCACCAAGTTGTCCTTGTCACTCACCCAACCAGTGCTCTAAATTTAATCTGAATCCATCCATAACTTTTTCAGATATCCTGCACACAAACAGACAGAGAAGGGTGAAATTATAACCTCTTTTCACCTTCGTTGGTGGAGTTACTAACACAAAGTGAACTCATGAAGGAACCTTGATGCGGGTAAAACAATCAGTTGACTAAAAAAAGCATGAGTACCATCACCACATGTAACCCATTGTCCACCGATTGTGAAATGCACCGATTGCGAAACAGCAACCATGCAATGGAGTGGGATCGCAGTGTGCACACACTGTTTACAGACGAATTGGGTCACGAGTTCACTGACATGAGTCACCCTGTGAGCAAAGTTTTTGCGGAGCATGAAGAGCGCCAATTTGGTTGCTGCTATAAAAGCGGGGAAGCCGTGCATGCAGAGAAGGACAATTTGCAGGAGCCATTGTGCATGTTCACAAAGTGGAGACTAGACATCTAAAGAAGCTCCCAGTTGGGCAAAGCGTTCGCTTCCCTCTTCGTTCTTGGTGGTAAGATTGGATTTGTGAACGTTCGAGGTAATGTAATTGATTGTCATGGACGTGATTCTCTGTTGAAATAACATTGCTTGACCGCATTCTCGTAATTCAAGCAACGCAGGTATCGTTTATATGCAACCTGAGACTTGATGCATTGATTTAGTATCAACAGTGAGAAAGGCAGTCAATTCCTCAAGGAGAGCCGAGAACAATCAGAGTGTTTATTGGATGCAAGAAAGTTCAAAACGCTTTGTGTGAAATTTTCAAAGTGCGTTTTGTGCTCCAAGGTAAGGTAATTGGGCGATGAGTGTAACATGTATCGTGAGGCTTTAATTAAACGTAACTTTGCAAATGTGTTATACCGTAAAAGGTATGACCTAACAGTTTGTGAGCTGTGCCTCTCAGGCCAGCATGAACAGTATCATCGCCCAGCTCGCACACCGCACTCAAACGACAATGAGGTGGAGTGCACCTCCTCACATCGTCCTGCCCTGGCTCTTCGGGGCATTCTGTTTTCCTTTTTTTTTTTCGTTATCGTGTTGTAAAATGACAACATAGCCAAACAGGTCCAACCACAAACCAAAATCAGCAAAGTATTTTTCATTCTGGCGGTGTGTCGATGATTAAACAAAGCTGTCGTAACTAATTTGAGTGAAGCACACTGCAGAAGCGCACGCGTAAGAGTCACAGCAAGTTTACTTGATGTGTGAAATACTGCACTGTGTTTTGCTCCATTTCGTCATATCGGATTCCCAGAAATCACTGCACGTACAGTCATCTTCAATTTGCATGGTGCTGGTGAGTGAGGTGCTTGCAAAGTTTTGTTTCGACGTGCTACTGTGCAACCTGCTCGGCGTGCACGCGACCACAGGTCGGCTCTGGGGTTTCAAAGAACCCGCGCGGAGTGTGATCCAACTAACTGCACAAGGCATGTAAATATCAACCACCAAAAAGCTTAAAATGCCTCACGTTTATCTAATTACTAGTGGGACATCAGACGTGCTTGCAGACTGCAAGCAGATGCTGGGATGCATCCTACGTGAAGACAAAATAAAGATAACCTTTATATATTTAAGCTTCAGCCTCCACCCTATTGCATTAGGGAAGACTTCTCACTGTTGAAGGGTTTGTTTCAACAATGATTGCCCCCAATTTTTAATTGTACCACCTTGTTTTGTCCACCTCCAGGTGTCCTAAACCACCTTCTCGGTTTTTCTGCCAATGTCCAAGCTCTATCTCAGATCCGGCTTTGATTTTCGGAACGAAATTTCACATCAACAATGCGAATAAAAAGCAGGCGGGATGATGTAATTTTTTTGACCTTGACCTATTTTTAAGGTCATTAACCAATGAAAGGCATTTTAACATTTTTCACCATAACTTGACTGAAGTTTGTCCAATCAGAACTAAATTGCCCTCTCTCGATAGCCAAGAGCAAGTCGCATTTACACTTAATTTACAACATAACCCTCTGATGTAAAGGTCAAGGTCAATGGTGGTCTGAAAAAAATAATGCTTTTTTTGTCATCACTCAATTTTGCAATGTGGAATCTTAAAGACCTTTTGTCCTTCCACGATGTTCTTACATCATAATAGTGGACCTGCACTGAAGTTGTGCATCGACTGATATTCCATTGGTGTCCTTGACCTACTTTTTTGGGATTGTGACTTAATTAGCAAAAAAACACCTTTTGGATTGGTGATCATTGGTGATCGCACATGTCTAGTTAATAAAGTTTGTGGTCGCATTCCGCAAGCAAATAAATAACTCAAGTAAATCAAGAATGAGTGATCAGAATGAGGTCTTTATGTCATCGTGTAAAGGTGTAGCAATTTCCTCTGCCACCGAAGGTGGACGAAGGTTATGTTTTCACCTCTGTCTGTTTGTCTATTTGTTTGTCTGAGCAGGATATCTCAGTAAGTTATGGACAGATTCAGACGAAATTTGGTGGATAGATAAAATTTGGACATGGATTAGTTAGTTCGATTTTGGTGAAATCCAGATCTGGATACAGGAATTTGAAAAAGCGATTCTTCACCAATGAGAGATTGGGCCAAAAACGATATGCACCATGATGTTTCAAAAACTTGTGGATGGATGATGACAAAACTTGGTAGATGAGTTGAGAAGGTGACAAGAACAAGCCAATTCGATTTTGGTTAAGTTATGGATGCATATCTGATCTATCAGTGGGATACAAAATGTAAACTGTTCAGCCTGGTGAAGGTATACGCTCCACCGAGTGCCGTTCTAGTTTCTAATATAAAGAGGTCAAAAGTTTTTTTTTTTTTTTTTTTTTTGGTTGAGGCTTATTGAAGAGCTGCAGCAGAGTGAAATGGAACAAAATGGAAAGAGGGAAACACCAACAGTGGAGGTGAGAGTGAGACTACTGCCAACAGTAGAGGGAGGGAGGGAGGGAGGGAGGACACATGGGGTGAACAAACTTCACAAAAGCTGAAACATAATAAGGCCGAGTTTGTAGCTTTTTATCACATAAAGGGATTGTTTACGTTTTAATGGGTTGCTAGACAACAAAACGAGAGGCGTTTATGATCCAAAGTCTAAGACAATTGTTGAAGGTGGAAATTTAACTTTCTGGGCTTGATGCCATGGAAACGAAGGTCTTCAAGATTATTGGAAAACAGTTGTTCGCCACTAACTCAGATAATCCCTATTTAATACCACTATATTTTCTGTGCCCATTAATACCCGAGAACTTCCAATCACTCCTCATTCCAAATTTACAGTTCTTCCTTCCTGAGATTTTCCTTCTGTTTCCATATTGTCAACCTTGTGCGTCCTCACCCCCCCCCCCATATCACTTCCTGAAATCAAGTCGGACTTCATTGTATGTTTTTGCTATTAATATAACACTTACCTGACATCAGAGGCATGTTAAAATACGTATTTTCTTAAACAAAGCTGAAATGACACCGATATGGCTATACCTTGATTAGCAATGGCAGGTACCATGCTCTCATAGTTTACAAAAGTTGACACCAGATAACAGGCACCTCTTATTGAGGGATTCTACATGGCTACTCTGCCATGTTTCATTCATACATACGTAATCCAACCATACCTACATACCTACAAACATACTGTACATACCTACATAGATACATACACACATACATATATCCATACCTACATACATACATACAAACATACCTACATACATATATACTGTACATAACTACATAGATACATACATACATACATACATATATCCATACAAACATACATACATACTGTACATACCTACAAAAACATACAAACCTACAAAAACATACAAACGTACACACCGACATACATACATGCATTCCTACGTACGTACATATATATTGTTGTGGTTGACGAAATTCACAAACCACCATTCAGGTCCCTTAGGTGAGATATCTCTGTAAGTATATGTGTAGTTAGGCCCAAACCCGTTGTTTCGAGGGAATAAATGTCATTCAGTCGGGCTGCGACTCTTCAGGATAGCCGTTTTTCTTTTACTATCTTTATTTTGGACCAGCCGCCATTACTACCACCACCAACCACGTCTCAACAGCCATCACACAACAACCACCAACCACAACGCCGCTTCACAACAACCACCAACCACAACGCCGCTTCACAACAACAACCACCAACCACAATGCCGCTTCACAACAACAACCACCAACCACAACGCCGCTTCACAACAACAACCACCAACCACAACGCCGCTACACCACAACCGCCACGACCTTTACCGTCACAACTCGCCACCATCGCATCCACACCATCTCGCGCCACTCGTGGGCACCGATACTGGACTCGTGCAGGGCGCGCACCGAGCAGCGTATTCAAAAACATCACGGACTTTCCGCAGAAAACGGATCAAAAACGACTCACGCCCACTTTTGTTCCGTCCAATCGGAGAGCGTGGGCGATTTGGCCCCGCCTCCAGGGCGTTGGAGGGCGGTCGCTATATGCAAATACATGGATCAAAAAGCATTCACGCCCACTTTTCCTCGGGCCAATGGGGAGCCAGTTAGAGAGGTGAAGGGTCGGAGGCAGAGGGTCAAGGGTGAAAGAGCGAAGCCACGGGGCTTATATAAACGGCTGCGCTCGTCAGTAAAGGACAGTTGTGCGGAGTTCAAGAGAGTCGTCGGTGGAGCCGGAAAGAAGTGGGAGAAGTCAAGAGTGAAGAGTTGGGACGAGCCAAGAGAGGAGACGGAGAGGGCGAGTAGACGGAGCTGTGGAGAGGTGACGGCGGCGAAGGCGGACGAGGGGGTGCTCGCGTCGGTGCCGGGAGCTGCAGAGGGAGAGGCCAGCAATGCGACCGAGGTCGAGGAGGAGACGCTCGCCGCGGGACCCGAGACAGGGTGATATCCTCCTTCCCCCGAGCATCAGCAACCCCCTCCTGTTTCCCCCCGCGCTGAGAAAGGGGGCCCCTTTCCCACCCCCTACCAGACACTGTCCGCGAGGCCCGCGGAGTTGAGGCACCACCGCCACTTCGCGTCTCATCATCAGACGGGTAGGCCCGACCCGGTCTCGGCCCCAGGCCCGCCTCATCCTTGAGGGTGGTTCTTTTTCTTTTGCTTTGGGAATATGTGTTGTCGGTGCCGTCTGTGAAGTAAAATTGTATAAGTGTTGCCGTGTGCCCGGTAGTCGGTTAGATCTGCATTGTTGCATTTGCTTTTTGTGTAATATTGTGTGTCTTCTTGCTTTTGGTGTAATTGTATATGTGTGCTTTCCGTTCATCGCGAAATAAATGTGCTTCATGTTGAACTGTTTTCCCGCTTCGCTTCGTCTTTTCTTTCATTGACTCTCCATCTTGCTTCACGTAAAGGGTTGGTCGTGGGCTAAAACGCCTGATAATTAATCGAACCGTCGAGGCCGACGAATAACACCGCTCGGTTATCCCGATAGTACGGAACGGGTCGCTTAAAGTGGCCCGTGTCCGAAGTCGACCTGCGGCGAGGTGCGATCGCCCGGTCTACCCTCCGCGTGGGGACTTAGGTAGGTCGAATTTGGCGAGCAACCCTATCCCACGCGGGGGCCGATTGGCACAATCGTGGTGAGACCGAAAGGTCCACCCGTGACTAGTTCCCGGCGTTAGTCCGAGAGGGTCACGACTGGATTGTCCGTCCGGTGGGCGACGTGCCGCGATTCGAGTTACGTGGCCGTCCGCACGCCGGCGGGCGCGAATCCGCAACAATATATATATATATATATGTATATATATATATATATATATATATATATATATATATATATATATATATATATATATATATATATATACTTACATTCACACATATATGCATACTACATACATACACCAACCTACATACATACATACCTATATACACGCATACTACATACATACACACCGCCATACATATATACCTACATATTGTTACGAATTTGGAATTCGATTGCACACAACATACAGGTTCCTTTAGTCAGCTATGTCGATAAGTGCTTGTTCCCGAGATAGCTCACCTTCCATTGTTTAAATGTAAAGAAATCGATTAGATGCACTGCGGGTGCATCCACAAGGGTGGATGATTAGATTAATAGTTAGGGAGCGAACAATGGAGACGTCCCTCCTCCTCTTCTGCGAAGAGGAAGGAGAACCCTTCCGTCCCATGATTCATGACGTCAACAACTCCCTCCCACCCGTGGTTGAGCGGGGGATGGATCACGAGGGCATGAATCACGCCGGGCATGGGGAAGGGGGCGGAGAAGGATAAAGAGGAGATGCTTTCTTTGTTCGTGTTCGGAGTAGAGAGTAGTCGTTCAGCAGACCTTCGGGTCCTGTTTGGCTTGGGTTCGGGTTGAGGCTTTCAGAAGCTTTTTGCTTCTGCTGGGTAGTTGTTCAGCAGGCCATCCAGTCCTGCTTGGCTCGGTAGAGCTTCGGCTGCGGCATGGCTCGGGAGGAGGCTTTTTGGAGGCTTTTTGCTTTGGGCTTTCAGTCGAGCTTCGGCTTCTGCTTGGCTCGGTAGACTTCTTGGAGAGCTGCTTTGTTTGGGAGAGAGTTGAGCTGGTTGCTCGGCTCGAGCTGCAAGTGGTGGCTTCTTCTTCTTCTTGGTTCGTGGAGCTCTTTGTTCTCAGTTTGGTTCCCGGCTTGGTGCGACTCATTGATCTCATCTTGGAGGTGGTTACTCGGGGAAGCGGTGAATCGACGGGAAGGATCGGTGCCTCCTCTCACCAGCACGTGTTGATTAGCACGAGAGGATTCGCTGGAGCTCGGGAAGGATCGCGGCTCACGGCGATTGGGTCCAGCTCGCTCTCGCTGGAGCCCGTGTCCGAACAACTTGAAGACCACACGAAGTGGAGAGGTTCGAGATAGGCTCTGGGTTTCAGCTCACCTGTCCATCGAGCTGGAGCCCGTTATTAAAGGCCTCAGCCACAATTTCTTGGGTGTGTGTGTGTGCATACGTGTGTCCGTGGGCCCTTCTAATAAGTAGGAAAGTGTTAAGTGCTTTGTGTGCTGTAAATGTATGCATTGCATTTCGTATAGTCGGAATAGTTCTGCTCTTATGTGCTTCCCTAGTTCCCCATTATTATTAATAAATACCCCAATTGTTAAATGTTTTCAGCTCGTCACGTCGATTCTTTCATTGACTGAGCCTTTTGTGTGTTGGTAGTTAGAAAGCCGTTGGTTTGCCGTAAAAGGGGGACATTTGGACCGACGGTTCTCGGTGATTAAGCCGCTCGGAATCGCGCACGGGACAGGCTCGCCTCAGCGGTTTGTTCCGTTCAAGTTCCGTCGAGGGTGGATTACCCCGGTAGTTGAATCACGTGGGTATTTAGGTAAATTGAAGATTGGCAATCGACCCTACCCCACGTGGTCTGTCCATTGTCATATGTCGGGTCTTGTACAAGGACCCGTCGACTCGGACTTATCCGGGCGGCGATCTATATTCCGGGCGGCGATCTATATTCCGGGCGATTGGTCGGGCCCACTCGACTTGCGGCTCTGTTCAGAGTGGTCGGTTCGTGGCTGACCCCTGGCACCGTAACATTATACACATACACCAACCTACATACATGCATACCAACATACCGACATACATATACACAAACCTACATACATACATACACACATACATACACACATTCACTGATGAGCCAAAACATTATGACCACCTGCTGCTATATATGACTAATACGCTGTTGTTCCTCCATGTGCCGCCAAAACAGCGCCGACCCCCCAAGGCATGGACTCCACAAGACCCCTGAACGTGTCCTGTGGTATCTGGCACCAAAACATTAGCAGCAGATCCTTCAAGTCCTTTTCGTTGCGAGGTGGAGCCGCCGTGGATCGGACTTGTCGGTCCAGCACATCCCACGGATGCTCAGTCGGATTGAGATCTGGAGAATTTGGAGGCCAGGGCAACACCGTGAACACTTCATCATGTTCCTCAAACCATTCCCGAACAATGTGTGCAGTGTGGCAGGGGCGCATTTTCCTGCTGAAAGAGGCCACTGCCATCATGGAATATCACTGCGATGAAGTGGTGTATTTGGTCTGTAACGATGTTTAGGTAGGTCACACTTGTAAAATTGATGTCCACATGAATGGGCGGACCCAGGGTTTCCCAGCAGAACATTACCCAGAGCATCACACTCCCTCTACCAGCTTGTCATCTTCCCACAGTGCATCCTGGTGCCATTACGTCCCCAGGTAAACGGTGCACATGTACACGGCTATCCACGTGATCTAAAAGAAAACGGGACTCATTGGACCAGGCGACCTTCTTCCACTGCTCCAAGGTCCAGTTCCGACGCTCACGTGCCCATTGTAGGCGCTTTTGACAGTGGAAAGGGGTCATCATGAGCACTCTGACCGGTCTGTGGCTATGCATACCCATACGCAGCAGGGTGCGAATCACGGGTCAGAGAGCACTCTGACTAGTCTGTGGCTACGCATACCCATACACAGCAGGGTGCGAATTGCTGTGGATTGTGACACATTCCTCCCGTGACCAACATTAAAATTTTCTGTGACTTGTGCCACAGTAGACCTTCTGTCAGTTTGGACCAGATGGGATAGCCTTCATTGTCCTCATGAATCGATGAGCCTTGAGCGCCCAACACCCTGTCACTGGTTTGTGGTTTGTCCCTCCTCGGACCACCGTCGGTAGGTACTCACTACTGCTGACCGGGAGCACCCCACAAGCCTTGCTGTTTCAGAGATACTCTGACCCAGTCGTCTGGCCATAACAATTTGGTCCTTGTCAAAGTCGCTCAGGTCTTTACTCCTGCCTATTTCTCCTGCATCGAACACATCAACTTCAAGAACTGACTGTTCAATTGCTGCCGAATATATCCCACCCCTTGACAGGTGCAATTGTAACAAGATACTCAATGTTATTCACTTCACCTGTCAGTGGTCATAATATTTTGGCTCATCATTGTACGTGCAGACTTTATACCATGACCCTGCAAAACAAGTTTTAAAATAAATTTTTGCATGCTGTATAAACTCGATGGAAGTTGGTTTCAACTTAAAGATGCATGTTTCTCACTTTCTCTTTTTCTCTCTTTTTCTCTCTTTTTCTCTCTCTCTCTTTCTCTCTCTCTTTCTCTCTCTTGTACCGTAGATTCTGTTTGTGCATTGTTGAGATGGCCAGTGCGTTGGCTACCAGTGAGGTATGGTGGCCATTAATACCGAGCAGCATGCTCATCTTCAGCACCATTTTCCTGGCACTCATGACTTTACACCGCACTTCGGGTAAGCGGCGAAATGCGGTTCACTCCATCCCAGGACCCTATCCTTGGCCCATTGTGGGGAACATCTTCCAGCTAGGAAAGGAACCGCATCTTGTCCTTTCTGAGATGGTAAATCGGTATGGAAAGGTGTTCAGCTTGAAAATCGGCTTAAGGCCTGTTGTCGTCCTCAATGGCCTGGACGTCCTTAAGAAAGCTCTTGTAACCCAGGGTGAAGACTTTGCTGAACGTCCCCGCTTCAAATCAATGGCAGACATTAGTAGAGGTCAGAGCATTGTGTTTAACAAGCCTTACAATGCTGAGTGGAAGGCTTACAAGCGTCTTGCACAAAACGCCCTGCGCACCGTGTGCTCACAAGAGGCTGAGAACAGTGAATGCTCATGTGCGCTCGAGCAACATGTGCGTTCAGAGGCACGATACTTGGGGCAGATGTGTATCGATCTGACTGCAGAGCACGGTGCATTCGACCCAACAGAACACGTCACGGTGACAGCTGGCAACGTCATCTCCGCAATTCTCTTTGGTCGGCGTTTTGAGCATGACGACAAGGAGTTCCAAAGCATATTGGCTGTTGGTGAAGAATTTGCGAAGGCGGCAAGCACTGAGAACCTCGCAGACTTCATACCGATTCTGCAGTATGTGCCAAACGTTCGATTGAGAAAGTTCAAGGAGCTCATGGACACATATAACTTGATCCTTGAGCGGAATGTGGAGGAGCATTACAAACAAGATGGATTGCTCAAGGTATGTTTCAGTGTCCATGTCTACCCAGGCCGTCCCTTCTGTTATTTATGCAGAATAACATAATGTTTGATGAACATTTATTTTGTTTTCCTTCATACCCCCGCAGAACAACCTCGCAAATGTGACGGATTCTCTCATTGCGATGAGCAAAGAAACCAAATTGAATGAAAATGTAAACCGTCGAATCTCGAAAGAACAAGTCACCTCCACCGTAGTAGACCTGTTTGGTGCAGGTAGGCACCCCCTGCCGTGTTCACTATAAAAGCAAACTTTTCAAACAATGAAAAAATATTTCTGTGCATGAGGAATATCACTTAATCACTCTCTGTCCCCAACCCAGGTTTTGACACAGTTGGAACTACTTTAAACTGGAGTTTGCTGTACCTAGCAAAATATCCCGATATTCAGGAGAAGATGCAGAAAGAGATTGGTGAGTTATATATTGTTACGAATTTGGGAATTCGATTGCACACAACATACAGGTTCCATTAGTCAGCTATGTTGATAAGTGCTTGTTCCCAAAATAGCTCACCTTTCATTGTTTAAATGTTCAGAAATCGATTAGATGCGAGGCGGATCGATTTGATAGTTGGGGAACGAACAATGGAGACATCCCTCCCCCTCTTCTGCGAAGAGGAAGAAGAATCCTGCTGTCACGTGACTCATGATGTCAACGACTCCCTCCCACCCGAGGTTGAGCGGGGGGGGGGGGATGAATCACGAGGGCATGAGTCACGCCGGGCGTGGGAGAGGGGGGGCAGAGAAGGATAAGGTCGAGATCCTTTCTTTGTTCTTAGTAAGCTTTTTGCTTCGGCAGAGAGTAGCCGTTCAGCAGACCGTCGGGTCCTGCTTGGCTTGCGTTCGGGTTGAGGCCTTTGGAAGCTTTTTGCTTCGGCTGGCTCAGTGAGCTTCAGCTAAGGCCTTACTCAGGAGGAGGCTTTTTCGAGGCTCTTTGCTTTGACGGTTCCGTGAGCTTCGGCTTCTGCTTGGCTCGGAAGAGCTTTTTGCTTCAAGCTGCCCTGTTTGAAAGGAAGTTAAGCCGGTCGCTCGGCTCGAGCTGCGAGTGGTGGCTTCTTCTTGGTTCGTGGAACTCTTTGTTCTCCATTTTGGTTCCCGGCTTGGTGCGACTCATCGACCTCTTTGTGGAGGTGGTTCCTCGGGGAAGCGACGTATCGACGGGAAGGTTCGGCGCCTCGTCTCACCAGCATGTGTTGAGAAGCGCGGGAGGATTTGCGGGAGCTCGGGAAGGATCGCGGCTCGGCGATTGGATCCAGCTCGCTCTCGCTGGAGCCCGGGTCCCGACAACTTGAAGACCATACGAGGTGGAGAGGTTTGAGATAGGTTCTGAGTTTCAGCTCACCTGTCCTCCGAGCTGGAGCTCGTTATTAAAGGCCTCTGCCACCATTTCTTGTGTATGTGTGTGTGTGCGTACGTGTGTCCGTGGGCCCGTCTAATAAGTCGGAACTGCTGTTAAGTGCAAGTGACTGTACATAATAAATAGACGGTTGTAGTTCTTTTGTCGTGCTTTTGTTGCTTGTATAATTGCATAAATGTTTTGCCTTGTTTAATTGCATACGTGCTTTCTTATAATAAATGTCCTTGTGTGAATCTAAACCTGTTCGTTGCGTCCATTCCCTCATTGAACTGCCCCATCTTGCACTTGGAATATAGTTGGTTTTTAAATAGCCGATAAATAGAAACGGGTCCGCCGAGGTCTGGCGATAATACCCGCTCGGTTATCCCAGAATGGAACGGACCGCTGAAGCGGTTCGTGTCCAAGCAGGCCTTCGCCAAGTTACGGTCCCTCGGTAGGTTACCTGCGCGGGTACTTAGGTATATCGATATTCGGCGATTGACCCTATTTCGCGCGGGTAGAATACGGACTGGGCCGTGGTGGATTAAAAACCCACCCATGACTGGTTTCTGGCGTTGTTCCAGAAAGTCACGACTGGATTGTCCGTTCGGTGGGCGAAGCGACCGCAATTGGTTAGACGCGGTCGTTCGCACGCCGAGGGGCGGGAAATCTACAACACTGGTGTCCGGGAGTGGGAAAGAGATTCATTCCTCTCCAAACTAAATTAACGGGAACTGGATCAAGGGTGTGTGGAGCAACCCTCGGTTCCCATTAAATTGCGGGCTTTAAAATTTATTCCGATAAGCAAGATGGCGGTTCAAGGCGAACGGGTGCAGGGTGGATTAGAAATGTGTTTTGATGTGGGATCCATGGCCCGGGATGGTCCTTTTTATAACCCCACCACCAATTGTAATCAGTGGGGGCGCTCACCCTCATACACTGAGCACGAACTTTGCCGGCAAACAGAGTCGCACAATAGCGGCGCGATCGCACCTCATCGCGGAACGAGGCGTGAGCGGGCTGCTATTAATAGCACAGCGAATGGCACGATACGAGGCGGGTGCTCCCAGCCACTGTTTCAAACCACGTGGGCATGGCAGGCGAGGCGGGGCACCGGCGCATACATGGGCAAACTTCATGAACGAGTGTCGAATGCCTTGGGGGAGTGGAAGTATGATGAGAAATATTCAAAAGAATTGCATTCGTTTGCCATTAAATTGGACGAGATATGGCGGCACGCAGGCGAGGTTCAGGAGGATTGTGTTCATGGGGAGTCACAACAATTGGCCGATGCGCAGGAACGAATTTGGGAGCTGAATGAGGAATTAGCCAGCACAGTCGAGGAACTACATAGGGAAACGATGGAAGTAGATCGGTTGCGTGGGTTTTTGTTACAAATGGCGAGCGAACTGAATAAAAGAAAAGAGGAAGAGAAAATTAGTATCTCCCGGGATAGGAAGAACTTGGAGGAAGAATGGGAAAAAAAACTGGAAAAAGGGAAATGTGAACACGATTTGGAATTGAAACATCTGAAGGAAGAGGTAAGATCAGTCAATCAGGACAGAGAAAGCCTGGAATAGGAGGTAAAAAGAGGAAAGAATTGGGTCAAAATTAGCAAGGAATTTGGTGAGGGAATGGACGAATTGAGGAGAAAAGCAGTGGAAAGTGAGGCGGAAATGAGCAAGAGAATGGATGAAATGAGTGAGGAGGCATGCAATTTGAGAAAGGAGTTCGAAAAGAAACTTCTGAGGTACAGAAACACCAAGACAAAGACATGGAATTACAAAACGAGCTGAGGATGTTGAGAGAGGAAAGAAAGAGAACGGAGAATGAAACGTTGAGGAACCACACTGTGCAGATCGAACAGTTAGAAACCAAAGCAAGATTGGAGTGTGCGGAGATAGTGAAAGAACAAGGAATAAAACAGGAAAGGGAGCTCAACCAATTGAAAGAAACAATGAGATTGGAGAATGAAGAACATGAGAGACGGTGGGGTAGAAAGCAAAAACGATATGAATTTGAAATTAATCAACTCGAGGAGAGAGCAAAATTGGAGTCCACGGAGATGGAAAAACTCCGGAAAGATAACGAACAGCAAAGGGGGCTCAGAGAGGAAGAACGACTCAAATGGGAAGGAAAATGGAGCCAAGAAGAAACGGAAATGATGAACAAGGAAATAAAATGTATAGAGACGTGGGAGATAGAAAAAGTGGCGGAGAGACTACACGATAAAGACGGGGTGAAAGATGAGCACACACACACATGGCGGTAGTGGAGGACGATGAGGGGGAGCTTGGGGAATGTCTCATGGCCCGGTGCAAGCAGCCAGTTAGCCTCCTTATGGAACGAGGGGAGGGAATATTCCCCCTTTTAGCGGATCTCAACCAGGTGGGTCCGGTCGAGCTTTGCGAGGTAGAGGGGGCGAGTGCTGTGGACGAGTACACGCAGAGCTTGAGGGTTATGGAGGCCCCGGAACCCCTTGTGGCACGAATCCCCAGTGTGATTGTGTCGAAATGTGTGAGTGAAAGGGCATGCGTGAGGGAAACAGCGAATTTCAACCATACAGCCACGTCGTCACTGCGCATCCCAAAGCAAGCCCCGCGTTCGAGAGGTTCCCCACGCGAGCTCATGTGCTGTGCCTGTCCGTAACCCGCGCCGCGGAATCTCCGATGACGTCATACGCACCCCGAACCTGCGCGACCTCTCGGCAAGCCGGAGTAAGCTCAGCGCATCGGGGAAACCGCTTCGCACGCTCTGCGAACAGAACGTGTGAGGCAGGCCACATGGAGCTTTACAAACACACTCGCCCGGAGAACCCGTTCATCCAAATTCACATTTCCAGCCGAACTTCTGTCCATCCCGCGGGATCGGCTTGTATCCAGCGCGGACGTTTCCGGACCGGATTTCACTCGCGCAGACGCACGTGGCGGCCTTGTGCGTTGCACGGCACGGACCCCGTGCGCGCTGCCGTTCAAACCCGGCACGGTCCCCAATGCAGCTACGGCCGCTACCCGGCTTTTGTCCCTCATCTGTTGCAGTCGTCGTCGCCATTCAACGCGCACCCTCCTGCGTGCCACGACGCTCACACACCTCAGCATTACACTAGGACATGGGGTTGCGGTCTCCCGCATGCTAACCGCCATCTCCCTCACATACAGCGCTCACACATGCGGTCTCTCTCACACACGCTGTTCCTTCCATCCTCGGTGTTTCTCTCACACACTTCGAAACCACATCCCTGCCGGATGTTACCATCCAAGAAGGGACGAGGTGCGCGAAGAGCGAGCAGCTGCCATGTCGTCACGGAAAAGAGCGCAGGTTGCGAGTTGCCGCGCTGGTGGGCACATAGAAAAAAAAAGAGAAAAGCAAGCCTCGCCACTTCGAGTGGACACGAGCCCCAGGCAGGGGGTGGAAGACCCCCTGTTAGGGGGCAAAGGAAGTACTAGTTAGGGGGATGGGTTAGCGATAGTTAGACCGGCTTCATGGGGACATGGGTTGTTCCTCATGGAGCCCGTGGAATGGATTAGTTGGAGGGATTTTAGTTCAGATTTAGGAAATGGGAATTTTTGGATTTTTTTGGAGACATGGACAGACATGTAAATATGTAGAGGAGACGTAGCTTAGCTACGTAGAGTAAATGGAACGTGCATGAGTTTTAAGGGATAACGAGGGAGCAGGAGTTAGTCAGGGGATTTAATTAGGAAGGATGGCAGAAAAAAGTGCTGGTGTGAGTTGTGAAATGGAAAGTGTGTGAGGAATGTGTGTGGGACAGCGGGCCCAAGTGTGTGAGTGGAGCGAATGTGGTATGCATGGTGTGATGACTGATTGGGGGGGAGGAGTGATTCCCACCCAAGAGACCCCGGGGTCAGTTTAATGTAAGTTAGTGGGTAGTCAAATTTACTAAAAGGAGGTCGTGTTGTTGTTGGTGTCGAGAGAAGGCACGAAACCCGTTTGGAAGGGTGCAAGAGTTCATGGACCGGCTGGGAGCGTGGCTGTGGAAAGGTGAGTTTTGTTTAGTGGGCACCCTGGGCACCGGAATAGTCGGCCAGAGTAGGCCAAGGGCCCAAGAGGGGCTGGGATAGTGTAGTGGGCACCGGCGACCTGTCGGATACGGGACCCGTAGCGCCAGAATGCCACGGGGGGCAGTGTAGTTGGCACGGGCAACCCTCGGAAAGGGACCCGGGGCATCAACATGCCACGTGGGTATCGGAGGGGGGCAATGCCAGAGAGGGCAACCCCCCGTGTTGTAGGAGCAGCTAGGCTCGGAGGCAGCCTGCAGGCCTGGGGGTGCCATGGTTAGAGTTTGGCAGAGGGGGAGTTCCTGCCAGTTGAGCCACGCTGCCCTGCCAGGAAATTGTGCAAGGGCATGAATGAAAATTTGAGGGCAAGGCCAAAATTTATAATGGACACCAACACAGGCGACGGGAATCATGGTTGTTAGAACCGATAGTTTAAAAGTGAGGCGTTTTTGGAATGCCCCGGGGTAGTTTCAGGTTAATGAATGCTAGGATAGTTAGGAGATGTACCCCTTCGCACCATCCATCCCTTCGCTCATTGTAGGCCGCTGGACTCATCTTGGTAGATCACTAAACTCTGAGGAGGCCATTCTGAGGCTTCGTTGGGCCTTGAGACAGGACACTAGTTTCTCCCTATTCCCCTCTAAAAAGGATTTTAGGGGTTTGGAGTGGGCAAGGTGGACATGATAGGCAAGCCGGACAATGGCGATAAAGAGGTTTAGGGAGACAATTATAAAAGGGAAATAAAAATAATAAAAATAAAGAGGGGCTAAATTTGGTTGTGTTTTGTGGCAAATTAAGGGAGTGGGTATGGACAGAGACGGGCAAAGGCGAGAGAGTGGGGGGAGACAGTAGGCTAGGTCCGAGCCCGCCTTCAAAGCGGCCGGCACCACTGCACTCCCTCCAGACCTGATGCAACCACACCAGAGGCCGGCCAGCTTCACCTGCCGGCCTGTTGTGCTGCAGCTGCCTGTTCTGCATGGACTTGCCTTGCCATGCCTCGTTTGCCTGCCTCTGCCAAGACCCCATGCCTGCTAGCCCTTGTTTGCATTTGCCCCTGTGTCCATCCATCACCATGTGCGCCAGGACCATCCAGTTTTGTGAGGACTGCCCTGCAGGCAGCCTGTGCATCCAGTCCATTTTTGTTTTGCAACCATCTCCATCCATTCCCCTGCCTCAATGACCTTTGAAATGACTTTTGCCTTTCCCCTTTCACAGATCACAAGTCCTGGGCCATGGTTAAGTAATGGATATGTTGAGTGAAAATTGTAAATACGTGGAACCTCACCTGCATGTTTGTTTTAGCACCAGCAATTTTAGTTAAGTTGTCCAAATGAGTCTGAGAGTTTGTTTAGTTAGTTACGCAGCGCATTAGGTTATTTATTTTTGGGACACATATAAAGAAATGTTGCACTCAGGGATCCAAAGGTAGAACGTACGAGGGGAAAACCTACACATGCTGGTCACACGAAAATTTGACGACTCGGGACGAGTCTGTAAAAAGGGGAGGGGGTAGTGTTACGAATTTAGGAATTCGATTGCACATAACATACAGGTTCCTTTAGTCAGCTATGTCGATAAGTGCTTGTTCCCTAGATAGCTCACCTTTCATTGTTTAAATGTTCAGAAATCGATTAGATGCGCTGTGGATCGATTTAATAGTTAGGGAACGAACAATGGAGACATCCCTCCCCCTCTTCTGTGAAGAGGAAGAAGAATCCTGCCGTCCCATGACTCATGATGTCAACAACTCCCTCCCACCCATGGTTGAGCTGGGGGGATGGATCACGAGGGCATTAGTCACGCCGGGCGTGGGGGAGGGGGGCGGAGACGGATAAAGATGAGATCCTTTCTTTGTTCTTAGTTAGTAAGCTTTTTGCTTCGGCAGAGAGTAGCCATTCAGCAGACCGTCGGGTCCTTCTTGGCTTGCGTTAGGGTTGAGGCCTTCGGAAACTTTTTGCTTCGGCTGGTTCAGTGAGCTTCGGCTGGTTCAGTGAGCTTTGGCTGAGGCCTGGCTCGGGAGGAGGCTTTTTGGAGGCTCTTTGCTTTGACGGTTCCGTGAGCTTCGGCTTCTGCTTGGCTAGGGAGAGCTTTTTGCTTCAAGCTGCCCTGTTTGGAAGGAAGTTAAGCCGGTCGCTCGACTCGAGCTGCGAGTGGTGGCTTCTTCTTTTTGGTTTGTGGAGCTCTTTGTTCTCCATTTTGGTTCCCGGCTTGGTGCGACTCATCGACATCTTCGTGGAGGTGGTTCCTCGGGGAAGCGATGCATCGGCAGGAATGTTTGGCGCCTCGTCTCACCAGCACGTGTTGAGAAGCGCGGGAGGTGGTTCCTCGGGGAAGCGACGCATTGACGGGAAGGATCGGCGCCTCGTCTCACCAGCACGTGTTGAGAAGCGCGGGAGGATTCGCGGGAGCTCGGGAAGGATCGCGGCTCGGCGATTGGATCCAGCTCGCTCTCGCTGGAGCCCGGGTCCGAACAACTTGGAGACCACACGAGGTGGAGAGGTTCGAGATAGGTTCTGAGTTTCAGCTCACCTGTCCTCCGAGCTGGAGCTCGTTATTAAGGGCCTCTGCCACCATTTCTTCAGTGTGTGTGTGCATACGTGTGTCCGTGGGCCCGTCTAATAAGTAGGAACTGCTGTTAAGTGCAAGTGACTGTACATAATAAGTAGATGGTTGTAGTTCTTTTGTCGTGCTTTTGTTGCTTGTATAATTGCATCCATGTTTTGCCTTGTTTAATTGCATACGTGCTTCATTATAATAAATGTCCTTGTGTGAATGTAAACCTGTTCGTTGCGTCCATTCCCTCATTGAACTGCCCCATCTTGCACTCGGAATATAGTTTGTTTTTAAATAGCCGATAAATAGAAACGGGTCCGCCGAGGTCTGGCGATAATACCCGCTCGGTTATCCCAGAATGGAACGGACCGCTTAAGCGGTTCGTGTCCAAGCAGGCCTTCGCCGAGGTACGGTCCCTCGGTAGGTTACCCGCGCGGGTACTTAGGTATATCGATATTCGGCGATTGACCCTATTTCGCGCGGGTAGAATACGGACTGGGCCATGGTGGGATTAAAAACCCACCCGTGACTGGTTTCTGGTGTTGTTCCAGAAAGTCACGACTGAATTGTCCGTTCGGTGGGCGAAGCGACCGCTATTGGTTAGACGTGGTCGTTCGCATGCCGACGGGCGGGAAATCTACAACAATATTATCCCTCTAACATGTAGCGAAACAAAATTTTCAATACATCATACACATCGAGGCAAACCCAATTAATGACAGATACAATACTTTGTCAGCTCTGCTGCCCCGTGAACCTGCATCCATTTTCATTTGCAGAGGACAAAATGAGATCTTAGAAACGGCCATTGCTCAGAACAGGCACATGATAAAACCTCCAACATCACTGAGTAAATGCAATTTTGGACCATTGTGGAGAACATCATCCAGCTTCAAGCACAATCTAGGGCCACGTCGATCACTTTAAATAACTTGGAGAACACCTTACCCTGCACTATCTTGAGAAACATGGACATGGGTGGAGTCTAATTTTTTGATTTGATTTGGTAAATTTGTGGCAAATTTGATTGGTTGTGATGATTTAAAATGCCGTAATATTTTGTCCAAATACTGCTAAACGAAAGCATTTTGAAAGTGCCAAAAAGGCGAATTGTGTTCTGCAGTGTTCAAGTGTGTTATTCAATTCAAAGAAGAAAAAAAGACACAAAATGTCATAGCCACCTTCGTTTTCGCAACTTCACTTTCTGGAGTTAAAGGATGAGCCCATATTATTTTACAATAAAATGGCCACCAGTCTTCCAGTCAGCCATCTTTGATCAGATTGCAAAATAAAGTTAGGTGCAAATGTAAGCCATCGGGTCGTGTACTTGTCCAACGTTTGAACAAAATCGGACCGTGTATGTCTGAGAAATGGTTGGGGACACATTAAAGTCGCAAAATGTCCACCAGTGGGCCATCTTCTTGGACATGATCTGAAAAAAAAAGAAAAAGATGGGCACATGTAAGCCATCATTCATTTTCTGTGTGCCAAGTTTGAACAAGACCGGGAAGTGCATTTCTAAGAAGTGGTTGAGGATATGTTCGACACCGGGTTTTTTTCCAACTAAAATGGCTGCCAGTCTACCAGTTGGCCATCTTTGATCAGATGGCAAACAAAAACGAGGTGCAAGTGTGTGCCATCATGTACTGTGCTTTTGAAAAGTTTGAACAAAATTGAACCATGCATTTCTGAGAAATCGTTGGGGCCAATTCTTTTTTTTGTATACCTTGTCGAGCCTCGTATGAGAGCGAACACACAATACACATCAAGGGGGGCATGGAACAAGAGAGGCGGGAGAGGAAAGGACAAAACAGTGGGGAACAGCAACATTAGCGGATCTATGGAAGAGAGAGGGATGGGTTGGGGAACATGGGGTATACAAGATGGACATTACAGGGACTTTCAGGAAGGAAAGCAGGGAATTTGATGAAGGTGGGTTTGGAGTGGATTAACGGGGATAGAAAAGATCGAGGATTTGGGTGGGGGACAATGAGAGCTGGTGGTGAACAGCCATTTTGAAGGCCTGGAGGGAAGAATGGGTTTGAACAGAGTGAGGGAGTTTATTTCAAAGGGGGGGGGGGTAGAGGAATGAAAGAGTGAAGGTGAGCAATGATTCGTGATTTTGGTAGTTACCCAGAAGGGGGTTGTTGGCAGACCTTGAGCGCCCTGCAGAAACATGGTGGGGACAAATCTCAGACAGCGGGGGGAAGGGGGGGCGAGACCGGAGGGGAGACTGCAGAAGACAGAAAGACCACTGACCTGCCTGTGGTGAGAGAGTGAGAGGCCCAAAGACTCAGCCACATCGCGGGAGATACCAATGATCCAAAATGCCTTGGTTTCCACAGCGTGAAGCTGAGAAAGGTGAGATGCAGGAGCACCAGCCCAGAGCGGAGAGCAGCACTCCATCAGGCTGTGGACGAGAGCTTTGCATGTGGTCAGGAGCTCAGGTGGGCTGAGGAAGGACTTTGCACGATGGAGGATTCCCAGTTGGTGACTGACTTTGGAGGCCAGGTTGGAAATGTGGCTTTCCCAGAAAAGGTCATGGCAGATAGTGAGACTCAGAAGCTTGAAAGAAAGGACTTCTTTCAGAGGATTGTTGAGAAAGTGGATTGGGGGGTGGCGGGGGGTCCAAACGGTCTTTTCAGAGAGACAAAGTGAGAGTGTGAGATTTGTCCGGATTGAAAGAGATGTTCGATGTGCTGGACCAGTTTGTGATTTTACCCAGGTCTGCAGAGAGGGAAGAAGCTGCTGCTTGCCGGTCTGAGGGATGACAGATGGTACGACAGAGGGTGGAGTCATCAGCAAAGAGTTAAACACGATTTTCCAGAGTCAGAGAGATCATTGATGAAAACCAGGAAAAGAACAGGGCCAAGTACGCTGCGTTGAGGAACTCGAGCCTGGACAGGAAGAGGGGATGAAAGAACTCTATTTAGGGCCACATGTTGGCTGCGACAGGAGAGGAAGTCTGCGAGCTATGAGTGGAGATGGCCTTGGATATTATAGGAAGAGTTTGGTGAGCAGGGCAGGGTGCCAGACCATGTCAAAAGCACGCGTTATGTCTCGGGATATGGCTCTGATTTCATGTCCGGAAATGAGGACCTCCATCCATTGTTGGGAGAGCAGAAGCAGTGTATCCAGAGTAGAGTGACCTGGTCTGAAACCAAATTCATGATCGGAAATCAAGCCATTGGAGAACAGGAAGGATTTAATGTCTGATGCAATGATGGATTCCATAACCTTGCTGATGATTGGGAGAAGGCTGATTGGTCTGTAGTTGCAGGGATCTGTTTTGGCACCTTTTTGTGCAGGGCAGTAATGTTTGCTGATTTCCAAGTAGATGGCAGATGACATTGAGAAAATGAGAGGGTGAGCAAAAGCAGAGGAGCATGTTTTTAGGACACGTGGGCTAATGCCGTCTGGACCGGTTGCAGCATCTGAATCGAGGTTTGACAGCAAGCTCTACACTTTGTCAGAGGAAAAGGACACAGAGTCCAGGGACAGTTGGGTAAGACTGGTAAGGTGGGTACAGAAAGCGATGGGTTTTGGACACAAGATTTTGATGCAAAAACCGAGTTTAGGCATTCAGCTTTTTCACGTGCGGTATCAGCAGTGCGGCCATTTGAGGTGAAGGAGGGGATGGAGGGGGAACATACATCAGAACAAAATGGCCACCAGTCGGCTATCTTGGATATGTTCTCAAATGAAAATTACGTGCATATGTAAGCAGTCATTCGTTATGTGTATGCCATGTTTGAACACCATTGGTAAATGCATATCTGAAAAATGGCTGAGGACGTGTTCAACATCGGAGTCCAATTCTCCCATTACCGAAACACGTGTCAAGAGGCAAAGAGAAACACGGGTTACCAGAACGCCGCCATTGCTCAACAAGCTATTAATCTGACCATAGCACATCATGCCTGTCCACATATGTGCAGATGCAACATAGCAATACATCACCCATCCTCCTCCTCAAACAATTAACACCCTTTTAACACCCCTCCCCCCCCCCCAGAGCAATTGTAATATTAAATTCTCCAGAAATGCCCATGGCTTACTTATTCATGCAATGCAAAATATGTCAATGAGAACAATGAATACTTCAGCCTTTGCACATTGCATGCTTGACCTTTCATTATTATTACAGCCACAGCAATCTGGTTGTTTTGGTTTTCAATCTCCTTGTGGATAATGCCTCCTGACTGGCTCAGGAACAATGTCGACCTTTGGGCCCTCAATATCATCCACTGCAACGTTGCTCTCCTCAGGTACCCGTGTGTCACTCCCCTGATGTTTAGGAGCTTCCTCCACTTCTGCTGAAAAACCAACATCACTGATGACCTTTGAACACAACATGGAAGCTCGTTGTCTGATCTGGTCGGCATGTCACATCCACATCTGCTGAATGCCTTCAGTTGACACCTCCACAGTATATGAAACAAATATATACAAATATATAAATTTATACATACATATCAAAATATAAGTAGAGGATAAATGGGGCTTCTAAGGCAGCCATTCAAATGAATGGGGGAAAAGGGAAAAACTTTCTAACTTAAGCCCCAAAAGCCCAAAATAGGAGACTGATTTACTCCCCCCTCCCATACAAGCAAATGTAAAATTGAGACTGACTCAAGCCCCAAAAGCTCAAAATGGGAAACTGATTCCCTTCCCTCCCATACAAGCAAATGTAACAAAGGAGACTGATTTTCTCCCCTCCCATACAAGCAAATGTTAAATTGAGACTGGCTCAAGCCCCAAAAGCTCAAAATAGGAGACTGATTTCCTCCCCCTTCCACACAAGCAAATGTAAAATTGAGACTTACTGATTAAAACACTTCTTTCCTTTCATATTTTCATTCCACTCAAAGAGCGAACCAATGAATATTTGTCCATGTTCTACTTTTGGGAATAACTTAATTTTCCTATTGCATTCATCACCATCGAATATATTCACAAAGATTACTTTGGAACTTAGTTCTTGGTTTAAGTATTTTTGTTGAGCAGAAATGAAATGATAAACTTCTCTTAATGCTCTTATTTGACCACCTCCTGAGCCACATATCATTTTGAGATTGAAGTAAATTGTTTTTCCATTGTTCAATTGATAACCATCAAAGTTTTCAGTCCATTCAAGGATATTAATTTTTTTATTTACATCCTCCAACTTATTTGTAATTAAATTTATCCACTTATTTGTTTTATCTACTTTTACCCCGGTTATTTCTTCAATAAGATTTATTTGATATTTCTCACATTCTTTATGTTTTCCATTTAAATACCAAAGTTGATTACATCTCCACTCTTTGGTTTGGTTATTGCTTGGTTCTATCATTTATAAATCAGTAAAAAGATGGCGGTAGCCTGTTAAAATTCCCAACCCAATATCTTAACACTTATACTTGCAACCATAAAAATAAGGGAGACTATTGATTCCATTCTCTGAAATATATATTTTATCATCAAAAGCTCCAAATGCTTTCTTATTTATCTCTTCTGTATATAATTGATGTTGTAAACTTCTTATTGCATTCATTTTTCTGCACTCTTCCTTCTTTAAGGTTAAACAGTTGTAATAATGTATAAAGTTTATTGTTTCCTTGATTATATTTTTCTTTATTCCCTTTAGCTTCTTATCACACCTTTCAATATTATTATTATTATCAATATACGTAAAAGCATAAGACTTTGATCTCAATCCTATAAATTTACTCATGACCTTTCTACCCAATTCATCTTTAAACTTACCAATAACCTATTTATTTTTTGATGAAAACAACACATCACCTGACTTATAATTACTTGTATCACATATATCAATATTTTCAATATGTCACTGGTCTTAATTTCTAATATAAAACTATCTGTATCCATATATAACAGACACATTATCCTTATACTTTGATTTTAAATTATTATAGTAATAGTCATACATTACCGACTTTGGCAAGTGAAGAATTGATGTTCCAATATAAATTGATTTATCCATTTCAAAACTTTTTTAAAATGAATAGCACAAAAGTTCTCTGAAAACACCTCCGCTCATTCAAAATTTGGTTTATAATTAACTTTGAAGCCTGTTTCCAAGATGTAGCAAGTCTTATGTTTTGTTGATTCCGAACATTTCCATAGTCTTTCCAAATACAGCTTTATTCATTAATTTACAAAAGTCCTTCTCAAAATCTGTTTTTGCTTCTGTTCTCCTTTTTGTATTAAAATCAATATACTTCTTTCGCCAATGACTTTGTTTAAATTTAAAAATCTGATGAATTTTCCTCACTCTCAACTCAGCAGATAAATATTCTCAAGTTCCTTTGATGCAAAACATAACTTTCTTTATCATTTCATGTCGTAAGTAGTTTTTCTGGAGATTTACCTTTTATATTCAATGATTGTTGGTAATCACTTAACCATTCTTTTCTTGGACTTTCTTAATCAGGGGCATAAGGTAGGTCTTATGCTTGTGATGAAGTTCTTCTGGATATTTTAAATCAACCTCAAAATAATATCCAACTTCAGCTTCATCCAATTCTTTTGAGAGGAGACAACAATGTCTTGTAAAACTTTTTCATAATGTTTTTCTTTAACCTATTTAAGTTTTCCATAAGGCAAAGATTGAGACAAAGCCCACCCATACACATTGTTAGCATCATAATACATTATGTAAGAGTTGTCCTCATTCTTATTATAATCAGGAAGATATTTGTAATTTGCTTGAGCATATCTCGTGGAACATATTTGAGATATTCCTCCTCGTTTAGCCTTCTCTATCATTAAAAGCATATCTATATCACTGATTAATTCCAAATTTTGTTTTGTCATTTTTAATATAGAACTCCAAGACAAGCCCAAGGCTGTGTAATAGTGTACGGGATCTAATCCATCAGAATTTTTACAATGATAGACTGTTCTAAAAGTTTCAAACACATCAGCCAATAACAATACATCAGTTTTAAGATACAAATCAAGATATTCTCCAAGATTCTTTACATTAAACTTCTCCCAAACCTTTTTAGCTTGTTTTTAATCTCTATCGGAAATATGAGTTTTATTCAACTTGCCATCGAAACTTTCCCTTGAAGGAAGTTGTGTTTCTTTAAATTTCTCAAATGAATCCATATGGTCATACAGATATATTCCCTTTTATGATAAGAGATCAATCTCTTCTTGATTTGAGAAATGTGATTTAAGATTCGGTAATTTTTCATATTTTATGCTAAGTTAGATAATGGACTTGTCATAAACTTGTATGTGTCAACAAATCCGATATGGGTTATGGGGGATGTATGAATTGTTTTCGTGAATGAGATGTATTTTTGATCTGTGTTAGGAATGGCAGAAATATCTCCCGATATCTTTGAAAGTTCATTTATAAATAGATGTGTGTCATAGTGAGCATTGTGTAGAAAGACAGGAATAAAGTTTGGGGGCTTGTAATTAAGATTACAATGGGAATGAGCTGGACCTCTATATTTTCCAGTAAGAAGAAAGTGATCCCTAACCTTGACCTCTCCCTCAATTTTTTCCTCACAAATATGACAGATACTGTTCTTTCTAAATTCCTTTTTCTCTTCCTTTGTGTTGTGTTTTTTTCTCTTCCTTTGTTAATGACATTGCTTTATAGGTTTTAACCATTATTTCTCTTCGTCTTGTACAGTCTTTTTCCAATCGTCTTTTATAATCCTCTGAGGAATCTTCTCCTCTATAAAGTTCTAACTTGTTGTATTCATCACCAACAGATGATTTGATATAATAACAGAAACCACAAGGAGTATGTTTTTGATATTTATTTGTGTATGATTTATTTGGATTTGGAGAAACGGAATCTATCTTTTCAAGGATACTTTCAAAATAAGCATATATCACAAACGGATGTTTTATAGATTTGTTAAAATCTTTGTATGATATGCTTGAACCTGCTTTTGGTAAATTGATTATGGTTGATTTCTGATTTCCACAATATTTTGAATGCTGATTTAATCGTTCTTTTGTGTGAAGGAAGTTGAGACATCTCTTACAAGGATACGTTTTACATTTTCTCTTGTATAGTTGTGATTTGGTAAATCTTGACAATTTTTTGATGAAAGCATTATGTGATTTTTCCTTTGAAGTAAAGTAGAGGAGGTCAATGTGTGTTTCATCATTTTTATAGCTATTTGAACTTTTTATTATCTGAACTTTGCTTGCATCCGTTAATCCATATACATTAACAGATAGATTATATTCATTTTCTCAAATTTAGGAATATCTCGCAATGACATTGGAAACTTTAAATCTTTAAATCTTTAACATTAAATGTATTCTCGTATTTGTTATAATGTTCAACCCTTTCAGGATTCCATTGTGGAGGATGTAAGTGAGCAAGAACAGACCAGAGAAAACATTTCTTATCTTTGTTTTGAATATTAACAACTGCTTTCTTAAGTTTTATCTCTTTTGGTAAATCATTATAAGAAGAAGCTTGAAGAGGATCTGATTTTAAGATGTGTTTATCTAAAAAGATTATTTTTGTAATAGTAAATCCACGACCTACTACAGTGTTCTCAACATCTTGTTCTTGTCTATTCAGTTCATCATAAACATCACATCTTACAAAATGTTGAAATGATGAGATAAAGTGAGGCTTTGTCCTCATTTCCGGGAGTAGTTTCATCACCTTATCTTACCATATTCAATTTTACTTCCATATAAAACTTAAAAGTTTCCATTTTACTTAATGTGTTTTTAATTAAATCGTTTCAATGCATTGTTTCACCATATCAACAGCTTCAATGATTGAAGATGGTCCAGGGTCTTGATCCTGAAACAATCTTATTTTTATATGTCCTTTAAGTGCCACATCAGTGTTTGCAATGGAGAATTTAGTGGCACCTTCCCTTTCTTCATTGTTCTTGTGTTTGCTTGATTAAAGGTGTTTTGTTATAATTTTTTTAAAGAACATCATTATCACATCTATCACAATGTTTTGTTTCTTGGTCAAGTCGAGATATTTGTCTGAAAAGATTGAATGTGTGTTTGTTGGTTTGAAGGTGTTTTTATAACATTTATATTCATGATTACAAACATCGTAGTAAGTTGTATTCACCATATTTATAAAACTAAACTTTACTTTAAATAAAATTTTCTTGATAAAAATTCCATTTAATTTATAGGTGAATCTGTGCTAAAAACCATTTTATCCTCCAACTTTTTTCACTAAATAAATACAATGTATCAAGACACAAAAGACAAGTTTCAATCAACCTCTTCATTTGTAAAAGATACTGAGAAATATGTCAAGGATGTAAAATTGAATAAAGATAAATATAATAACAACTGGATAAAAACAATTTTGGCGAATAATAATATGAGTTCTTCAATTTCCTTCAGTGGATGGGCTTTTAGTATATCTGGAAGGACATCAATTAAAGTAGCCCCAACAAAAGTTTCTCCTCTCCTTCGAGCAATATATTCAAAACTAGAAAAAGCAATGAAACAAGAAAAAGTATCAAAAAAGAAAAACCTCATGGATGATGCTTGAGAAAAAAAACATAAGACCATCTGTAATATGCAAGAAGAAATTTGTATTTTTTTCAACAACCCAAAATATTTAAATCCTGATGAAATAAAGGATGTTAATATATCAGGTGAAATGACATTTTGTTCAATAGTAGTTAAGGATCATTTTAAAATTACCTTTAATGTTAAAAAATGTAGTAGTTGAATCTGTTATTGAAAAAAAGTGCATCGATATAGATGGTAATGTTTTTTTCTACTCATTAAATATGAGTCATTATTCAAATGAAGATTTTGAATATACGTATACGTATACGTATATACATAAACATACACAGACACACCTGGTGTTGGTTTAATGGCTAGAGTGGTGGGCTTGGGATCCTCAGGTCCTGAGTTCAAATCCCACTTTGCTGTTGAATTAATACCAGGTGGGGTTTACTCAGCGTGTCATCCATCTGAGGTCGGCAAAATGAGTGCCAACATGCTAGTATCCTGTGTCGGAGTAGAAACCTGCCCAGGATTGTGCCCAATAGCCCAGGAAACTGCTTAGGCAGCACCAACGCTCTGCGAAAAGAATATGGTACCGATGGATGGATATATATATATATATATATATATATATATATATATATATATATATATATATATGTTTATATATATACTGGCACTCCTCACTTAACGACTTACCTGTTTAACGACCGCTCGGACTTACGACCAGCCCTCCGACCAGTCGGTATTGTACGCTGTACAAGAACTTTGGTTGTGGAAACAGCAGCGCGGCGTCTCAGCGTAATTTCCTCGCCATCTCAAGTCCTTCCATTTCACTATTACTACCACACTTTGAAGGATTCAATGACTAAAATGTTAATCTGAATGTCTTTTTTTTATAACTGTAATGTGTTTTGGTACATCAGTTTTATAATTTTTGCTGATTGTATTTTTATGTTCTGTAATATGTAAGAGTTATGCAAATTAAAACAAAGTTGTCAAGTTGGAGTTTCCTTTAGACCTTTTCTTTATTCAGAATAAATAAAAACGATAACCTGTATTTACAGTATGCAAACCTAAGTAATGTATATTAGAGCTTATTTCCTCTATTCTGTTTATTCCAGTGTACAGTACAGTAGTACACTACTGTATAAACATTGAAAAATATATCCTTGCTTATCGACCAATTCGCTTAACGACCTAGTCATAGGAATGGAACTTGGTCGTTAAGTGAGGAGTGCCGGTATCTGTATATATAACAGGGTGTCCTAAAGAAATGTACTCGCTCTTTAAATGATAATAAATGCGTTGTTTATTGACTTAGAAACAAGATTAATGGTTAAATGTATAAGTTGATAAATGCATGTTTACAAATGTTCAAACTGATGACCATCACGTTTCAAACACAGCTGATAACGTGGACCAATGGATTCAACAGCGTTACGAATCATTTCATTGGGAACTGCAAGACATTGTCTTTCAATTTTCTCTTTCAGCTCATCGACTGTTGCTGGTTTTGAGCTGTAAACCTTATCTTTGAGATATCCCCGTAAAAAGAAGTCAATTGCAGTGAGGTCTGGGGAACGCGCAGGGAATTCAACACTACCTCTTCGCCCAATCCATCTGTTCGGAAAAGTTGCTTCAAGATAGGCCCTTGCATCACGGTGGTAGCGGCTAGGTGCTCCATCTTGCTGAAATTAAATCTCTTCGTCACCAAATATCTCTTCAACACATGGACCAACGGATTCCTGCAGCAAGTTTAAGTAAACATCCCCAGTGACAGTTTGGTCAAAAAAGAATGGCCCGAGGATGCCCAATGCTGATATCCCACACCACACAGTAACCCCTGGTAAGTTTAAATGGTGTTCCATAGTCACATGCGGATTTTCAGGAGCCCAGTACGTGCAATTGTGTCAGTTAATTGAGCCATTTAATTTGAAGCTGGCCTCATCGCTCCAAACAATTTTGGATAGAATTGCTGCATCTTCTTCGCATTTTCCCAGGTACCACTCACAAAATTCAGCTCTCCGGTCAGGATCATCTTCATTTAGAGCGTGGATTAATTTTGGAATGTAACTTTTCCAATTAATTCGCTTCAAAATGTGATGGGCGCTTGATTTTGGGATTTCTGTCTCACGAGCCATTTGTCGTACAGATTTCTGTGGGAATCGATGGAGGGTTTCCAGCAATTGATTTTCCTTTGCAGGGGTGGTTGATGACCGTGGTCTTCCTGAACGCTCCTTATGGACGTCATGCACAGTTCCATCTGTTTCAAACTTATCTCGGATGCGAGCAATGGTGCGTCGCGTTGGTGGATCTTTGTGAAAATGTCTTCTAAATTGTCTTTGCACTTCCATGATGTTTTTGTGCTTCCAGTAGCACTTTATGATAAATTTTCTTTCTTCAAAACCTAGTCGTACTTATGCCATTATGAGGGTCTATTTGATCTGAAAATAAATGAAAAATTCAATGAGTTATGAGGAGCCAAAATGTGAGTACATTTTTTTGGGGACACCCTGTATATATATATATATATATATATATATATATATATATATATATATATATATATATATATATATATATATTGTTACAGGAATACTGTACTAAATATAGAATTAGCTCAGTTCCCCCCATTAAATTCTTGTAGGTTGTGTGGTATAAGGGACGATATGTGTGTGTCGGGAGGTGTAACAGACTGTTTTTGTGTTCGTGCAATGGTAGTGAAACGAGAGATCGCCATTATTCCTTCCTCATTCCAGAATAGGCCCCTCCCAGTCGGCTGAGAGAAGTGGCCTAGAGTGAGGGGTGTGGCCTGGACAGGAAGTGACGTGAAGGGGGAGAGCCTTTGGTCAGGGAGTCGCCGAGACAGACGTGTGTCGAAGGAGCTCGCGTGTCGAACTGAGAGAGAAAAGAAAAAGGCAGTGGTGAATCGACCGGCAGAGAAAGCGGAACCTGCACATCGATTCACCTCACGACTCAAAGGAGAAAAGAAAAGGGGACGAAAGGAGTGCTGTGTGTGAGGAACGGCTGGGTTCTCGAGGCGTGCTCGTCGTCTCTTCGAAACGAGCGAACGAAGGAGGCACCGTGTTGGGTCTGCCGGGAGAGACGCTGAACCGACCTGCACGTCGGTGATTCGACCGAGATAGGAACTGAGGGGACGAAGCGGGAGTCGGGCTTCGAGGCGGGAAGGCCGGAGAGGATACGCCGGAGCGTCTGACGGTCCTTGCTCACCTCACGGCTCGACACGTTGTGATCCGCCTGCGGAACTCGGACCTCGGCTGGGACCTTGTATGGAGAACAGGCCAGGCCGGGATTCGTGTGGTGAACCCTGGAGAGACATCGTCGACGTGGCGCGGAGCCACAGCGCGCTGAGGAGAACCGCGCACGCGGTGACTTGGGCGGGAGCTGGAGTGCTGCGCCGCCATTTCTTGCTGTGCGGCATGTTTGAGCGGGAGTTCGAACCCGTGGAAACCCGCTGGTTTTTACGAGCGACCTTCGTGCTTTTGGGACATGGTCCTCTCGTCCATGAGCCATCACCAAGTACTCTGTCTTGTCCTGCATGCATGTTTGTTTGCACGTGTTGTATAAGGCATATTTCGTAGTAATCCCCTCGAAACCTATTAGCCATGGTCCCCTAGTTAAGAACGGGTTGATTGTTAATGAAACCACCATCGTGTTATTGCTTGTGCTGTGATCCCTGATGTCCTCAATAAATCTGGTTAATTCTGTTGAAGTTGCCGCTATGGATTAATGCGTGTCGTGTCGAGGAACGATCCGTTCGATTGGCATATAAAACCAAAATGGTTACAGACTGGTAGACTCCGCTCGGTCACTGACAAAGCCAGTCTGTAACTAGGGGTTCTATCTCCCCAACTGGTAAGGTACAGGATTACGTTGGTATCGCGATTAAAGACGCGTGACCCGAGGCCTGTGCCGAGCCGGCCGGCGTTATAGTCTCCAGGAGACGGTGGTGGCGAGGGTGGCACCAGGGACCAGGTCAGATTCCCGCCATCCCGGATCCGCAACAATATATTCACATTATATATATATATATATATATATATATATATATATATATATATATTTTTTTTTTTTTTTACATATATATATATATATATATATATATATATATATATATATATATATATATATATATATATATATGTGTGTTACTTTATTGGCAAGCCACAAAAGAGAGATTCACGGAAGTGTTTATCAGGAAATGGTACTTTCATGAATACACAGTGGAATATCGCTCATTTGTCGGTGTATTCGCATTCCACATTGGTCAGTTACATATCTTAGCATTGAATATTTAGGAGTGTGAAGGAGGCTTAATGTTGCTTTATCAGAAACTGTGATGATGTGTTGACATTGAGTTCACCACAATCTTAGAGTGCTGTTGTTTTTGTTCTTGTTTTTGTCTCCATCCCCAGATGCTACAGTGGATAGGAATCAGTTCCCGAGGCTTACTGACAAGTCAAGTCTGCCGTACACTGAGGCCTTCATACTAGAACTGTTCCGCCATTCCTCTTTTCTCCCTCTGTCCGTCCCACATTGGTCAGTGTGCTGAGATGTATAATACGTGGCAGAAAAAATATCAATGTTCATCATTGTTATCATTTGAAACAAATTAAGTTCATTAATGAGCTAAACTTTTTATCATGAACTCCACCAATCCCTGTAGCACCACAAGAGACGTTGTATTTGAAGGTTACTTCATTCCCAAAAATACCTGCGTGTTTGTGAACCAATGGCAATCAAACCATGACAGGTAATACATCATCGCATCGCTACAGGAGTACAGTGTGTGTCAATAAAAGTTACACAGACTAAGATATTCGGAAAATTAATTATATAGCAGAGAGAGAAGCAATACCTGAAATATGGCGTGAGTGTGTAATGGCGATTATGCATAAGGCCAAAAAAAAAAAAATGTTGCATTGGCGTAACCCGCCCGACCCTAAAAATTCCGCCGACCCTACGTTTTTTTTTTTTGTTTTTTTGCTATCGAAAAATTTTGCCGACCCTATTTTATTGCTATTTTTGTTGTTTTGCTATCGTTTTCAAGTATCTTGTTGATTGCGATCGCGATCGCAAAAACCCGGAAGTGTTTCGGACAGAACCCGCCGACAAAAAGGGTGGTACTCGAGCCGGGGGAGATTTTGGGAGGGATTTATTAGGAAAAAAAAAAAAAAAAAAAGATCCCGACCGATCTACCCTATTTTTCAGTGACCCGTTACGCCAATGCAACATTTTTTTTTTTGGCCTAAGGTAGTGCAGAATTACAAGATAATATCACATTCGATATATAAAATCTGTTCACATTTTATTGGGACACCTTGTATCAACATCCCCTTCCGGCTATTTCAATCTCTCGTGCTCCGATCACCATTACTGTGCAGAAACATGTTCATGGTGTTCCCAAATGGGCATTGTAATGTAATTATTTACAGCAAGAAAATCTCTCATTATTCAAAATACATGGAGGGAGGAAACAAAATAATGTTGGAAGATGACAACGGCAAAGCTTATAATGAGCATTTCCAGAAGACTCCCCGTTTATTCCAAACCTGTGATGAACTTGTGTGTGTTTTAGTACAGTGTCTCTGATGTAAAATCTCGGCCCACGTGAATTTTTCAGTTCAGGTCTGTCTGTTCGAGAATTTGGGGGAAAAACAAACAAACAAATAACCAGGTCTCTGGTTATTCCTTACACCTTGCAGATTGTTTATAAAAATTCAGGATCACATGATGCTTAAAACAAATACTATCCTGATAAGTTTTTTTTTTTTTTTTTTTGTCCACCAATTGTTAAAAACATCCCACAGCATGTCGTCAGCATGAGATTGTATGCCTGATCCTTCCAATAGGACCATACACTGTTCAGAGCATTGGTGCTGCCAAATCAGTCTCCTGGGCTGGTGGGCACATTCCTAGACAGGTCACCACTCCAACACAGAATACTCAATGGTTCAATCATCCCACCAAGCTGGTACTCATTTTGCTGACCTCAGAAGGATGACAGGCTGCGTTAGCCCCACCTGGTAGTAATTCAACAGCCAAGCAGGATTTGAACTCAGGACCCTAGGATCCCAAGCTCACCACTCTCACCATGAAGCCAACACCAGGCTTTTTATATGCCTAATCGAATTTATGGAAAATGTGAGGTGTATTTTTTTTTTAACTCCATTACGGATTACTTTGCATGGCAGTGTTCCCCAAACATTGTCACACTGTATTGCGAGTTGAACATTTAGATTTTAAAAGCTCAGATGTACATTGTAAAGGGGACACTTTGAAGTTTCGTTTCAAATTATGAGAAAAGTTCAAAAACTTCTTCCATAAGTTGTGGAGCACCTTTTGCCTGTTTCAGCTGTCATGTATGAAGTTGTATTTAAGAGGGTATCGAAACATATGTCATGAGAACAAACCAGTGCAAGTTTTCACCCTGAACGTGAACAGTTTCATGGCAATGCTCTATTTCTTGACTGCTTTGCAGAAACCTTTGGAAAGATCCGGAACGCTTCATGCCTGAGCGCTTCTTCATGAGCGATGGTCAAATCGACCGCGTTGTTGGAAACAACGTGCTGTTATTCGGCATGGGCAAGCGACGCTGCGCTGGGGAAGCCATTGCTCACATGGAAGTGTTCCTCTTCCTAGCGATCCTTTTGCAGCAGGTTCACATTGAGGTGCAACCAGGCGAGGCCATCGACCTGACTTCATCATTCGGCATGTCGCTGAAGCACAAGCCCCAGAAGTTTTCCTTTACAGCACGGAAGTGAAAGATTTCTTGAGTTGGAAAATTGCTCAAGAAAGAGAAACTGATTTAGGGATGAAAAATTTCAAGCAGAAACAGCGATTGCATTACTTTTCCTGCAAAGCAGCCAGTAGGCGCATTGATTAACAGTTTAAGCCTTAATGGCTCATTTTAAAGTATATTGTGCTTCAAAATTACTTATTAGTTCATGGAAAATTTATTTGAGAACATATAAAAATAAAAATAAAATTCACCACTGCACACTAGTTGAGCAACTTGTACATATCATGTTGTTCTTCTTTCGGCTGCTAGGGGTCGCCACAGCGGATCATCCGTTGTGATCCACAAACTGATTTGGCACAGGTTTTACGCCGGATGCCCTTCCTGATGCAATCCTGGTCGCCTCTTACGACACAGGGATAAGGATTGGGTTTCGCCATGATTCCGGGCTGCCCTACACCCTCTCATAGCACTGCCCGTCCTCAAGCGATCCTCCAACCCAAACCTCCGAGTAGCCGGATTACAGGCGCACGCCACTACGCCCGGTTAACTTGTACATATGATATGTGATGGATAATCAGATCATGAGATATTGAACAAATATAGGAGATTATATATGTATATATATATATATATATATATATATATATATATATATATATATGTATATATATGTATATATATATATATATGTATATATATATATATATACACACATATATGTACATACAGTGGGGAGAACAAGTATTTGATACACTGCCGATTTTGCAAGTTTTCCCACTTACAAAGCACGTAGAGGTCTGTAATTTTTATCATAGGTACACTTCAACTGTGAAAGACGGAATCTAAAACAAAAATCCTGAAAATCACATTGTTTGATTTTTAAATAATTAATTTGCATTTTATTGCATGAAATAAGTATTTGATACATCAGAAAAACAGAACTTAATATTTGGTACAGAAACCTTTGTTTGCAATTACAGAGATCAGACGTTTCCTGTCGTTCTTAACCAGGTTTGCACAGACTGCAGCAGGGATTTTGGCCCACTCCTCCATACAGATCTTCTCCAGATCCTTCAGGTTTCAGGGCTGTCGCTGGGAAACACAGACTTTCAGCTCCCTCCAAAGATTTTCTATTGGGTTCAGGTCTGGAGACTGGCTAGGCCACTCCAGGACCTTGAGATGCTTCTTACGGAGCCACTCCTTAGTTGCCCTGGCTGTGTGTTGCGGGTCGTTGTCATGCTGGAAGACCCAGCCATGCCCCATCTTCAATGCTCTTGTTGAAGGAAGGAGGTTGTTGGCCAAGATCTCGCGATACATGGCCCCATCCATCCTCCCCTCAATACAGTGCAGTCGTCCTGCCCCCTTTGCAGAAAAGCATCCCCAAAGAATGCTGTTTCCACCTCCATGCTTCACAGTTGGCATGGTGTTCTTGGGGTTGTACTCGTCCTTCTTCTTCCTCCAAACACGGCGAGTGGAGTTTAAACCAAAAAGCTCTATTTTGGTCTCATCAGACCACATGACCTTCTCCCATTCCTCCTCTGGATCATCCAGATGGTCATTGGCAAACTTCAGACGGGCCTGGACATGCGCTGGCTTGAGCAGAGGGACCTTGCGTGCACTGCAGGATTTTAATCCATGACTGCGTAGTGTGTTACTTATGGTTTTCTTTGATACTGTTGTCCCAGCTCTCTTCAGGTCAATGACCAGGTCCTGCCGTGTAGTTCTGGGTTGATCCCTCACCTTTCTCATGATCATTGAGGCTCCACAAGGTGAGATCTTGCATGGAGCCACAGACTGAGGGAGATTGACTGTAATCATGAACTTCTTCCATTTTCTAATAATTGCGCCAACAGTTGTTGCCTTCTCGCCAAGCTAAGCCTATTGTCCTGATGCCCATCCCAGCCTTGTGCAAGTCTACAATTTTGTCCTTGATGTCCTTCGACAGCTCTCTGGTCTTGCCCATTGTGGAGAGGTTGGAGTCTGATTGATTGAGTGTGGACAGCTGTCTTTTATGCAGATAACGAGTTCAAACAGGTTCAGTTAATACAGGTAATGAGTGGAGAATGGAAGGGCTTCTTAAAGACAAAACTAACAGGTCTGTGAGAGCCGGAATTCTTACTGGTTGGTAGGTGATCAAATACTTATTTCATGCAATAAAATGCAAATTAATTATTTCAAAATTATACAATGTGATTTTCAGGATTTTTGTTTTAGATTCCGTCTTTCACAGTTGAAGTGTACCTATGATAAAAATTACAGACCTCTACGTGCTTTGTAAGTGGGAAAACCTGCAAAATCCGCAGTGTATCAAATACTTGTTCTCCCCATTGTATGTATTTATATGTATATCGACAGGGTGAGTCAAAAGTAGCACCCAATTTCTGTTTTTTCGTTCTGATTTCTGATTCCTTCTGGGAAGTCATGTTGTTAATACTCGTCTTGCAGATTATTAATTTTCGTAATTTTTTTTTAAATTTTGTTTTGCAGGTTATTGCTGCGAGTTTGGAAAGTTACCTGAATTTGCACCAAATTGAACTTAATGGTACAATTAACAGACACAATTGTGTCTACTGGGCTGTGAATAACCCAAGAGTGACAGTTGAGAAGAAGGTAAATTTACCTGGAGTGACAGTTAGGGCAGCCATATCTCCATTAGGGATAATTGGACCCTTTTTCTTTGAGGGATCTTTCACTGTAAGAAATTTACCTGGATATGCTGCAGGCCTTCTTTTGGCCCATGGTACAAGATCAGGACTGTTATTTCCAGCATGATGGAGCTCCACCTCATTATGGACTTTATGTTCGTCAGTGGCTTGATGAAAACTTTCCCAGAAAGTGGATCGGCCGCCGCGCTCTGATTGAGTGGCCGGAGACCTTACACCTCCAGATTTCTTTCTTTGGGGGTTCATGAAAGATCTTGTTTATCGTGAAAAGCCTCATACCATTCAGGAATTGAAGGCTCAAATCACTGCAAAGTTTGAGGAAATTGATATCGAACTCTGCAGACGTGTGTGCCGCTCTGTGCCTGCTCGGCTGCAATTGTGCATCGATCACGAGGGAGGGCACTTTGAAAATTGCAAGTAAAACAGCTTGGCACAGTTCCGTAATAATTTTTTCTTGAATAAATGGTTCGATAAACATGTCATTCATTTATTTCTACCTTCTTGTACACTGTAATACAAAGGGCAAACAAATAAACTGACAGAAATTGGGCGCTACTTCTGACTTGCCCTGCATGTGGTACCCTTTTTCGTATTTTACATTCCAAGACTTTCCAGGACCCCACAGGCATATTATAATAACCCCCTACCACAAAGCTCATCAGCAAGGTGATGCGAATTATCCAGGATTTAAAGTTGACCACTCTCCTGTTTCATTTGAAAAACATATTAAGTAACTTTTGACAGGACATTTTGGTGGGATGGATACAGCAGGCCTGTGGAGACCAAAGCAGGCCAGATATCAACACTAGGGATAGATGAGAACCAAATGGCATTGTTTGATGGTGTGATGGACAAACGTAAAATCACTCATGCATGACCAACTAACTGCCTTCAAGCTGGGCTTCTGATTGAAACTGTCAGCCAATCAAAGTGGATGTGGACCCTTCTGAAAAAATGAAATAAAAATTAAACACCTTTCATAGTACGTATTAAATGTATTCTTCAACCCCTTATTTTCCCCTCATTTTTTGGGAAAACAAGTTTCCTTATACGTGGGGATTTACGGTATATTTAACCCCCAGGATTGATGATCTTGTCAGCGACAGACAAAAATGATATCACAAAAAATGTCACAATTTTAATTAAAGGAAAGAATAAATCATGGGATAGCCCAAAGGGTGTCGATCCAAGCCAAAATGTGGGGAGGACAGGTAACTTGACCCTCTCCCAAGGTGTGCCCAGGCAATAGTGTTACGGATTTAGAAACCTTGTACACACAATCAGCCAGAACCCCATAGTTCAATTATTTTGATAAGTACGTGTTTATAGTTAGAATCCATCTCCTATGTCTAATGGGAATTTTGTGTGTGCGCTACGAGTTAATTTTGAGTTAGGTTTTTACAAGTACATCATCAACAACAACTACAGCGACACCGACCCGCACTGACCCGGTCGCCATTGCCCACGTGTTTTTGGCTGAGGGCGTGGGCGGAGCCTCCGTCGCTTCGGATCGAGGCTCCGCTCCAAGGAAGGGCATGGACCGTTTCCTCCAGCCAATGAACGGAGGGCGAGCACCACACGTGCGCCCCAGCCAATCAGGAGGATCACCACGAGTCGTCCGACAACCCCTCATCCAATCAGGGGGCGAGAGAAGAAACCCCTCCCATCCTCAAGAGAGAAAAAGGGGACGAGAGGACGACAGATGGGAGTGATTGTGGCGATTGGCTTGGTCTGCGGTCGTGGTTCGAGCGATCTGCAGTCCTTTGCGGTGGTTTACCGTGGTGGTGGTGACTGAAGAGGAGTGATCGAGGCAACTGCCTAGTGTCTGGAGTGATTGTGGCGATGGCTGAGCGTCTGCAGTCGTGGTGGCTTGGTCTTGTTCGTGGGCCGTGGACTTCGGGTTGTGGGTTCGAGTCCCACCGTGGTGGTTCGGAGTCTGTGTGACCGCACGAGGCGGGAAGGTACCCCGGCCCAGCTTTACCAAAAACAGACCCACGGGGTCCATTTCGTGTGTGTGTGTGTGTGTGTGTGTGTGTGTGTGTGTGTGTGTGTGTGTGTGTGTGTGTGTGTGTGTGTGTGTGTGTGTCGCTGTCCTGTAAGTAGAAACTGTTAAGTGCTTTTCGTTCCTTGTAAATTGTATTTCATTTATTCGGATAACTCTGCTCTTTTTGTGCTTCTCCTCCCCGATTATTGTTATAAATTAACCCCTGTTAAATGTACCAGCTCGTTTTCTGTGCTTTCTCCCATTGGCCTAGCATGGTGCGGGTTTGAGAATTAGTAAGGCCGTTCGTGCCGTAAATTGTTCATTTCAACCGACGGATCTTGGTAATCCCTGCTCGGTTGACACCCGGATAGGGCTCGGTAAACGGTCCGTTCTGCCCGAGGTCTGTTGAGGGTGTGGTTTTCCCCGGTAGTTGGACGACGTAGGTACTAAGTTATATTGAAATTAGGCAATTAACCCTACCCCACTCCGTCAAAATATTGGCGACCACGGTCCGCTAAGGGACCCGTGAACCCTCGGACTTATCCGAGAGTCACGACCTAAATTCCGGGTGTTCGGTGGGAGAGGACTCGACTGCTCCACCTAGTGGTCATTTATCGCCACCGACCCCCAGCCCACAACAATAGATCACCATGACAATTGCTCCCCACCAATCGATTAGGTGACATGAACAATGGACTGCAACGTTTTTTTCAGTTCCAGATCCGGTATATTAATACAGTGTATTACTACATGTACACATACAGGTACATATACTCATACTGTACTGTATTTATCCAAATAGAGTGTGATGGTTCGGAACATTGGAAACGAATGTATTTTCCAACTCGTGGGGATCCAGTGCACTCACTGTATGAGTGTGAGCGACAGAGCTGCCGTCAGTGGGTGTGAGCGGCCAGCCAGCGCCGTGTGTAGAAGAGACCGTGCATATAGGGGGCATAGGTAGTGTACATCATGTACACAACCGTCACCTCCTATATGCACTGTACAGCACATGTACAGTACATGAGGTATATCTACAGCGTGGGGCTGCATGGTATAATGATAAGAATAGCAACAAAGGCTTATCGCTGCGTACCAACAGCTATTGCTTGTTTTTTTTTTTGCATTTTTCAAATAGGCATGGGACTCAATGTGGGGGGGGGAGGGGAGACAGAGTATATTCTGTCCCCTCTGGTAAAAAAGTGGGAGGGACATGTCCCCCCCCCCGTCCCCCCAAGGATCGACGCCCATGGATAGCCCAAAAGGATTTAGCTTTGTGGGGCTTCAAAGCATGCAAATTTTTTGAGATGTAAACCGACCTTGGGGTGGTTTCTGCCCCAAGTAACTTGTCGTCCTGTGTGTGTACATTTTTGTATGGTGTTGTAATCATATTGTAGTTGTATAACTTGTAAAAAGACGTGAATCATCCTTGAAACAAGAAGCCTGATGTTGGCTTAATGGTTATGCTGGCTGACTGGCTTTAGATCTTAGGGTCTTGAGTTCAAGCCTCTTCCAGTCTTTGAATTAATACCAGTTGGGTATTAATTCAATGATATGAATAAATACAATGTGAATATATATGTATATATATATATATATTGTTGCGAATCTGGAAGCCATTATCGCACTAATCATTCAGGTCCTTTCGCTCAGTTATCTCATTAAGTACGTGTTCTATAGATAGCTCCGTTCCATTGTTTAATGGGTAAATCTATGTAATTGCGCTGTGATTTATTTTAATAGTTAGGTCAGAACAACAAAGAAGAACCCCCCCCCCCAATTCCGTGATTCAACATTAAACAGCGTCCCATGATTCAACAGCTGACTCAGCAGCGTAAACAGGAATGATGGGGGTTGGGACGGGTCGTCACGAGATTCATCAAGGTGAACAGCCCCCACCCGCGTTTGCGGGGGGGGGCGGCGCACAAGGGCGCATGAGTCACGCCGAAGCGAGGCGGGGCGAAGAGGAATAAGGAAGGGACCCTCGGCTTGGCTCGAGTTGGTTCTTGGTTCTTGTCGGGTGGTCGTTGGTGGTCGAGTCATGTGGTTATTCTTGCTCTGCTTCGTGGTCTGGTTCGGCTGGCTCTTCTTGGTTCGTGGAGGTCTTCGTGGTCTCTGCTTGGTTCCCGGCTTGGTGCGACTCCTTGGCCTCATCGTGGTCGGTGGTTCTTCGGGGAAGCGACGCATCGGGTCGGGAAGAATTGGCGACTCGTCTCACCAGCACGTGGTCCGGAGCACGAGAGGATCCACCGGAGCTCGGAAAGGATCGCGGCTCGCAGTGATTGGATCCAGTTCACCCTCGCTGGTGCCAGATCCGAACAGCTCGAAGACCACACGAGGTGGAAAGGTCCCAGATAGGTCCTGGGCTTCAGCTCATCTGTCCCTCCGAGCTGAAGTACGTATTGAAGGCATCAGCCACCATTTCTTGGGTGTGTGTGTGCGTATGTGTGTCCGTGGGCCCGTCTAACAAGTAGAGAACTGTTAAGTGCTTTGTGTGCTGTAAATGATTGCATTGCATTTCGTATAGTCGGTTTAAATCTGCTCTTATGTGTTCCCTAGTTCCCCATTATTATTAATAAATACCCCCATTGTTGAATGTAACAGCTCGTTTTGTGTTTCTTTCATTGGTTCTACATGACACGTGTTTGAGGATTAGTGTTCGTAATTTGTTCATTTGGTCTAGCCCGACTTTGGTAATTCGGCTCGGTGAAGCAGGATCCGAGTCAGCGATAGTGACTCGATTCGGACAAAGTCGGCCGAGGGTGAACTTCCCCAGTAGTCGGACCACGTGGGTACTTAGGTAAATTGAAAAGTTGGCAAACGACCCTACCCCATGTGGCCTATCAATTGGCGAAGATCGGTCCGATAGGGGACCTGTCAGTTCGGGAGTTATCCGGGGCGACGACCTTTACATTTCGGGCAATCGGTCGAGCCGGCTCGCGGCTCCATCTCGCTGTCGCGCTCACGGTCGACCCCCCGGCCCCGTTACAGTGGTGTCAGTAGTAGAGATACGAACCCCTCCGTCTCCTTAGCGAAATTGACGGACTCTGATCAGGGGTGTACGGAGCGAAACCTCCACCATGGAGGTGCAGAAAAGAAAAAGAGTCTCGCTCCAGGTATACGGCCCTGCAGGATGTGGTGGACATCCTGTAGATTTGGGCAAAGGAAGCACCAGCTCGTGGGATGGGTTAGTTTAGTTAGACCAGCTTCATGGGGACATGGGTTGTTCCTCATGGAGCCCGTGGAATGGGTTAGTTCGAGGGATTTTAGCATAGGTTTAGAAAATGGATTTTTGGATTTTGGAGACAGTGACAGACATTGAATGTGTAGTGGGGACACAGCTTAGCTACGTAGGATTAAAAGGAACGTGCATGAGAATAAGGGACGACGAGGAGCACGAGTTAGTTAAGGGAATTTAGTTAGCAGAATGGCAGGATTGGAGTGTGATGTGAATTGGAAAGAGGAAAATGTACTTGATGAATGAGTGTGGGACAGCGGGCCCGAGTGAGTGAATGGAGCGAATGTGGAATGCATGGTGCGAATGACTGATTGGCGGGAGGAGTGAAACCCACTCAAGGGACCCTGGGGTCAGTTTCATGTTAGTTCGTAGGTAGTTAAATTTACAAAAAGGAGGTCGTTTTGTTGTTCATGTGGAGAGAAGGCACGAAACCCATTTGGATGGGTGCAGGAGTTCATGGACTGGCTGGGAACGTGGCTGTTGAATGGTGAGTATTGTTTAGAGGGCACCCCGGGCACCGGACTAGTCAGCCAGAGTAGGCCAAGGGACCGGGATAGTGTGGTGGGCATGGGCAACCCGCGGATCGGGACCCGTCGTGTCAGAATGTCACGTGGGCAGTGTAGTGGGCATGGGCGACCCTCGGAAAGGGACCCGGGGTACCAGCATGTCACGTGGGCATCTGAGGGGGGCAATGCCAGAGAGGGCAACCCCCCGCGTTGTAGGAGCAGCTCGGCTCGGAGGCATCCTGAGGTCCCGGGTGTGCTATGGTTGGAGATTCGGCAGAGGGAACATTCCTGCCAAGTTGAGCCACGCTGCCCAGCCATGAAATTGTGCGAGGGCACGAATGAAAATTTGAGGGCAAGGCCCAAATGTATAATGGACACCAACACAGGTGACGGGAATCATGGTTTTTAGAACCTATAGTTTAAAGTGTCAGGCATTTTTGGAAAGCCCCGGGGTAGTTTAAGGTTCATGAATGCTCGGATAGTTAGGAGACGTACCCCTTTGCACCATCCATCCCTTCGCTCGTCGTAGGCCGCTGGACCCACCTTGGTATATCGCTGAACTCTGAGGAGGCCATTCTGACGCTTTGTTGGGCCTCAAGACAGGATGCTAGTTTTTCCCTATTCCCCTCCAAATAGGATTTTAGGGGTTGGGAGTAGGCTAGGTTGACACGATAGGATAGCCGGACAAAGACGATAAAAGGGGGTTAGGGAGACGAGATTATAAAATGGAAGTAAAAATAATAAAAATAAAGAGGGGCTAAATTTTGTTGTTGTGTTGGAAATTAAGGGAGTGGGTATAGACACAGACAGGCAAAGGCGATAGGTTAGGTCTGAGCCCGCCTTTGAAGTGGCCGGCACCACTGCACTCCCTCCAGACCCACATGGAACAAAACCAAAGGCCGGCCAGCTTCACCTGCCGGCCTGTTTGCTGGATTGCCTGTTCCGCATGGCCTTGCCTTGCTATGCCTCGTTTGCCTGCCTCTGCCATGACCCCATGCCTGCTACCCTTGTTTGCGTTGCCCCTATGTCCATCCATCACCATGGGCGCCCCGAGTGTGGGACATGGCAGAGATCGTCCGGTGTTTGCCAAGACTGCCCTGCCGGCAGCCACACCACGGTGACTGCATTGTGCAGCCCGTGCATCGTTTTGTATCCATGCAGCTCCATTTTTGTGTTTTTGCATCTTCCATCTGCTGCATCATCCATCTGGTTCATTTCAGGGAGGGGCCAGGGACTGCATTGGGAGCCGGCTACCTCCCTGTCCTTGCACAAGGGAGCCAGAGACTGCATTTGGGCAGCCTGGCTACCCCCTTCAAATGGCCTGTGGCATGACATATGGCATGCCGGGTTAGGGTGAGTTGCCTCCAGCAGCTGAAGACTAAGAAAAAAAGAAGGGACCTGTTGAGCAGGCCCTGAAGACATCTGACCATCAGCTCCGGAGCACTCACCTTCACAAACTGTGACTAACCTTGCCATGCCTTTCTTCCACAGATGCCAGGTCCTGGGCCATGGCAAGTGTAAAATAATAGATAAGTAAAAATTGTAGATAAGTTGAACCCCACCTGCATGTTTGTTTTAGCACCAGCAATTTTAGTTAAGTTGTCCGAATGAGTCTGTGTGAGTTTGTTTAGTTCGTTACACAGTGCATTAGGTTATTTATTTTTGGGACATGTATAAAGAAATGTCGCAATCAGGGTTCCGAAGGTAAATTGTACAAGGGTAAAACTTACACATGCTGGTCACACGGAAATTTGACGACTTGGGACGAGTCTGTAAAAAGGGGAGGGGTAGTGTTGCGAATCTGGAAGCCATTATCGCACTCATAATTCAGGTCCTTTAGCTCAGTTATCTCGTTAAGTATGTGTTCTATAGATAGCTCCCTCCCATTGTTTAATGGGTAAATTTATGTCATTGTGCTGTGATTTATTTTAATTGTTAGGTTAGAACAACAAAGAAGAACCCTCCCGTCCCGTGATTCAACATTAAACAGCGTCCCGTGATTCAACAGCTGACTCAGCAGCGTAAACAGGAATGACGGGGGTTGGGACGGGTCATCACGAGATTCAGGAAGGTAAACAGCCCCCACCCGCGGTTGCGGGGGGCGGGGGGGCGGTGCACAAGGGCGCACGAGTCACACCGAAGCGAAGCGAGGTGGGGCGAAGAGGAATAAGAAAGGGATCCTATGCTTGGCTCGAGTTGGTTCTTGTCGGGGGGGGGGGTTGTTCTTCAGGTGGCTGTTGCTCTGCTTCGTGGTCTGGTTCGGGAAAGCGACGCATCGAGTCGGGAAGGCTTGGCGCCTCGTCTCACCAGCAAGTGGTCCGGAGCGTGAGGGGATCTGCCGGAGCTAGGAACGGATCGCAGCTCGCAGTGATTGGATCCAGTTCGCCCTCGCTGGTGCCCGGTCCGAACAGTTCGAAGACCACACGAGGTGGAAAGGTCGCAGATAGGTCCTGGGCTTCAGCTCATCTGTCCCTCTGAGCTGAAGTCCGTATTAAAGGCATCAGCCACCATTTCTTGGGTGGGTGTGTGTGTGTGTGTGTGTGTGTGTGTGTGTGTGTGTGTGTGTGTGTGTGTGTGTGTGTGTGTGTGTGTGTGTGTGTGTGTGTGTCCGTGGGCCCGTCTAACAAGTAGAGAACTGTTAAGTGCTTTGTGTGCTGTAAATGATTGTATTGCATTTCGTATAGTCAGTTTAAATCTGCTCTTACGTGTTCCCGAGTTCCCCATTATTATTAATCAATACCCCCATTGTTGAATGTAACAGCTCGTTTTGTGTTTCTTTCATTGGTTCTACATGACACGTGTTTGAGGATTAGTGTTCGTAACTTGTTCATTTGGTCTGGCCCGACTTTGGTAATTCGGCTCGGTGAAGCCGGATCCGAGTCGGCGATAGCGACTCGATTCGGACAAAGTCGGCCGAGGGTGAACTCCCCCGGTAGTCGGACCACGTGGGTACTTAGATAAATTGAAAAGTTGGCAATCGACCCTACCCCACGTGGCCTATCCATTGGCGAAGATCGGTCCAATAGGGGACCCGTCAGTTCCGGCGTTATCCGGGGCGACGACCTTTACATTCGGGCAATCGGTCGAGCCAGCTCACGGCTACATCTCGCGGTCGCACTCACGGTCGACCCCCCCCGGCCCCGTAACAATATATATACACACACTCACACACACACACACTAGTGTCCAGTAGGTCTAACCCCCATCTGGGTGGATGGCAAAGCTTCTCCCTTGAAGGCTAACAACTGAGACTCGGAGATTAATGTGCTCGCGGGAAATGGACACAATGGCGAACACTATCCACCCAGGAGAAGCACAGCACAAGGGGGTGGGTTATACTCGAACCCCACAACAGATACACGGTTACAGTTTTGCTTAAACAAATTCATTTAACAGTGTGGAAGAAAGTCAGCTCTTCGTTGTCGGAGTCTGAGACCATTAATTAACAGCAAACAACAACAAATAGTAACAAACATGCGTGTGGGAAAGAAGGATATACAAGACAAGCAATCTCGAACATGATCCTCTTTCTTCCCAAAATGTACACAGCAATCCTCTTTATACTATTCTGGACAGCAAAAGACAGGGGAGGGCTAAACATATGGCAAGGATAAATGAAAGGGAAGGCTAACAAGCATGAAGTAGTGTGAACACTTGTTCAGCCTTGAGGAGAGGGTGATAACAGGGTTCAGACAAAACACAGAGACAGTGTGGATTACTTTCTGCGAGAGGAAGACAATGAGGCGCCAGCAATGCGTTCTTCCTTTAACAGCTGGGCAATTTCATTTAAACATTGGAGATACCAGACTTGCTCATATGTATTTCAGTGAGGTAAGACAGATTAGATTTAGTAAGATACAATTCTATTTTATGCTTTGTTCAACTACAACCAGCAAGTGAATACAACTGAGAATACACAAATGTAATCATTTTTCTTCCACTTCCCCTCCCCCCCCCTTTTGTCCTATTGGGACAAATTTACATAATTATATTACACGTGATCACCATACCCTGATGCTAAAGGAGAAAATATATCCCTTACACAAGTTCACCCACAATAATGGCAGCAGGCACTCCCAGGAAAAAATGCTGGACAACGGCCATCTAGATTGCACCCCAGATGGGTTAATGAGCATGTTTCCGCCTAGTTTGTGGCCTGTTCGTCAGCAGCTGTCACGAATTGTAAAGGTGTGCCACCCGAGGCCAGAAGATAAGTGGGTCAGGGTGGAGATAGAGCAGTACCCAACGGGAAACACAGTCTAGGCACTCCTTGAGCTTCAGACAAGGTAGATCCTGGCAGGTACATGTTTGAGCCCGTAATTGGGTTGCAGATTACACTGGGTTGAAGGAGGTAGAGGACTCAAGATGTGACCCAGAGATCCAGCCTCAGCAGTATTTGGGGCCTCGCAGCAACAGTTCGTGCAATCAGGTTTGATTCGCCAAAGTGAGCGATGCACGTTGGAGGCAGCCGCGATGGCTCCACGAGCCCCCCCCCCCCGCACCATTGGTATGGGCACACGTTGCAGATGACTCGCTGTATGGACCTTCAGGGTCTTCGTTATGCGTTGTGCGAACACAGCAAGTTCACGATGTATCTGCAGAGTAGATTTTTGCAAGTGTGGTTGGGTCGTTCCCCCAGGCAGGCACCATGCAACAGCGACGTTGTCTTTGCCTTCTCGGGGTTTGACTTGTCCAACTTTCTCTTCAGTGGGTTTTTTTTTTTAACATGCTCGTCTCATATCCTCAGGAAGGGTGTCGTGCCATGATCACGTGTTGAATGCCCAATCACCCAAATCTGAGTTCTTTCCATCGTCCAATCTTTCAGTGGAAGTTCTTCCAAAGCTTCATTAGACGAAATTGTATACTGCATAGTTCAACTGCCCTCAACACTCCGAAACAAACAAAATCAAGGTTAAACATAATAATTCCAGCAATCTCTGTGTGTGTATCTGTCTGTCTGTCTGTATGTGTGTGTGTCTGTGACCGCTGTTTCTCGACAACCACTGGTCCGGTCTGATTGAAACTTGCCAGGAATATTGCTGGGGACCTGTGGATGTGCCTTTTCAAGGTTTGATATAAATCGGACAAGCGGTTCCCAAGTTACGGCTATTTATTTTTCGACCAATGACAGGACACGGTGCTATGACGTCACTACTGACGTCACAATTCTTCTTTTTTTTGCACGATTGATGTCACAATTGACGCTGGGGACCTGAGTATGTGCCTTTTCAAGGTTTGATATCGTTCTTCATCCGTTTCAGCTGTTTCCCAAGTGTTTCCCAAGTTATAGCCATTTATTTACCAAACCAATGACAGGACACGGTGCTATGACGTCACAATTAACGTGACAATTATCAATTAAAATTTTTTTTTTTGCACGTATGGGCATGCACGTATGAGCACGCACGTACGGGACACGGTGCTATTTAGCAAACCAATGACAGGACACGGTGCTATGACGTCGCAATTGACGTCACAATTCTTCTTCTTCGTTTGATATGACGTCACAATTGATGCTGGGGACCTGAGTATGTACCTTTTCCAGGTTTGATATCGTTCTTCTACGGGCACGCACGTACGGGCACGCACGTACGGGCATGCACGTACAGGCACGTGAGAGTGAAGGAATGGTCTGTGTGGTTGTTATTTCTGGCACGCAGTTTGAAAGGTTTTTTTTTTGTTTGCACGATTGACGTCACAATTCTTCTTCATGGTTTGATATGACGTCACAATTGATACTGGGGGCCTGAGTATGTACCTTTTCAAGGTTTAATGTCGTTCTTCTTCATCCGTTTCAGCTGTTTCCCAAGTGTTTCCCAAGGTTTGAAAGCTGTTTTTTCCCCAAGGTTTGAATTAATTGTTCAAATTATTAATTAATCCCAAGGTTTGAATTTTGCCAAGGGAAACAGCTGTTTCCCAAGGTTTGAAAGTTGTTGTTTTTTTGTTGTTTTTTGCACGTACGGCCACGTACCTACAGGCATGCACGTATGGGCATGCGAGAGTGAAGGAACGGCCTGTGTGGTTGTTTCTGGCACGCGGTTTGAAAGTTTTTTTTTACACGTACGGCCACGCACCCAGGGCCACGCACGTACGGGCATGCACGTACGTCCACGCACGTACCTACGGGCACGCACGTACGAGCCCGCACTAGTGATTAAAATTCAATAAAACGTAGTGTCAATAAGACTGACAGGTTATTATGATGATATATCAAAATTTTACCTTTCTCTTATTTTTAATTTTTTTTCACTCACACCGAAACGATATGCCAAATCCAAAGAAATCTCAGTTGTATGTATACTCAAAAATAATCATCTCATTTGCTATTTGCATGTCGAAAGGGCAGCAGCATTTTTTAGGGTTCCAATTTGTACAATTCCAGAAAAGGTCTCTTCAGTTTGTACCATTAAAGAGGGGGTGATTTTCCTTTCAAAGCATGAGGCAATCAGTGAAGGTGCCTTTCGTGAGGTCAATGTTGTAGTAGCACAATTTAAAAGTACTATGATAACAAATAACATGTCCAACAAAAATCAATAATTTTGTCCATCATCCTCCAAAGATCCCTTTTAGTCAAGAAAATATTCCATCATCTGTTTAATGATCATGAAAGTGAGCTTCTTCTTCTTCTTCGTTAATTTTTGGTGTATTCTAATTTGCCTGAGATATAAGTACAGCATTCAAACCTAACAAGAGGAAAGGCTCCCTCCTTTTGGAGCAAGTACTAAATCCAAAGCGATTTGATTTTGCACAGTTTTCACATTCATATCTGCAAAAACAATCCACAGTTTCATTCACAAGCAATTCCAGAGCAACTGCCATTTTTTTTTTTTCCAGCTAACTCAGCACTTCCATTTTTAGGAAAGATGGTCATAAGGCCACGTCAGTGTTAAAAATACGCTGCTTACTTAGTTACAAATTTTGAAATGGGAAATTAGTATGTAAATGTCGAAGAAGTACCACTTAATCAAAAATCACACGCCTATCCAATTAATCAGAAAATAAATATAATAGGTATTATTTTAATGCTGCTTGTGGTGTCATTACACTATTTTTTTTCAAAAATATAATTCTTACACTGATCTACTTAACATTCATTTCTCGGCATAATTCTAGTTTACCTTTTGTTTGTCTTTTCACAAAATATGGAGGCATTTTCCTTAAATTACAGTTAGGCCAGTATCAGCTATTAATTAGTGAGACCAATACAATTACAATACATAGTATAATTCTAAATTCCATTAATTGATTTCATAATTGCTGTTTGGTCTAGTCATTCTTTCTATTTCTGCATTATGGTGATGTAAATACCATGCAGATTTTCCTCATATATTGATTTTCCCTTGCATTCAGCTTATGATTCCCAATAAATAATATTGACCAATCTGTGCTAGATTGGTGGGCTTGGGATAATAGATCAACCTGTCACGTTGTCCATAGCTACAGTGATTGACAATACATCAATCAATCAATACAAGTCACCAATAACCAGCAGTGTACCTTACTGTGATATAACCGATCATTTACATGTGTTCTAAGTTACTGGTTTTAATGTTGCGGACTCCAATTACTCTGCAAATTTCGATTCATTCAAGAAGGAGTTAGAAAAAAAAATGGGAGAATACTCTGTCACTTGAAGACCCCAACACATTTTAAATTCGGATTACGAGAACTATATGATCAAGGTTTCTCAATTTTTAATTCCAAAACAAAACTTGATGTTAAACTGAATGCCGGATGACTGATGGGCTGCCAAAATCGATCCAGCACAAGATGAGGTTGCATAAAAAATTTCATAAACCTTCACCTGATCACGAATCCAAATTCAAACAATTTCAAAACAAACTTGATCTGTTTCATCACAAAGGGAAACCCTCCCAGTACAGCTCAAATACCAAAGGAACCTCATCTCCAATCAACCCATTAATTATAACCAAAAGAAACATGAAGGTTTGAAGACCATAATGAATTGCAATGGAGAATACCATAATTTTTTATGAGCCGAGTTTGAAAGTAATTAACTCAGTCACCGTACACATCCTCCACGAGTTACCAACTCTTCCCCATGATTATGTATTTGACAACCAACCCGGTAAACAGGTGTGTGAAAATCACTTTCCTGATGAACATCACATGCAAACATTATCATGAGTATCAATTGTTTATGACTACAATCGAGCTCAAAGCATACTGGTGTGCTGTTGCTGGGTTGCACACTGTCATGTTGATTAAACGAGAGTAACTAAACAAGAAAGTCTATCATTGTAGTCACAGGGCGGCCACCCAGCAGTCTTTCTCGGGACTCCCAGCTCTGCAAACTCCCCCAAGCCACTCAGTCTTCACATCGCACCAGTGTGCATTGCCGAGCTGCCAAACTTCACAACTTTGGCTGCAGGATGTTTATTTGGGATCATTTGGGAACAAGAACTTTGACAACATTGTTAAAAGACACAAATTTTCGCCAAACACTTTGAACAATACCAAATGCCAACGTTGTTTAATTAATTTCCAACGTTTCTCATTTCTATAACCCTTCTCTTAAACAGCTTTATGGTCTATCAGTGTGACAGCAACAAAATTGTAGTCCAATTAAACTTGATTCCTGACAATGGCCCACATAACAAAATACATAGAAATAAAGATGTTTTTGCTTTCTGCACGAGTAAGTTGACCTTGGCTTGGCTTGCAAGCTTGTAGATCAAAAGCTTGTCTTCAACCTTTTGGAATGTTCTTCTGATAAACATGCGTAGGCTGCGGGTTTGAGAAGCACCAGCCCTGCCCGTCAAAATCATTTTTATATTGCTAAGTGTGTAGCTTGCTACATGTCTTTGTCCTGGTTCTTGGATGTCTGATATTTATGAAAGATGGACGAGTCTCAACAACATATCCATCCAATTACATTCATAAATCACTATTTTAACCCAAATTTTTCTTCACTTGATGTATTTGCTTCACAGAGCACTCACCACAAGAGGCATTTGCACTGATAATGTTTTGCAGTTATTAATTCATCAAATTGTGCAGCAATTGCATAATTTTCACACGAGTTAACATTATTTCAATGTCAGGTCAGGCCAGATTAGATCTGTGACCTGCTACAGGTATCATCTAAACCTGTACTAACCTGTTCGATGGTTGGGTTGTCGGTGACTAAACCGTCTCGCCCACCAGGTTTTTTGGTGAGGAGGGTGTTTGGATCTGGACACCCAGCAGGATTAAAAACAAAACGTATCAAAGGGAGGAGAAGCTCCTTGTGAACTTTTAGTGCCCAACTGTGTCTGCGGACGTCCTCCTGCAGTTGGGTTACTTCTTATTCGGAGGTTGGTGGCAGGATTTACACTCTGGCCACCGTAAAACCCTTCATTCCGCAAAACACAAAAACGCAAAGAAATCTGAAAACCCACTCCGTGGGAGTACCACCTGTGCAGCTTCCCTTCGCAGGGCAGCTCACCAGATGACATGATTTGGGCAAAGCCTTCTGGACCCCCAATCTTTGACGATAGGAGGGAAACCACGGGGTAACATTCCCGGGTCAGATTGCGGGAGCGTGTGTCAGAGTGGTGCCGAAGTGTCGTCCACCAGATGGTGGTCTCCTTGGGTTAACCTGAGGCAGTCATTTCGGGTGGGTGCCTGGAATGTCCTATCCCTAAGAAAGTATGATCACCTGTCTCTGTTATCCTCTGAGCTCAAGCATTTGGACATTGGTATTGCAGCACTCTCTGAGGTTCAGAGACCAGATTGCGGCGAGATAATGGTGGGTGGTTACACCTACTATTGGTCTGGTCGCTCTGATGGTTACCGTACCCAAGGAGTTGCTGTAGCTGTGTCCAATAAGCTGACTCCAATGATAATTGAGGTAACACCGGTCAACGAGCGTATTATGAGATTAAGGATTCGTCACTCCTTAGGTGTCATTTCCCTGGTCTCTGTTTATGCTCCGACTGAGGCGAGTGAGCTCACTGTGAAGTATGCATTCAACGCCACCCTCGAGTCTGTGGTTGATCAGTGCCCCAGACGAGATACATTTCTAGTCTTGGGGGATTTCAATGCATCGACTGGAACTGAAAGGGACGGTTATGAGACGTGTGTTGGTCCCCATGGGTCAGGAACTATAAACCAGAATAGCACTAAGTTCCTTGACTTTGCAAGAAGTCATGGGATTAGGGTGGCCGGTTCATGGTTTCAGCGCCCACAAGCTCATCGCTGGACTTGGTATTCCAACGCTGGCAGTGTGGCAAAGGAGATTGACGTGTCCTCGTTGATGGTCTCTGGAGGATGATCCAGAACTGCAGGGTCTACCAGAGTGGTCAGTTCCTCAATACTGACCACCGGCTTGTTGTAGCAACTCTTATAGCAACTATATATATATATATATATATATATATATATATATATATATATATATATATACATATATATATATATAAAAATAGTTGTATATATCATTATATTATCTATATATATATATATATATATACATATATATATATATAAAAATAGTTGTATATATCATTATATTATCTATATATATATAGTTACGAATTCCGGCCAGTCCGGCATGCGATCGGCCACGAAACTCAAATCGCAACACGTCGCCCACCAGAACGGACAATTCAGTCGTGACCCTCTTGGAACTACCGCCAAGGAGCTAGCCACGGGTGGGGGTTTAACCTCACCACAACCCAGTCCGCATTCTACCCGCGCGAAATATGGTGAATCGCCAAATGTCGATATACCGAAGTACCCGCGCGAGTAGCGTACCGAGGAGTTGTACCACTCCGCAGGTCGACTCCGGACATGAACCGCTTAAGCGGCTCATTCTGTGCTGCAGGGATAACCGAGCGGAGTTATCGTCGACCTCGACGGTTCAGATTATTTACCGGGTGTTTTAAACCCACTACAAATCCCCTACATGATGCAAGATGGAGCTTTCAATAAGGGGAGAAAAAGGACGCAACGAAACGGAAAACTTCATACAATGCACATATATTTCACACACACAAGCACGTATATACAGCCATACAGTAATGCACATATAAAAGAAAGGACACAATGCAGAGCAACAACCGAATATGATTTACTACACAGAACGCTTATACAATTTTACTTCACCCGACTGGCGCCACACACACATACGTTTACACAGAACCCAAAAGAAAATGGAAGTCGCGACTTCCCTGAGCGTGTCGAGTCCTTCCTTTGCGTCCGCAACCCCGAGCCTCTCCGGCGTGGTCCGCGAGCTCGTGCCGCGCGCGTCGCTCGTGTGGTCTGCTCGACAGTACGGACGGGGTTTTGGGGAAACGGACGGGGTTTGTTCGGCGCTATTTTCCGTGCTCCTCACGGGGTCGCAGGGCTCGTGCGAGGATCAAAGAAGCAAGGCCAAACGACGACAAGACGAACCCATAGGACAAGAACCCGACTTGAACAAGAACCCGACAAGAAGCCCCCCGAACCCTCCTCATCCGTTCCTTTTGTAGCGCGGGGCCCCGCCCTTTGCTCTGCCCCGTTTCTGGCTCCGCCTCCCTTCTGGAAGCTTCGTAAAAAGGGGCGTGCCCTCTCATTCCCCCCTCCCCACGCCGTGCGGGGGGGGGCGAGGAAAGTCAGTCTTGGCTCGGGGCCAGGGAATTATTCCCCCAAAATCAGGACCCCACCTTTTTTCACCTTTGACCTCTGGCCCAAATCGCACCTCCCCCATGCCAAAGCGTGGGAAAAGCAGAAGGGAAAATCCCACAAGTGTTGTTGGTTTTATTCCCCGCGCGACGTACGACGAGGGAAGAAAGATTCGGGTGGGAGATGCCCCTTCGCACCCCGGCCTCCACTGCCACTCCGCCCCTCCCATCTGTCCTGCGGAGATCGTGACCGCACGGTGCTCGTTGAATTGCGAGTGGCGAAGATGTGGTAGCGTAGTTGTGGAAGGTGGCGTCGTGTAGTGAATGGCGTGATCGTTGAGATGTTGGTTGTGGCGATGTTCATTGTTCTTGCACCAAATTAACAATAGCCAAAGAAAAACGGCTCACTGAAGCGTCGCAGCCCGAATGGATCACATACATTCCCTCTTTACAACGGGTTTGGGCTAACTACACATGAACTTAGCGATATATCTCACCTGAGGACCCTTTATAGTGTAATGCGAATTTCCGCAACAGTAACAATATATATATATATATATATATATATATATATATATATATATATATATATATATATATATATATATATATATATATATATATATATATATATATATATATCTGGAAAAAATTAAGAAACCACTGCAAAATTATCAGTTTTTCTGGTTTTACTATTTATAGGTATGTGTTTGAGTAAAATGAACATTTTTGTTTTATTCTATAAACTACTGACATTTCTCCAAAATTCCGAATAAAAATATTGTCATTTAAAGCATTTATTTGCAGAAAACAACAAAGATTCAGCGTTTTCAGACCTCAAATAATACAAACAAAACAAGTTCATATTCATTTTTAAACAACACAATACTCATGTTTTAACTTAGGAAGAGTTCAGAAATCAATATTTTGTGGAATAACCCTAATTTTCAATCACAGCTTCCATGCGTCTTGGCATGCTCTCCACCAGTCTTTCACATTGCTGTTGGGTGACTTTATGCCAATCCTGGCACAAAAATTCAAGCAGCTCGGCTTTGTTTGATGGCTTGTGAGCATCCATCTTCCTCTTGATCACATTCCAGAGGTTTTCAATGGGGTTCAGGTCTGGAGATTGGGCTGGCCATGACAGGGTCTTGATCTGATGGTCCTCCATCCACACCTTGATTGACCTGGCTGTGTGGCATGCAGCTTTGTCCTGCTGTAAAAACCAATCCTCAGAGTTGGGGAACATTGCCAGAGCAGAAGGAAGCAAGTGTTCTTCCAGGACAACCTTGTACGTGGCTTGATTCATGAGTCCTTCACAAAGACAAATCTGCCCGATTCCAGCCTTGCTGAAGCACCCCCAGATCATCACCGATCCTCCACCACATTTCACAGTGGGTGCGAGACACTGTGGCTTGTAGGCCTCTCCAGGTCTCCATCTAACCATTAGACGACCAGGTGTTGGGCAAAGCTGAAAATTGGACTCATCAGAGAAGATGACCTTACTCCAGTCCTCTACGGTCCAATCCTTATGGTCTTTTGCAAACCTCAGCCTGGCTCTTCTTTGCTTCTCATTGATGAAGAGCTTTTTCTGGCTTTGCACGACTTCAGCCCTGCCCCTGGGAGCCTGTTTCGAACCGTCCTCGCAGTGCACTTCACCCCAGCTGCCGTTTGCCATTCTTTTTGTAGGTCACTTGATGTCATCCTACGGTTGTTGAGTGACATTCGAATGAGTTGGCGGTCATCCCGGTCAGTGGAAAGTCGTTTTCGCCTTCTGCCAGTCTGTAGCTTTGTTTTCCCCAATGTCTGCTGCTTGACCTTGTTCTTATGAACCGCTGTCTTTGAAATTTTAAGGATGGAAGCAACGTGATGCTCACTGTATCCATCTGCCAGTAAAGCCACAATTGAACCCTTCTTTTCCTCACTCAAAACTTTTCTTTTCAACTCTTAAGGCATGGCCAATAGTTATTTTTTTGATTTCAATTACTTTTGAGGTACGACTAGCACTGTTTTTGCTATCCAGCTGGTCATATTGCAAGAGGATAGTGATGACCACAGCAGTGGTTTTTATACTTTTCCTTGTTAAATAAGATTCGGTTCAGGTGATCACCTAATCAGTACCTCACTAAGTAGAATGAGGTGTGCCTGTGTTGGAATTCAACAGACACTGGAATGGAATGGCTGCCATACATGTCGAGATGCTGATTTAAAATTTTTTTGGAGTTGTCTCTTATTTTTTTCCAGAGCTGTGTGTATATGGATATATATATATATATATATATATATATATATATATATATATATATATATATATATATATATATATATATTATACATACATGGCAGAAATAAAGAGACACCTTAAATTTACTCATTTCATCTGTATAAAGCAAGTTTTACTCAGTGATTTGTCCTAATATTCAACGATTTATTTGCAGAAACGAGTTCCTGGGTCGTGTACAACAATTAACTGTCCTGATCTCATGTCTGATAATGAGGGCTTCCATACATTGTTGGGAGAGTATAAGTAGCATGTCCAAGGTGGAGTGACCTGGTCGGAATCCAAATTGATGATCTGAGATGAGGTCATTGGAGAAAATGTATGATTTTATGTCAACTGTGATGATGCATTCCATAACCTTGCTGATGATTGGAAGCAAGCTTACTGGTCTGTTGTTAAGGCGTTCCATTTTTGCACCTTTTCAACGTAATGCTGTGATGTTGACCGATTTCCATGCAGATGGAAGATGACCTATGGTAAATGATGGTGAAAAAGGACAGAAAGAGGAAGTACAAGAGCAGCAGAGCAGGGTTTTTGGACTCCTGAGCTGATGCCGTCCAGTCCAGTTGCCAAATCAGAGCAGTTGGGTATGACTTGGAAGGATGGGTAAAGAGGGAGAGGTTTGGGACACAAGATTTGGAAGCAAACACAGAATTGAGGTATTATTATGTCAAGGATTGTTTTCCAGAAAAAAAACAAAACGACCTCAATGCAGGATCACTGCTCACCTCTCCCCTCCCCCACCCCCACCAGCCCCCCCCCAACACGTGGAACCAATTTCCAGACCTTTCATCTCATTCTTCTCTCCTGTTCTTCAAAACAGTTGTTCACCATCTCAGATAATCCCCCAATCCAAAGCCATGATATTTTCTACTCTCGTTAACCTCACCCCAATCCCTCCTTAAATTCCCAGTTTTTCCCTCCTGACTTTCCTTCTGTATCCATCTTGTCCACCACATCCTTTCCTGCCCGCTATTCTTCACACACCCATTGTCTGTCCAAGTTTCTTTATCTATTTTGACCTTTAACTCTGCTGTTGGTGTCCCCCTCCCCCCTCTCGACTGTTCCTTTTGTCCTGTTACATCCTGATCCATTCAGTGTACTCGCTGTTCTACGAGCCTCGACTCTGTACAGTATACAAAAAAAACCCTCTGTAGCTGCCATTGTCACCATGCAAGGATAAGCAATTGTATCAGTAGTGTGATAAGGGGTGTGTTGACCACGTGGAAAGAAGTGGATCATCGCTTGGTTGTGCTCCATGCCACTAAAGTTACAGATGTTGGGGTATACAAAAGAACACAATAAAAAGTTTATGAATTATGTGACAAAATGCCATAAACCACATCATTACATCTCTTTTGGTTTGGTTGTAATAAAAACACTTAGAACCACAACAAGACTGTGTGCAGCCTGTACTTTGTTCCTCAGTCAAAAACAACGTTCATGTAATCCATGGTAAGTTTGCCCAATTTTAACAATCACCAAGTTGTTAAACTCATTTTACTCTCTTCTTTTCTTTAAGCACCTGGTGCATACAAACAACTGAAGACATTCCTTATTGAACCTCCCATTTTTGATCTCTTTCACCAGCACAAGAATAAACATCTTCCTTATTTATTTTTATTCTAACGTGGTGTCTTTTTTAACACAGTTTTCTCCTAATTGTATAAAAATGAGGGGAATCTGCTGAGGCAAACCTTTAATATGGATGCAGCTAGCACAAGAAGGGGCAGACTAAAACTAGATGGTATTCAGAGAATACTTACCCCACACAGTCTTGAGAAGTACTCGGTGTGAGCAAACTATTCTGGTGGCAAATTTGAAATGACAAAAAATAAATTCAAATCAAATGGAAGACCAAATAAAATAGGTACTGCATTGGAATCATCAGAAGGAACCCGAACAAGTAAAAAGCAAAGATGACATCATCAATGAGGAACCTGGATAGGACTCAGGTTTCAACTGTTACTCTTCTACCCTCAAACCCATCCAGGCGGAGCCACGTGAGCCCTATTCAAAAAAAAAAAAAACATTAAAAAGAACAGATTCAAAAATGACATAATTCTGCCTGCCAGACCATGAGTCCAATCAGTTTGAAATTTAAAACATATATTCCCCATCACTACTAGATCATAATTTTGAAGTTTCATATCGATCGATGAAGCAGTTCAAGAGAAAGGATATTTTTTTAAAATTTCCTTCAATCCTATATGGCTGCCAAACCATGTGACATTATCAATTATTCATGAACACCCTGGTATCACGAAGGCTTGGGGAATGTGTGTGAAGTTTCCCCTTGATCTGTCCAGCCATTCTGGAGAAGGGCCTTTTTTTAAGGTTTGAGGGTAAATCCAATATGGCTGCCAAACCTTGTGACCGACAACATCATCGGCAGGGAACTTTGTTCCTCATGGATAGGCAGTCATACCTGTAAAGTTTCTCCTCGATCTGTTGAGCCGTTTGAGAAGATTTTTGAGGTTCAAAAACAAAAATTATATGTATAAAAATAAACACCCACCCATATCTCACCTGTGAATGGAGGGAATAGCCAATCAGCTCTCACCTAATCGATTACACCCAGGCGGCTAGGATTACATAAATGATTGACCCCTCCCACACTCCTCTCGCCCAAGTAGCTGCATAAAGCAACCAAGAAAACTTACACAAGGTAAGTGCTAATGCTGTTTCAAACTCTTCCCAGAGCTCAACAACTATAAAGACGTTCGTTCACACATAGTATACACATGAGAATCCCAATGCTTTCCACCCCCTTAGCGACCGGACGAGTTTCATCACTTATTGGCGAATCATCAGCGATAGCGTAGACAGCAATGCATACCGAGGGAGGGTTCAAAACAACGTTAGCACTTTCCTTGTGCAAGTCTTCTTGGGTTGCTTTATGTAGCTACTTGGGCGAGAGGAGAGTGGGAGGGGTCAATCATATAAATTATCCCAGCCACATGGGTGGAGTCGATTAGTTGAGAGCCGATTGGCTATTCCCTCCGTTCACAGGTGAGAGATGTGGGTAGGTCTTTCTTTATTAATATATTGATTGCTATTGACGTTTGCACGTGGTACATGCTTGGGAGCCTCGTTGGTGTGCATTTCTATCAATGCTATCAGCTGATGATTCAACAATAAGTGATGAAACCGGTCTGGTTGTTGAGGAACTCTGGGACAGGTTTGAAACAGTGTTAGCACTTACCTTGTGTAAATCTTCTTGGGTTGCTTTATGGCGCAACTTGGGCTTGAGGAGTGTGGGAGGGGTCAATCACCCCTGGGAGGTCAATATATATATATATATGTGGTAACTCACTAATTTTCTCAGCAATTCATTAATTTTTCAAACACGTGAACAAATAAAGCAAACACATGAACGCTGGTGGCCAATCAGTTGCATCTTTCCAGAGAACCAATCAATGCACAGGATGTAAAAATCACGGACTCATGGGAGCTTGTCTTGATATGTTGGAAGCTTGCGCACCTTGATGTACAAACCTTTCTCATCCCTATTCACGAGTCACTCAACGCGTCATTTTTTAATAGTGACTTTTGGTTCGACTTGGTCAATACTTTGGAGCGAAATGAACTTTGTTTGTTTGGTTAAACAACCAGGACTGCAAACGAGTATTCCTTTTCTGCTGACCATTTGAAAGCCGCAGTGGCTCAGCGCCATTAAACCTTTCTTCCTTCACCAACCGCTGGAGACACGACGAAGGAGCAATCATCAGCCGGATTTCATCTACAATACGTCATTGCATTGTTAATGTGAGTGAGATTTATCTTCTGGTTTAAGCATCATTTTAACCACCATAATGAAAGGCAATAATCACCACATATATATGGCTGCCAAACCATGTGACTGATGACATTCAATTTTCCTTTTTTGTTTCTGTTGACCAATTTATTCATCGATGACCCTCAAAAATTTTCATACCGATCGGTTGTAGCATTCTCCGTATGCAATTATGACATCAGAATGAAGGCCCCGTGGTAAACTGAATGTTTGATTGAATTTATGCATGAATGCATCCACACATATAGGTCCTCAGACAGTTATTTCCTTAAATGTATGTTCAGATTAGCCCCATCCCCATGTTTTGTGGGATTTCAAATGTGATGCGTTGAGAAGGGTAAAGGATAGATCCCCTCTCTTATGGGAAGCTTTTTTAGCCACGTTCTCGCGTAGCGAACGTGGCACTAAGAGAGCTCCGCATTGTTCTTCTTCTTCTTCTTCTTCTTCTTCTTCTTCTTCTTCTTCTTCTTCTTCTTCTGGTGAAGACAAAACCTTTAGGACTCGGCTCTTTTATATACAAGATCCGGATCTCCTTAAATACTAAACACCTGTACACATCCTCGCATTGAGGGTGCCTTTTGAGAGCGTCTATCATGAACTTTTAAATATATTCTGACATTTGCTTTAAATTTCGAAAAGTTCACGTTACTATTTAAAGATTATTCCATTTAATGCGTTGTAATTTCGTAAATACACGATTTTTTCGTCATGAACAGGAGCCTCCATGACGGGTCTCACTATTGGCTCCTTCAAGGCACGTGACGAAATATCGGAAGTTGTTGTTGTTGTTGTTGTTATTGCCTTTAGGACGCGGCTCTTGGACACATTTGTCCTTGTTTTCTTTACGACAGACACGTTCACACACATTTCTTTCACGCGCTCTGAAGCCCGCCCTCATTTTTCCTCAGCAGCATTCCTTCGTGAGCTCCGACACCTGCCTTTTTGAGCGCACAGGTCGTCATGGTAACCATGCCCGGTGGGGTGGGGTGAGCTTGGGGCAGACGGCACCCCATGGAGACGGCTCGAGGAAATAAAAACGAGCGAGAGAAATCGTGAGGTATGTTCTGTGAGGAGAGACGTTCTGAGATATAAAAAAACGAGCGAAAGAGGGACATTCTCTGAGGAGAAAAAGTCCAGAGAGGAAAAAGCAAAGGGCGAGAGAAGCGACCAAGAAGCGGGTGTCAAACCAGCACCGAAGAGACAATTCGCCCTTCTCGTGCTTTGGCAAGCGAGCGTGTGGGTGTGAGCAGTGCCGCCAACAAGTGAGGCATGGGTCGATCACCAACAACACAAGGGTCTAAACCCACGACGGACTTTCTCGGTACCCTCCAGATGTCGACTGGCGTTCAAGGCTGCCCTGCGAGAGGGTACATGGCGGGCTGCGTGCTGGCGACGGACGTGACACGCATGCACACATTTTCAGGACATTTTCGCTTCACGGATGATTCTCCCCTTCCCCTGAATGATCTGTTGAGTACCCTTGTTTGCATTTTGCTGTAAGTCAACCCCTGATAAGCATCTGCACTTTGTCTCTTTGCTGGCATTTTGATTGATTTTGCTTTGAAATTCATTCTTCATTTACCTCAGCAAATAAAAGGTTCTTTTTATTTATTTATTTATTTATTTATTTTATTATTGATAAATTATTTGTCGATTTCCAACCTGTCCGTGTTTGTCCTTTCCTTCCATTGGTCTAGCATTGTCCGAACCGAGATAGACTGGGAGGTAATCACCACAGATTTGACCAAAAAATCGTCGGCACGCACCAGCGGTTAAAACGCTCGGCCGCCCGAATTAAAATCTAATCAAGATAATATTGGTGCTTTGCCGAGGGCGTGTCCTCCGCTCAGGTAACCACGTGACCTCAAGTTAAATGGAATAATTAGATGGCAGACACTGGAACTCGTGGTTGACTGGGTGGCGTTCGTGGTTTTAAATCAACCCACCGTCCCATAACGTTAATTGTGAGTGGTGACCCCAGGTCTGGCTCTACCGAGGACAATCAGCGATTAATCCCCGAGTGACAAGTTGGTGTCTCGATACCCGTCACCGCAACAATGTATATATATATATATATATATATATATATATATATATATATATATATATATATATATATATATATATATATATATTCATTCCTCATGGGGAGTACTTGCGATATACCGAGTTTTAATTTTTTCCATGGAGCTGTTTCAGTGATACAGAGGTCTAACTTTTCTCCATTTTTCTCCAACATGGCGACCACATCACATGACCTTTGATGACATCATAATTATCATTAAAACATTCTGTACAAGTTGTCGCACCTATGGTGAAAATTGTGTCAATCGGACAAGTGGTTCCAGAGGAAAGGGAATAACAAAATACAGACAACCATGTTTAGGACCAATCACTTAACCCCGCTTTTCACTTGATGCGGGCTCATTAATGTGGAAGGAGGTAGTGGAGTACAAGCGGATGCTTGGGTGTGGAGAGGGGAAACTCATGGGGTAATTTGGCCCATTAAAAGTCAGAGTGGAAGAGTATTATTACATCACAATTTTACAAACATTTTTTTTCATCATTGCCAATGCCACAACTGCCATTCAAATACAAGTGCATCATGTACAAATGGTCGACACGGTTGTCTAATTGTCAAAAGTGATACCAAGCAACGATAATCTTTCATTTACCCGTCATTACAAGACTACTGCAGTTGTTCAACAGTTTTACCACGTCCTTCTGAAGCAATGCAAAATCTTGCTCACTCAGAGCCTGGTCCTTGAGCGCCGTCGCCGCATCGTTCCAACACAACATGTCAAAGTGCTCTCGACTGCTTACGGGCAGATGACCCGCTAACTCGCACAGCGCAACATTGAAAGCTCCTAGATTTTTAGTCTCCGGGCTGGATTTTCTTGGCCAAATGAAAGCGCGCACCATCGATACCATGCACCTGGCTGTTGTGGTCCTCCACTTCACCTGTTCACCTGTATTACTGTTGTTGCTATTTCGATCACATTTTATTTTTCTTTCTCGTCGTGGCTTCCTCATCTCAAAACTTTCATTCATGCTTTCAATCATTTTACAATGTTGCCATTCTTTGGTAGAGTCCGTTGAACCTCCTTGTGCATCCCTCTCCCCGTTACCCTTAGTTCCTCCTCCACTCCCCAAACGGAACCTCTTTTTCTCTTCTTCTTCTGCTGCTGCTTCTTCTTTGTCGTTCTCCTTCTCAGGCTCCTCTCCCCTTGTGAACATCACGTTGTGTGCAATCTCACATTGTGCCATCAGCTGCACAACTTCACATACGATGTCGGTCAGTTTTTTTAGTGCCCCGGGCTCTTCAGGATGCACAGACACCGCAAAGCTCGGTATTGGCGAGGCTGGAGGAAGTGCCAAGCGGAGTGGGATCGCCGCCCGAAGACCGGGGATCACGGACAGCTTCATCCACTCCACTGGAAGCCTATGCTCAAGGTAGTAAGCATGTAAGTGCAGGTGGTTCACAGAAGCACAGGCACGCAAGCTGTTGAAGCCAACACGAAAGCCTGGGTGTGCGCTGAGCAGCAATGTGCGAAGAGCCAGACGCACAGCCCGACTGGACAGGGCCTGGCAGAGGAGCCGTCCGGGCTGAGGAAGGAGCAACACGTGACCAAACTCCAACGGGCTCACATTGATTACCAGGTAGTCTCCATCCCCATAACAACGTCCATCGACACTACTATCGCGATGCTCACAATCAACTATCAGACCAGGTAGGTCAGGGTCTGTCGTGTTTGAACATCTTAACCAATCATCCATTTCACAAATATAATTATCATAATCATCAACCTCCTTCTCATTCTCAGGCTCGCCATGCACCCGCAACTCGAAGAGCACCTCCCGGCAAGGAATCCGCCCAAAATGAAAGGCTTCGTGGTCGAAAGGTTGTTGAACCGAAGCAAAGCGCTGCGGGGGTCTTCGCTCGCTGGACCTCTCCGGGTTCAGCTGTGCCACAAACGGGAAACGCACATCGTGCGGGGGACTGAGCACGCGGCTCAAAGGAGAGCCGCGCAAGGGGTATCGGAATAACCCCGCGTCGAGGCGGGACTGCCACGCAGTTCGCAACGTCTCATCAAAGTGTGAGAGACTGCTGGAAGGCCACGACACTCCATTCGTAATGAGGTCTGAGCGGGAGACTTCGAATCGCAACGCTTCGGACCACCGCACATTCTCACGGCACGTCATCATGCCTTTCACCACACAGATTCTTGACCACGTGTCGTGGTTAAATATAATCGACTCTCAAATAAAATTACAATAAACCAGCGTGGCCGTACGTGAAAAAAAAGAAGAGGAAAAAAAGTATTGTGACGTCAATTGTGATGTCATAGCACAGTGTCCTGTCATTGGTTTGGTAAATAAATGGCCATAACTTGGGAACCACTTGTCCGATTAATTGTCGAGGACAGCGGTCACAGACAGACAGACACACAGATTGCTGAAATCATCGATAGATGTATTATATCCGATCTTCTGTTTACTGTCAAAACCGTATAACATCGTTTTATTATAACGAAAATTAAAAATAAAACAAAACATCAATTTTACATGCCTATTGAATGTGCAGCCTGCTACACCGCTCCATAAGCCACCACACAACAACAGCCGTTATCATGAAATTTGGACACTAATCTGTTGCTAAGTTTTTTTTTTAATAAAATGTAAAACGTACGAGAAACTTTTACACTTTCCACGCGAATTAAACTCTCACGACAATTAATTTGATGAGGACTCAGCTGGCGAACAAGGCAAGGCAATAATAATGTTTGAGTTGTATAGGAGTGTTTTATTAGCTCGGCGAACACATCCTTTTGTATTCGCCGTTATCCCTAAATTTTTGATTTGAATTTCCCATGAAGTTTCAGTCAAGGTGCGTTCGTCACGGCTGATGAATTATAAATGAAGGAATACAGATGAATTAACTACGATGGTGCAGTTTGTGGCGGTGTGTGGTAGACGTAATCGGCGAAGTGGTTTGCTGTTCCCTCTGCCGGGCTAAAAACCTTTTGGTGAAAAAATAAATAAATATATATTCGAGGAATTTGATATAAATTATTTTCACTTCTATATTTAGTAATCGTCGTGTGTAATCGGAAATCTCCACTAAACCCCAAAAGGAAGCATTGCTTCTTGGTTCTCGTGTCCATCGCCACGTACAATAGTCCAGAGGCGGATACTGTACGTACTGTTCGGAATCAGAACCATGGAAGTCTGCTTTGTTTTCGTAGGTTTCCGATCAGCTTGTGTTCCAACCCCCCCCTATCTGCGTGATATCGTTGTCCCCCTCCCCCCCCGTATGCTTGCGTCAGACTTTGTCCCAGCAGTGTTGTACAGTAGGTCGTTGGTTGTTTGTATTTGTTTTACAGTATTTTAATCAGATTTAACGATGTGAAGATATCGATACAGAATATAATCTTTTTTGGTTTTGAAACCGAGGTTGTTGTCATTTAAAGGTCATTTTGCTTTGGAGTATGAGATATGTACTGTATCCTTTACTGTACTTGCTGGTGGAGTGGGGGAGTCGGCTCGCCAGTTATCTATGTAAATGTGTATCGTGGAGCGCCGCCTCCAGGTCGGGAAGGGTATTACAAGTGTCCATCATTTACTGCACAGTACAGTATTCCCACGTTCTCCAGTACAGTGAAGTGTTTTGAATTGTAAGCAGTTGGATATGTTTTTGCTTCTTGCACATAACCTGGGTTAATATTAATATGGAATAGGCAAAGCCAAGAAGCGAACGTAGGATTCTTCTTGCATTCGCTTCTTAAATATATCAAATTAAAGTCTTTTTGCTGTGAAAAAATAAATATTACCTTAACATTACCTTCACAACAACAACACCGCCGAGAACAGGATCTCATCTGGAAAAAGAAAATCCTCAACATTACCTTCACAACGACAACTACACCGCCTAGAACAGGATCTCATCTGAAAAAAAAATATTACCTTCACAACGACAACTACACTGCCTAGAACAGGATCTCATCCAAAAAAATTAATAAATATATCAAATTAAAGTCTTTGCGATGAAAAAATAAATATTACCTCAACATTACCTTCCCAACAACCACACCGCCTAGAACAGGATGTCATCTGAAAAAAAAAATTTCCTCAACATTACCTTCACAACAAAACTACACTGCCTAGAGCAGGATCTCATCTAAAAAAATAAATATTACCTCAACATTACCTTCACAACAAAACTACACTGCCTAGAGCAGGATCTCATCTAAAAAAAATATATTACCTCAACATTACCTGCACAACAACAACTACACCGCCAAGAACAGGATCTCATCTAAAAAAATAAATATTACCTCAACATTACCTTCACAACAACAACTACACCGCCTAGAACAGGATCTCATCTAAAAAATAAATATTACCTCAACATTACCTGCACAACAACAACTACACCGCCTAGAACAGGATCTCATCTAAAAAATAAATATTACCTCAACATTACCTGCACAACAACAACTACACCGCCAAGAACAGGATCTCGTCTAAAAAAATTAATATTACCTCAACATTACCTTCACAACAACAACTACACCACCTTGAACAGGATCTCATCTAAAAAAATTAATATTACCTCAACATTTCCTTCACAATGACAACTACACTGCTGAGAACAGGATCTCATCTAAAAATATTAATATTACCTCTACATTACCTTCACAATGACAACTACACCGCCTAGAACAGGATCTCATCTAAAAAAAATATATACTAGAAGCGAACGTAGTATTCTTCTTACGTTTGCTTCTGATTTTACCTATAACCTGTTCACAACTGTATACGCAATTTCTGGTTACTTCGGCCTGGATTCGCGATCAGCGATGAAATAACGTAAATCAGGATTAAAAATTATTTTTTGATGATGCGGGAGATATCTTTATTAAAATCAGTGGAGGAAATGTACACAATGTCTAATATTATTTGGATCTTTCATGTCTCCGACGATGCCTTTGTCTCCCGGCATGCATCATTCCCCATGACAAAAACCGGAAACAAAAAATAACCAGAAGCAAAAAAAAAAAGGAAGCAAAAGGGTCATAGGCAATGACACGGATTCATAATTGCCAGGGTATTGTGTTGTTTTTGTTGTTTCCTATTCTCTCATGTGCACGCGTTAAGAAATATTCACAAGATAGAAATAAAACCCAATCGTGTTTATACACCGCACAGCGTTTAAAAACAACCGGAAGCAAAAGGTCATATCCAACGACACGGATTCCAAATAGCCAGGGGGTATTGTGTTGTTGTTGTTGTTTCCTATTCTCTCATGTGCACGTGTTAAGTATGAAGCTCACTGCGTTCGCTAATATGGAATAGGCAAAGCCGAGAAGCGAACGTAGAATTCTTCTTACATTCGCTTCTGACTTCACCTATAACTTGTTCACAACTGTATACTTGCCAACCATACCGTGGTACATGTAAGCGCCGCACAGCTGATGATTTTGACGCAATTTCAGGTGACTTCGGCCTGGATTCGGGATCAGCGATCAAATAATGTAAATCACGATTAAAAATTATTTTTTGATGATACGGGAGATATCTTTATTAAAATTACCTTTGGGAAAAAAATAATTGAATAAATAAATAAATAAACAATCACTTCTGGTCAAGAATAAAAGAAGTTAAAAGTTCTGGAAAGAGTTTCAAAATCACTCCCGGTAATGTTAAATACAAAATACACACTTCCTGTCATGAAAAAAATCACTTTCGGAAGTATAAAATTAACTTAGGGGAAAAAAATTATTGAATAAATAAATAAACACTTCTGGTCATGATCTCCCGGCATGCATCATTCCCCATGACAAAAACTAGAAACAAAACAAAAACGGGAGCAAAAGGGTCATAGCCAACGACACGGGCTCACAATTGGCAGGGTATTGTGTTGTTTTTGTTGTTTCCTATTCTTTCATGTGTATGCGTTAAGTAATATTCACAAGATATAAATAAAACCCAATCGTGTTTATACACCGCACAGTGTTTAACAACAACTGGAAGCAAAAGGTCATAGCTGACGACACGGATTCCAAATAGGCAGGGGGTATTGTGTTGTTGTTGTTGTTTCCTATTCTCTCACGTGCACGCGTTAAGTATGAAGCTCACTGCGTTCGCTATTATTATCTATATATTAATACTGAAGGACCAATTTTGTGCTCCTCCTTGCGGTCGCGTCACGTTTTTCTCGGTACTGTGACCTGAGAAGTTTTGACACGGTGTTTGTACGTCAAAGTAGACACGTGCACAACTCAGGGGACTTCTTCACAAGGAGTAGTGCACACCAAAAATGTCGTGTACAAGGATGTTTTGTAGGCCTCATTAGGTAAGGCCATGGAGTACATCGACTGGGATCCGGCTCTTACAAGAGCCGCCACTGGTTGTCATATTGGGCTCATGGAACGGAATCCATCTGTGACGGGGTTTCGGCTAGTTATTAGTACTAGTGCGTGCCCGTACGTGCAAAAAAAAAAAATAATTGTGACGTCAATCGTGATGCCATAGCACCGTGTCCTGTCATTGGTTTGGTAAATAAATGGTCATAACTTGGGAACCACTTGTCCCGTATGTGCGTGCCCGTACGTGCGTGGCCGTACGTGCAAAAAATAAATAAATATATAAAACTTTCAAACCGCGTGCGTGCAAGAAGCAACAACCACACAGGCCGTTCCTTCGCTCTCGCGTGCCCGTGCGTGCCGTACGTGCAAAAAAAAAAAAATGATAATTTTTAGGTCAATTGTGACGTCATAGCACCGTGTCCTGTCATTGCTTTGGTAAGTAAATGGCCATAACTTGGGAAACACTTGGGCAACAGCTGAAGCGGATGCACACCAAAAATGTCGTGCACACTGAAGCTGATGCACACCAAAAATGTTGTGTACAAGGATATTTTGTAGGCCTCATTAGGTAAGGCCATGGAATACATCGACTGGGATCCGGCTCTTACAAGAGCCGCCACTGGTTGTCATATTGGGCTCATGGAACGGAATCCATCTCTGACGGGGTTTCGGCTAGTTATTAGTACTAGTGCGTGCCCGTACGTGCAAAAAAAAAAAAAAATTGTGACGTCAATCGTGATGCCATAGCACCGTGTCCTGTCATTGGTTTGGTAAATAAATGGTCATAACTTGGGAACCACTTGTCCCGTACGTGCGTGCCCATACGTGCGTGGCCGTACGTGCAAAAAATAAATAAATATATAAAACTTTCAAACCGCATGCGTGCAAGAAGCAACAACCACACAGGCCGTTCCTTCGCTCTCGCGTGCCCGTGCGTGCCGTACGTGCAAAAAAAAAAAAAAATGATAATTTTTAGGTCAATTGTGACGTCATAGCACCGTGTCCTGTCATTGCTTTGGTAAATAAATGGCCATAACTTGGGAAACACTTGGGCAACAGCTGAAGCGGATGAAGAAGAACGATATCAAGCCTTGAAAAGGCACATACTCACGTCCCCAGCGTCCATTGTGACGTCATATCAAATGAAGAAGAAGAAGAATTGTGCCGTCAATCGTGCAAAAAAAAAATAAACCAATGTCACCCGCAGGGTGACCCGTATCTTGCCAAAAGGTGACCACGTGTGACTTCTTTAAGGTCACACTGAGGTTAACAAAGCTGCTATCCACCAGGAGCGACTCCTTGAGGAATATCTGCCGACGAGAGATTCCGATGAGAATCGTTCTCCAGAGTAACCATGAAAAATATGTTTTTTCCTCATAACGTCACCAAATGACGTCATAATGTCTCAAGCTTGACATATCTAGAAAGCACTCATCGAGGTGTTCAATTTGAGGTACTACACGATATGGTTCCTAAAACTTGAAAATTTGACCTTGGGGTCAATTATGTTTGACCTCAGGCACTAACCATGAAGGTCAAGGCCAATCGCCACCAAAAATTAATCAGCTGAGCGACAGACCATATACTACATTCCCATAAAGTTTGGAGACGATTCTATTAAAATTACTCAAAAAATAAGGGTTTCGTCGACTCCCCTGATTTGCGACAAAGTGACCTTGACCTTTGACCTTGACCTTCAAAATTTTATGCGCTGAAAGGGACCTATATAGGCCTATGATATGCGAAGTTACAAAAATTTCCAATGATAACTGTGCTCTGCAGAGTGATTTATACGTGATTACAGACTAAAAAGAAATAAATAAATAAATAAATAAATAAAAACATGCGAAGGTCAAGGCCAATTGCCACCAAAAATTGATCAGCTGAGCACCAGACCATGAACTATATTCCCATGAAGTTTGAAGATGATCCGATCAAAATTACTCAAAAAATAAGGGTTTCGTCGACTCCCCTGATTTGCGACAAAGTGGCCTTGACCTTTTACCTTGACCTTCAAAATTTTGTGCACTGAAAGGGATCTTTATAGGCCTCTGATTGGCGAAGTTACAAAAATTTCCAATGATAACTGTGCTCTGCAGAATTTTTTATACGTGATTACAGACAAACAAACAAACAAACAAAAAAAAAAACATACAAGCTGACTAACATATCTTGCAAAAACTTCGTTTTGGCAAGATAATAATAATAAAATGAGAAGAATTGTGACGTCAATCGTGATGTCATAGCACCGTGTCCTGTCATTGGTTGATAAATAAATGGCCGTAACTTGGGAATCGCTTGTCCAATTAATATCAAACCTTGAAAAGGCACATCCACAGGTCCCCAGCAATATTCCTGGCAAGTTTCAATTAGATCAGACCAGTGGTTGTCGAGAAACAGCGGTGGCAGACACACATACAGACAAGCCGGTAGGCGGACATGGGTAGTCGCCTACCCAATATAACCTGACGTGATGGGCCCGTTCGATGGGGAATGACCTGAGGATTAAGCACAAGAAAATTCATGATTTTAGATTCAAGGGTTAAAGCTGCAGATTGTTTTTTCGTTAAAATACCCCCACATTTAGAGGTTTTTCGGCAGTTGCTCAGCAACGTTGGTGTCCATAGCAACGGTTCTCATTTGCACACAACTAGGTCATGGTATGAACCTACCAACCAAGTTTCATCGAAATCGCCATTGTATTAACGGAGCACTGGACCGAACAGACAGACAGACAGACAGACAAACATATCGACGGAAAAACTGATAATAAGTGGAGAACAAATTTCAAAAAATTAAAACAAAATTTTTTTTTTCGACTGGATCGACTACCCAATAGACAGACACACACAGAGATTGCTGAAATTATAGATAGATTACTAGTGCGTGGCCATTCGTGCAAAAAAAGAAGAAGAATTGTGACGTCATAGCACCGTGTCCTGTCATTGGTTTGGTAAATAAATGGCCATAACTTGGGAACCACTTGTCCGATTAATGTCAAACCTTGAAAAGGCACATACACAGGTCCCCAGCAATATAGCTGGCAAGTTTCAATTAGATTGGACCAGTGGTTGTCGAGAAACAGCGGTCACAGACAGACAAACAGACAGACACAGAGATTGCTGGAATTATAGATAGATTACAAGTCTGAAGACGATAATGGTTCACTCACGGTATTTGACGATGCAGATTGTTTCAGAAGTCAAGGATGAGACAATGTGATGATTTTTGACCAAGTTATAATTAATTATAGTGGCCTTCAATCAACGGCTGTAAAACGTCGAAAACCCGGTTTCCTTCAACAACTTTCAAAATTTGACCTTTGCATAACCTTTAAAGGTCACAAAACAATGTTGTGGACATTAAAATAAGGAAACAGGATACGTGCTATAGCTTATTGGAGTTAGTTCGTCGAAGAAAGTCGAAAACACGGTTCGATTCCCACAACTTTCAAAATTTGACCTTTGCATAACCTTTAAAGGTCACTAAACATTGTTGTGGACATTAAAATAAGGAAACAGGATACGTGCTATAGCTTATTGGAGTTAGTTCGTCAAAGAAGGTCGAAAACCCGGTTCGATTCCCACAACTTTGAAAATTTGACCTTTGTGGCCTTTAAAAGTCAAAGGTCAAGGATTATGACCTTTGGTGCAAAACTTCCTCTGGGACATTCCAGGAACAATATAACGTCATACAGGCTATATGACATTTCACACTCCTCGGATTATCCATACTTTGATGAAATCGTCGTAAAAACAAACTTGATGGGGGCACCACGGGCAAGGTATTTGAGATAGAGCAAAATGGTTTCAAGACTTTATGTGGGGAATGACCTCAAGATTATGCGTAAAAATTATTGTCATCCGAGCTCTCAAAGTTTGGGCGGTCGTATGATTTTTAGGTCAAAATTCGCAATTTTCTAAGTTTTTGACCTTGTGTCTTGACCTTGGGACGAAAAAGAAAAATCAGACGACAAGTTTTTGATAATTCATTTTGCTATTCAAACACCGAAGAACCCATTCCATTCAGTCAATTCCCTCGGAGAAGATAGATTTTTAATCCGACTTCCCCCTAAAAATGGCTATTTTTGTGCGTGGCTCCGCCCACAATGGGCGTAGCATGCCCTCATCCAGGAAAACACAACCAGACATTGATATCGAACACATAACCAAGTTTCATCAAGATTGGATCAATGTCCACGGAGTTATGCTCTGTACAGACAGACCAACACACACACACACAGACAGAACGAATATAGTGGTCACTGGCTGGTGTTCGTGAACCAATTATTATCCCGCCCCCAGAGGGAAGGAGCGGGATATTGTAATCGTCTGGTTTGTTTGTTTGTCTGTCTGTCTGTTAGCAACTTTACGGCAAAACGGCTTTAGCAAACACTATCAAATTTAATCCACAGGTGGGCAATGAACCCTGGATGACCCCATTAACTTTTGGGTCCAATTGGATCAAAGGTCAAGGTCAAGAAAAGATCAAAATCGTTTTTCGCTCATAACTTTGTCAAAAATGATCTGATTTATATCAAACTAAACTTGACCAAGACTAAAATATTCCTTATTCGATTCCTTTTAATCAACATTCAGGTTAAGGACGTATCAAATTTAAATTTGATCCCCAAATTAACTTTATGCCTAAAATGAGCGGGATTTGTTGTGCCTGGTTATTATTGTTTTTGGGAGTGATAGAGGCAGCTGTCAGTTGCCTACACTGCTCAAAATATAGGTATGCATCAGAAGAACTTGTTGCAATTGCATGCTTGGAACAAGATCGCCTGTAGAGTGGGTACTCTGCCAGTTAAAATAAAACTTCCATTAATGGAGCTTGCCTTCTCTCAAATGTTTTGTGCACTTTTGTTATTTTGACACAAATCTGTTAACCTTCTCATTTGCAATTTGCAAACTAAATCTGATGTGGTCTTGATGGTTAACATCATTTATTTCCATGAGCACCATTTCTCAATCAGCCCTCCGACCCTCCCGAGCTCGAGGATGCACCTGTTGTTCCACGAACCCCCTCTTAACTCCCTAAAATTCAGGCTGATTTCACACCTCAACACTTGTTCCTCTTGTTTGTTTGTTTTTTTTTCTCTTGCATGTGGATCCATATTTCTGAGACTGTTCAATGCAACTCTTCACCCCAGGGCTTCAAACAGGCCTTGTACCTCTGTCTCATGTCATCCCCTCTACCTGATATCTTTTCTACCCTTACTAACCCTACCTACCCCAACCCTTTTACTTGCAGGTTACTGTTTTTCCTTCCCCTCCTCTCCAATTTTCCTGTTTCTCAATTCCTTTGCTTATTTGTGGCCCTACTCTTACCATTTTCAGTGCATTCCATTTTTACTTTTTTATTTGCTTTTCCATGAGCTTAGACGTATTAAAACACAAACAAACAAAAACAAGACTAAATTCCTCTAATTGTTGGGATGACAAACTTGTGTCAATCTGTTTCGATGGACAAGCAGAACAATAGATGGATTCACCACAACGCCGGTTGAAGTGTGTATGCTACCCACCGAGGAGAGCATAGGTGAACTCTCTGTTGTAGTCTTTTCCTCAGATGAAGAGTTAACACCTGAAACATCAGCTTGTATGTGGGGCACATGTACTTCAATCCACGTTCTGTTACAGCCATAATTGAATCGACATCCATCTTGCATAAGCGCTCTCAAGTTAATTGGCCAGCGCACTCAAAGCAAAAAGTTGGGTTTAGCAATTGGTTCACTTCTGTCTGTACGTCCGTCTATCCACAAATATCAGTTTATGATCGAGGAACAACTTGATTTAAATTGAATGTTGTATTTTGAACACAATTGGAAAACAAACTTGTCGTTGAACAGTACTTTGGCTCTGAATTTTCCTGATCGTGCATGCGCAGAGAAGAGTGAGATATTTTTTCTTTACTCTGTCCACCTGTCAAGCAGTGAAACAAAATTGAAAATCATTCCAAACAAGAAAATCATTATTTGACTTAATGTTTTTAAGGATTTTAATATGGACACAAGCACCAGGCACAAAGAACTAATGTAACGTGTTAAAGATAGAGTGGTGTCATAGACACTGGGGCAATGGCGGTAAACTTCCGGGAGTAATTTTTTTTTAATACAACCTTTACAATCTTTATTTTCGTTGAATTGAATTATAGACTTGAATACTCGAACACAAATCGCCTTCTTACCTTTTCCAAAAACTTCCTGCTTTGCAGTACTTGGACATGTTAAATAAGGTGGCGTATAAGACGCTGCACAATGGTGCTAAACTTGGGGATTTGTTTTATACGACCTTTTAAATCATTATTTTCTTTCCATTGAATTATATACAGTACTGTACTTAAACACTGCATGGGGTAACGTGTTCTATGAACTCTCGAGTTACCTTTGTGATTGATATTGGTCATTGTCTGAATGCAAAATGATGGTGAACAAACCAGTTATTTAATGTGTGATCTCAGCTTCGAACAGAAAATGCTCTTCAAAATGTTTACATTTATTTCTTTATTTCGATTGAGAAAAATGTTTATCTGCAAAGGCACTTTTATAGTTTATGCAATGTTAAATTATCGAGCTGGAACTTATTCTTGTTCAATTCTGCAGATGTAGTGCCGAGCCTTGAAAGCCTTGCTGTGCTCATCTGCACAATGGATTTCTCAAAATTTCTCAATGATGATTTTGATGTCAAGGATTGGGTGAATGGAGCTTTCAAAGCGGTTCAAGATGAATCTCCAGCCAAGGTGGATCAACATGCTTCAACACTCGTCATGAAACTTCAGTTGTTCATGCAGGAAGTCAATAACTCTATTGAAGGTGAGTTTCTTGATTATTCTTGCACGACTGAAAATTGACTAAACCTGCCATTCCAATTATCTGCTGATGCAGACCAACACGAGCCATGAAACTTCAGTTGTTCATGAAACAAGGAAGAGTATTCCTTTGTTCGTACACAAGACGGGTGGCAGCGATGATGCCCTTTCAGACAGACTAGCATTGAACCCGTCACGACGTTGACGGTAGTTGAACAACATAGCTTGTGTATGTTATAGTGCAGTAACACAGTTTATTGACAGTCAATATTCGCAATTTTTAAATTTATTCCAGAAACGTTTTGTTTATTGCTAACAACCCAACATTGATTTTAGTAATATACACACTTATTCGCCAAATAAACAATTTTGTGACTTCATTATATGTTCCCAGGGATCAGACGTTAGTTAAAAATTTTTTTTTTTTTAATTCCAATTTGCAAAATGCATCAAGTTTGTTCTCGTTTATACTTTGTGCTAGTGAACGAAAGTGACAATCAGGAAAAAATAAAATCCCATTTGTGCATCTCACTAAAAGGAAGCGTTGTGAGTTCGCGTTCTCTGGGCATCGCCTTTCCTTCCATTGTCATCATTACCTCTGCCACCAAAGGTGGTCGGAGGGTATGTTTTCACCCCTGTCTGTTTTGTTTACTTACGAAATCTAAAGATTTCATAAGTATATTGATCACTTTCGGACTCTGTTTGTGTGGTTGTAGGCACAATAACTCGAGAACGGAAGACGCTACCAATGTCAAATTACACCACATGATTCAGGAGCGTGATGGCTAGCGCTGATTCGATTTTGGTCAAAAATCGGTCAAAGGTCAAGGTCACAGTGAGGTCAAACATCCAAAAAAAAGTTATAACTCGAGAACGGAAAAAGTTACCAATGTCAAATCACACCACGTGATTCAGGAGGGTGATGGCTAGTGCTGATTAGATTTTGGTCAAAATCAGTCAAAGGTCAAGGTCACAGTGAGGTCAAACATCCAAAACATGATACCTCGAGAAAAGTTACCACAGGTATTGTTGATGGAGCGTGAGTTTGGAAGATCGAGGTAAGTTCGGTGGAATTTGTGTCAATTCGTCGAGTTACGGCTGTTTAAAAAATTACAGCGTTATAAAATAATATTGAATAATTCCGTAAATTCCTGTGGAGAAATGGAGTATTTTTGCTTCGGTCGACATTACGAGTTCGTTTTAACTTTGATTTTAATTAACCTCCGCCATCTTCGAAGATGGATGGAGGTTACTGTTTTCACCCCTTTCTGTTTGTTTGTTACTTACGAAATCTAAAGATTTCGTAAGTATATTGATGACTTCCGTTTCTGTTTGTTACTTACGAAATCTAAAGATTTCGTAAGTATATTGATGACTTCCGTTTCTGTTTGTTTGTTTGTTTGTTTGGAGGCACGATAACTCGAGAACGGAAGAAGCTACCAATGTCAAATTACACCACATGATTCAGGAGGGTGATGGCTAGTGCTGATTAGATTTTGGTCAAAATCAGTCAAAGCTCAAGGTCACAGTGAGGTCAAACATCTAAAAAATGATAACTCGATAACGGAAGAAGCTTCCGATGTCAAATTACACCACGTGATTCAGGAGGGTGGTGGCTCGCACTGATTAGATTTTGGTCAAAATCGGTCAAAGGTCAAGGTCACAGTGAGGTCAAACATCCAAAACATTCGATTTTTGATGGTTTGGTGCAGAATCATCGTAGCAACTTCTGGTTTGCGTTGCTACCTTCTCAAGAGACAGCTTTTATGAGACAAGGTCAGAGGTCAAGTTGACGATTTCGTAAGTCCCAGTCTATGACTGCTTGTTTGTTTGTTTGTTTATTTGTAGGCATGATAACTCGAGAACAGAAGAAGCTACCAATGTCAAATTACACCACGTGATTCAGGAGGGTGATGGCTAGTGCTGATTAGATTTTGGTCAAAATCGGTCAAAGGTCAAGGTCACGGTAAGGTCAAATATTCGATTTTTGATGGTTTGGTACAGATAACTCGAGAACGGAAGAACCTACCAATGTCAAATTACACCACGTGATTCAGGAGGTTGATGGCTAGTGCTGATTAGATTTTGGTCAAAATCGGTCAAAGCTCAAGGTCACAGTGAGGTCAAACATCCAAAAAATGATAACTCAAGAACAGAAGAAGCTTCCAATGTCAAATTACACCAGGTGATTCAGGAGGGTGGTGGCTAGCGCTGATTAGATTTTGGTCAAAATCGGTCAAAGGTCAAGGTCACAGTGAGGTCAAACATCCAAAACATTCGATTTTTGATGGTTTGGTACAGAGTCATCGTAGAAACTTCTGGTTTGCGTCGCTACCTTCTCAAGAGACAGCTTTTATTAGACAAGGTCAGAGGTCAAGTTGACGATTTCATAAGTACCAGTCCATGACTGCTTGTTTGTTTGTTTGTTTATTTGTAGGCATGATAACTCGAGAACAGAAGAAGCTACCAATGTCAAATTACACCACGTGATTCAGGAGGGTGATGGCTAGTGCTGATTAGATTTTGGTCAAAATCGGTCAAAGGTCAAGGTCACGGTGAGGTCAAATATTCGATTTTTGATGGTTTGGTACAGATAACTCGAGAACGGAAGAACCTACCAATGTCAAATTACACCACGTGATTCAGGAGGTTGATGGCTAGTGCTGATTAGATTTTGGTCAAAATCGGTCAAAGCTCAAGGTCACAGTGAGGTCAAACATCCAAAAAATGATAACTCAAGAACAGAAGAAGCTTCCAATGTCAAATTACACCAGGTGATTCAGGAGGGTGGTGGCTAGCGCTGATTAGATTTTGGTCAAAATCGGTCAAAGGTCAAGGTCACAGTGAGGTCAAACATCCAAAACATTCGATTTTTGATGGTTTGTTACAGAATCATCGTAGAAACTTCTGGTTTGCGTCGCTGCCTTCTCTAGAGACAGATTTTATTAGACAAGGTCAGAGGTCAAGTTGACGATTTCATAAGTACCAGTCCATGACTGCTTGTTTGTTTGTTTGTTTGTTTGTTTGTTTGTTTGTAGGCACGATAACTCGAGAATGGAAGAAGCCACCAATGTCAAATTACACCACGTGATTCAGGAGGGTGATGGCAAGTGCTGATTAGATTTTGGTCAAAATCGGTCAAAGGTCAAGGTCACAGTGAGGTCAAACATCCAAAACATTCGATTTTTGATGGTTTGTTACAGAATCATCGTAGAAACTTCTGGTTTGCGTCGCTGCCTTCTCTAGAGACAGATTTTATTAGACAAGGTCAGAGGTCAAGTTGACGATTTCATAAGTACCAATCTATGACTGCTTGTTTGTTTGTTTGTCTGTGAGCAGAATATAATCAAAGATTTGTGGACGGATTCTGACAGCCCAGCGCGAGACAAAGCGCCGTAATGATGTCCTGGATGTAATTCTATTTTGCTACACCACCATCTTACCAAATCCATCATCCCGACGCCTTGCATCTGGCATTCAGCCCGTCTCCTACGGACATCAGAGAGTCAGATTTAGTCTGATTATATGGGTTGTTTGTTCAACTGCTGTTGGTGAAGCCACGGGACCGGTTGAGTGCTGGATGATGTGCATGTCCATAGAGGTCTTGCCTAGTGTTAGATGTGACGCCATCATGACGTTCTAGACAAAAGAACGTGACAAACAAATGGATGGAGAAATCTGGCTACTTTAATGTGTAGATCGTGTCGTCCAAATGGGGAGGCTGTAAAATTGCAATTTAACAGGCCAAATATGATGATGATCTACAGTAGAATCTGGATAATAAGGGTATATGTGAATATAAGCACACATGAAAAATAAGCGCACATGGGCCTCCCTATTTGATTTCAACATGAAAAATAAGCGCATATAAAAACGTCATCGTAAGGCTTTGAAAACTGAAAATATTATCAACTCAAACATGACAGTATTTCGTGTTTTATTGGCATTGGCACATAAATTTAAAGTCCGAATTTCTTACACGTCTGGAACTGGTACTTGCAAGAGTTGTACACCCAGTCCTCGCTTAATGTTGTCCCAGACAACGTTGTTTCATTATAACATCACAACTCTTTAGATAACCATGATTCCGACAACGTTGTTTTACAACCCGACCAATTTGGTTATAACGTTGTCACCCAACGTGGATTACATTATATGGCGCACCACCCTCTCTCGTCTTGGCGTGCTACGCTCTCGCGGAGCATCACAGCGTCCTCAAGCGTTTTCTCCCCAGTCTTTGTTCAGCTTCCACAGGGTATGTGCATGCTTCAGTGTTTTTACTATAAATACTGTCCTGTAACCATTTGAAATGGCTTCCAAGCACCCATCAAGTGTTATTGATTCTTGTGTTGTGTTGAAGCAACACAAGACCATGAGCCTTGTTACAAAAATGGAGGTTTTAAATGATTGTTATCTTATTAATTAAATATTAATTTAGTTTATTTATCTTTTTGAATGTATAATATGTATTTTCTATAAAAAAATTCCATTGAATTTATGTATATGTAATGTATCTTATGGGGGAAAGGGAGGCTGTGGAGCGTAACTAGTGTATTTTATCAATTTCTTATGGGGAAAATTGATTTCGTTTAACTTTGCTTCTGTTAACGTTGTGTTTTACAAGAACGTAACCACGGCGTTGAGCGAGGACTGGGTGTACGTTCAAAACCACGTCGTTCATCAAGGGTCCTTAAAAGGGTGTGTTCCGATCCTTTATGATGAAGGGTCCAAAAAACAATGTTTTTCATCACAATCAAAATGGACATACCAGTGAAGCGTCGATCACACACACATTAAAAGAAGACTGAGATCATTGCGTTTTGCAACTCTTGTAAGAACCAGTAACAGACGTGTAATAAATTCCGACTTAACACGAGCACTTGGACATGGATGGTGAAGAATGAGGAAATAATTGTTCATTATTTGAAATAATGTGAATATTTCATTATTTGAAAATAATATTTCATTCAAATAATGTTTGAAGGAGATCGAGAGTGGAAGATGGACCTTTTTCCCGGACATGGAAAACGAACTTGTTACGGAGTTTAAACAGATGCATGCTTGACGACTGGAAATCTATTTAGTACTCGTTTCCGAGGTACGGAGAATTAAAACTGACATCGATGCAGGAAATCTGAAGAACATTTACCATTATAAGCACACGTCATGGCTTTTTGAATCCCGATAAGCACATATGTCAGGCTTTTTAAATATAAGCACATATGTGTTCTACTAAATCTAAAAATAGGCACATACGCTTATTTATCCAGATCCTACAGTGTATACAAAAGGATCCCAGTTTCTCCATCCATATCGCTTTATTCGAAACAGTTTCTGCTGTCGTACGGTAATGCAAAAGGCAGCGTTGGAAACTTATTGATCCATTGACTTGATTGGAAACTTATTGATCCATTGACTTGATTGGAAACCTAATAACCTATTTACTTGGAACAAAAAATTGTTGTTTCAATCACAGAGTTGCCTTTTTTTTAAAGCCTGAGTTTCCAGGAATGGGGAATAAGAAGCAGGATCTCGAGCTTCAATGTGGCGGTTCCAACGGTAACGTTTATTATTCTACGACAGCAGGAACCCTTTCGAAGGACACAGAAGGAGCACACAAACTTATGTATGGTAATACTTCTCGAAGCAATATGAAAGTACATGGAAGGAGCACACAAACAACCACAGCCACGACAACAACAACATTTACGTATTATAAAATATCCTTTTTTGTGTGTGTTTAACTTCATTTTTCTATCCTCATCGATGCTCACAGACAGATATGCAATGTGTTTGTGAATTTAAACATGCTGCCTTTTGATCAAACCCTTCAGTGAAGTAAGTGACTGGAGGCACGGCTCGTATAAACATTAGTGAGAATTTCTTTCACTGCACCCTGTAGTTAGCAAGGTTCGAGCAGTGTTGGAAGCTCCAGTTCCCACGAATGTTTCAGAACTGAAGTCAGACCTGGGACTCTTGAATTACTATGGGCGGTGTCTACCCAACCTGTCATCAGTACTTGCATCACTCGATGCTATGCTAACAATAAAAGGCCGCTTTGAATTGGACACCAGAACAAGATGATTCATTCATGGCTTCAAAACAACTGTTAAGTTCTTCCAAGATTCTCGTGCATTATGATGCAAAGAAAGATCTACCACTTGCACGTGACACCTCACCATATGGTGTTGGGGCAGTAGTGTCTCATCATATGCCAGATGGAACAAAAAAAACCATCGCTTTTGCTTTGCGCAGCCTAGCATCGGCTGAGAAAAACACTCCCAGCTTTAGAAAGGGCCTTGCAGTGCTTTTTGGGGTAAATAAGTTATCACTGGTACTGGAGGGCACCATCAGAGCTTTTGATTGGAAGGAAGCTGAACATCAATCTTGACCTGCAAGTCAGATGAGTCTGGAAAGGTCCACAGAAGTCCTGGTATGATAGACACACTAACAAGAGACTTTTTTAATGTGGGAGGTTGTGTGTATGTGCTCATTTTTGGAAGTAGTAATCACCGGCTGGGAAGGACCATGGGGTTGTGATTTATAAGCTCCCATGTTTCTTCATAAAACGTTAGTATTGCTCACAGATGGGCTTCCTGTTAAGGCGCTGTCACACCTTGACGATTTAGCCAGCAATGGCAATGTATAAAAATGTATGTAAAACGTTGGCGTACGCTGAAATTTTGATGTTTTAAAAAAAAGTTTTGGTCGTATTCATAACGTGTTGGTCGTATGCATAACATATTAGTAACGGGCACATAATATTTCGTTGTCTTATAGATAACTAATATCAACGAATGCTTAGCCTGTTTTCGGCGTTCACAACCTATGCCCAACGATAGTTGAACTACGGCATAGTGCGCTGCACGTATCGCCGCCGAACTCGTGGCGAAGCCTGTTAAAAACTTGCCGCACGCCGATTTAAATCATAACCGCCTGAAAATTGAAAGTGGCAACCACGCAGTCGCACCTTGACGATTTAGCGAGTGTATGCCGACCTATTAAAAATTTGCCAAACCAAGCTGGCACACGTCGAATACGTTATGGGTAAGTTGTGTATACGTTAAGAGCACGCTGAAAAACGATGAAGTACGCTGTCATATTTCGTGGTACGTCTCGTATATCGTGAAATTTCAAGCATGCTGAAAATTTTACGACGTACTTGCCGTATGGCTCACACGTTCCGCTACGCTGGGAATAAGTTGTAGGCACGTTACACGATCGTTGACACACATCGAGGCACGTTACACGATCGTTGACACACGTTACTTGTAAGTTACTCATAAGTCGAAACGCGTCGAGGTAATGTTTAGCATACCCGAAACTTATTTTCTCCGTCAAGGCACATTTTCTTTTTTTCTCCTTGGCTCTGTGAAGGCACGTGACGAAATATCTGAAGTTATTGTTGTTGTTTTTTTTATTATTATTATTTTTTTTTTAGTCTATCACGAATTTTAAAATATATTCGGACATTTGCTTTTAAGTTTCGACGTCGACGTAACAATATCCTCAAACAGAAAATATTCACAGAGGAGGAACTAAGAATTTGACGTGAGCAAACTGAAGAGGCAATCGGACGTGACGTAACGGCACGTGACGAAATATCCGAAGTTATTGTTGTTGTTGTTGTTGTTTTTTTTTAAACGCTGCCAATATGCCATTATATGGTAGCTGTAAATTAGAAACACATTCTGTGGTCGTCTGGAAGACGTCAATCAAATACATCTACATACGTCAATATGCGTTGGAGGTACGTTACACATAGGTTCAAAGCACGTTACTCGTAGGTTAGAAATAAGTTTCGGGTACGCTAAACATTACCTCGACGTGTTTCGACTTATGAGTAACTTACAAGTAACGTGTGTCGACGTGTGCCAACGATCGCATAACGTGCCTCGACGTGTCAACGATCGTGTAACGTGCCTACAACACGTTACTCATAGGTTATAAATAAGTTTCGTGTATGCTAATCATTACCT
>NC_140961.1:141504666-141592166 GCF_056783735.1 Eptatretus burgeri
TCTCTCTCTCTCTCTCTCTCTCTCTCTCTCTCTCTCTCTCTCTCTCTCTCTCTCTCTCTCTCTCTCTCTCTCTCTCTCTCTCTCTCTCTCTCTCTCTCTCTCTCTCTCTCTCTCTCTCTCTCTCTCTCTCTCTCTCTCTCTCTCTCTCTCTCTCTCTCTCTCTCTCTCTCTCTCTCTCTCTCTCTCTCTCTCTCTCTCTCTCTCTCTCTCTCTCTCTCTCTCTCTCTCTCTCTCTCTCTCTCTCTCTCTCTCTCTCTCTCTCTCTCTCTCTCTCTCTCTCTCTCTCTCTCTCTCTCTCTCTCTCTCTCTCTCTCTCTCTCTCTCTCTCTCTCTCTCTCTCTCTCTCTCTCTCTCTCTCTCTCTCTCTCTCTCTCTCTCTCTCTCTCTCTCTCTCTCTCTCTCTCTCTCTCTCTCTCTCTCTCTCTCTCTCTCTCTCTCTCTCTCTCTCTCTCTCTCTCTCTCTCTCTCTCTCTCTCTCTCTCTCTCTCTCTCTCTCTCTCTCTCTCTCTCTCTCTCTCTCTCTCTCTCTCTCTCTCTCTCTCTCTCTCTCTCTCTCTCTCTCTCTCTCTCTCTCTCTCTCTCTCTCTCTCTCTCTCTCTCTCTCTCTCTCTCTCTCTCTCTCTCTCTCTCTCTCTCTCTCTCTCTCTCTCTCTCTCTCTCTCTCTCTCTCTCTCTCTCTCTCTCTCTCTCTCTCTCTCTCTCTCTCTCTCTCTCTCTCTCTCTCTCTCTCTCTCTCTCTCTCTCTCTCTCTCTCTCTCTCTCTCTCTCTCTCTCTCTCTCTCTCTCTCTCTCTCTCTGCGTCTCTCTCTCTCTCTCTCTCTCTCTCTCTCTCTCTCTCTCTCTCTCTCTCTCTCTCTCTCTCTCTCTCTCTCTCTCTCTCTCTCTCTCTCTCTCTCTCTCTCTCTCTCTCTCTCTCTCTCTCTCTCTCTCTCTCTCTCTCTCTCTCTCTCTCTCTCTCTCTCTCTCTCTCTCTCTCTCTCTCTCTCTCTCTCTCTCTCTCTCTCTCTCTCTCTCTCTCTCTCTCTCTCTCTCTCTCTCTCTCTCTCTCTCTCTCTCTCTCTCTCTCTCTCTCTCTCTCTCTCTCTCTCTCTCTCTCTCTCTCTCTCTCTCTCTCTCTCTCTCTCTCTCTCTCTCTCTCTCTCTCTCTCTCTCTCTCTCTCTCTCTCTCTCTCTCTCTCTCTCTCTCTCTCTCTCTCTCTCTCTCTCTCTCTCTCTGCGTCTCTCTCTCTCTCTCTCTCTCTCTCTCTCTCTCTCTCTCTCTCTCTCTCTCTCTCTCTCTCTCTCTCTCTCTCTCTCTCTCTCTCTCTCTCTCTCTCTCTCTCTGCGTCTCTCTCTCTCTCTCTCTCTCTCTCTCTCTCTCTCTCTCTCTCTCTCTCTCTCTCTCTCTCTCTCTCTCTCTCTCTCTCTCTCTCTCTCTCTCTCTCTCTCTCTCTCTCTCTCTCTCTCTCTCTCTCTCTCTCTCTCTCTCTCTCTCTCTCTCTCTCTCTCTCTCTCTCTCTCTCTCTCTCTCTCTCTCTCTCTCTCTCTCTCTCTCTCTCTCTCTCTCTCTCTCTCTCTCTCTCTCTCTCTCTCTCTCTCTCTCCCCTCTCTCTCTCCCCTCTCTCTCTCTTCCCCACTCTCTCTCTCTCTCTCTCTCTCTCTCTCTCTCTCTCTCTCTCTCTCTCTCTCTCTCTCTCTCTCTCCCCCCCCTCTCTCTATCTCTCTTCCCCACTTTTCTCCCTCTCACCCCGCTCCTCTCTCTGTATATGTCCATGCTCTATCCTTTTGAGCGGATGTTCTTCACTCTTATTGAATGATGTCATCGATTCCACCAATAACTAAGTCTATTTTGGGCTTCTTTGAAGTGTAATATTGAATGTTATTTTTAGGTCAGAATGCTAAATGGAGATTTTTCTTTCATTAGATGATGAGTACTGCAACGTTTGTTCAACAACTTTCAGTTTAGACTCCTGTTATTTTCAGTGCTGACATGGTTTGTTCAACTTTGTGATAATCCTCATACTCTGTCACAGAGCGTCGGTGCTGCCGAAGCAGCTTCCTCAGCAAAGGTCATACTGGGGTGATTTGCCATTGATTGCCTTCCCCTAAGCAGTAGTTCGAGCAGGAATTACTAACTTGGCCATGGTGCCACCGATAGGTCACCCACTTTTCGCAAAGGACACCGTGGAGGTCTTTATCGTCCACCAACTAATGTCGGTATCTGGGTCGTCCAGTTTAACGTCCATCAGAGGGACAACATACACATTGATGATACATCCAGTCAGAAACACCAGGATGACAGTTTATCACTGGGCCGAGATTCAAACCCAGTCGAGACAGCTTAAAGTTGAGTGTGCATACCTTGAGGCCATCCTTTCAGCCCAGGTCATATCGTAACGTGCTATTAATAAACAAACTGTGTTTCCTTGTTGTATTTATATGTTTCAAATGTATCTCATTTGGTATTGTGCGTTTCTTCTGGTTTAATGTTGAGCTTTATCAGCATGCAGAGTTTTTCAAAAGCACAATGAGAAACAGCCGCCGGAAACGGGAGACAGCCAAATGTGCGAACATACAAACACATAATCAGACACCATGCTTCACATTATACTGTTACGTTTGAGGGGGGGTATGCATTCAAAGGGTAATTCGGATGTTTAATTAGGTATGCCATGCTGTTCGAGTGTACCAGGATCTCGATGTAATAAGTAGCAATTCAGTGGTGATAAGTTGTCTAGTAAATGTCCATTTCTTCAAGGGGGAAATGATAATAGTCACGTAATTAGATAGGGATACGGAATAGGGTAAGTGTGTCTGCGTAAACCCCTTTTAGTATTCCCTGGAGGCTTGCTGTGACGTCACAGGACAGTGCTGCGGATGGCTCCGCCCCGTGATCACGATTGGCGGAAGGCGACGGCGGAGGGCCAATAAAACGGCTCGATTGGAAGTGACGAGGACTCGAGGATAAAAAGGCTCTGTTCGGGGAAAAGGCGAGGAGGAAGAAGATCGGGACAGAAAAACTGTTCTGGTGGAGGCTGTTGTGCTTTGAGCGTGCTGTGTTGTTGCGCTGATTCGATCCTGGATTCATCGTGTCTCGTGGCCTTGCTGTCCCTCGTGCCTCACCTCGGTTGGCTCTGGGGTTCTGCTGGCTCGGAGCACGGGGTCGAACGGCGGGCGGACCTGCCTCCCTCTCCTGCTCGCAACTTGGCGCCAGAACTGGTTCCCTGGCGGCTGTGAGCGGACTTGCGCCGACACAAGGAGGTCGACAGCACCACGGTGTCTCCTGCCCCTGACGAGCGCGACGCCAGCTCATCCGACGCCAATCCAGGGACTGTTGCGTCCACACCACGGGCCAGCCTGACCACCAGGACCAGCTACGTTTTGTGTCTGTGTGTGTGTGTGTGTGTGTGTGTGTGTGTGTGTGTGTGTGTGTGTGTGTGTGTGTGTGTGTGTGTGTGTGTTTCTGTGTGTACCTGGCACCTTCGAGGGTTTGAGATTGGTATATCCATTGGAATTGTTTGTGTTTTCCCCACGCCCGAACCCACACCACCATCCCGTCGAATCGCCCCGGATCCCTCCTCTTGCCGAGTCTTATTATTTCTGGTTTGAGAAATAAACATCATTAACTCAGTGAAAAGCGACTCGTGCCACCTTCCTCGTCCCGTTTGCGGTAGAGCGATTAGAACCGCCATCTTTGGGTTGTAAAGGATAAACCGCCTCCATCGTTTCGGCTCATTCTACGTTGGCGGGACTGTTCAAGTCCCGTGAACGTCACAATACAATTGATCAGCTGTTCCAATTGCTTAAAGGGAACAGACAGTTCTGAGAAAGATGGGATGGTAGCTCTTCCAAATTGTTGTTTGGCTTCAGAATCGCTGACAATGGCTCTTTCCAATAAGTGTGGAACTTCTGCTGTTGCCAAGCAATCTGACATGGAATGGCTGAGTCAAACAAAAAGTAGCGGTCACTCGTGGGCCAACTGCTCAGCATGCACAGAATGTTCTCCAGTTATGGCAACTTTCCACGTTTTAGTGTGCCAAGAGTTTGTTTTTTTTGACTCAAATAAGAAAATAATCACAAGTGAGGTCAAGGCTGACAGTACCTTATTCTCTTGGATTTAGCATTGACTAGATGGGAGAGAGTTCTGTCGTGATGTGGGTACATGCCACTGATGAGGAGATATGTAATGGAACCTGGAGTAACAGGGCAGGGTTGGTGTTTTTCTGATCTCTACGTGAGTCGATTGATCATCCACCAGGCTTTCCAGCTTAAATGTGTCAAGGAAATTGATGCGAGAGACAGTCCTGGACATGTGTACACTTTATCACAGGAGTACAGAAAGTTTCCAATGGGTAGTGGTGGGAATCTAATATCTCGAGATATGCAACAAGGATGTGACCCAAAGTTCAAATCCCATATGGTATGTTTATAATTACATTACTCTGTACTATGAGGATATTTGAAAATGTTGACCATTTTATTGTTGTATTATTCACTGCTGGGTTATTAAGTTCTTCCTGAGAACAGACTTTTCATGTTTTGACCCGTACGTGCTCATTCCACAGATATCAGCAATCAAGCAATGCAAAGCTTGCCCCGCGTGCTCCGCGATGTGGAGTCTGTGCGGCAGGAGGCTGCCACGTTGGCCAAGCAGATGGCACTTGTCAAGGAAGATATTCGCAAGGTGGAGCAAGATACTTCCCAGTCAATGAAGGTGAGCAATGACGCACACCGATTTATGAAAAAAAATAGACCTCTGGGCCCTGGCCTAATATTGTCACATAAATTTGGTAGCATTTTGATTGGTGGGTCTGGAGAAGAATATTTTAAAAGTAATTTACCAAATCCGCCATTTTGACCTACTTCAAGTCATGCGACTGGAACGAGCTATACAATCCCTGTTACTAGTCAGGAGTGGAACGACGCTGCCAAATTTCAGCCGGATCCACCCAGCAGTTTGGCCGGAAAAGTCGAAATAGGTGACGGGCGGTCAGACGGACGATGCACGATGACAATACATGATCTGGAATTCCAATTCCACTAAAATAATATGAGAGTTTAGAAACTGTAAATTAATAATGCAAAGACCAGAATTTCATGTCCATTCAAATTTTGGTATTCAAAACTAAATCGCGGTGAAAAAGAATGGCGGTTATATTGTTGTGGGCCGGGTTTCGGCGGCGATAAACGACCACTCGGTGGATCAGTGGAGTCGTCTCCCACCGAACACCCGGAATTTAGGTCGTGACTCTCGGACAACTCCGAATGGTCACGGGTCACTTAGCGGACCGTGGTTGCCAATATTTCGACGGCGTGGGGTAGGGTTAATTGCCTAACTTCAATATACCTAATTACCCACGTCGTCCAACTACCGGGGAAACCACACCCTCGGCCGACTTTGGCCGAATCGAGTCACGATCACCGACTCGGTTCCAGCGTAACCGAGCGGAAATTACCAAAGCCGCGCCGGACCAAATTAACAATTTACCGGCATACACGGCCTCACTAATTCTCAAGTCCGAACCATGCCGGGTCAATCAAAGAAAGGACAGAAACTAACTGGAACATTTAACACGGGGGTTTATTTTACAATAATAATCGGGGAGGGGAGCACACAGAGCAGAGTTATCCAAATAAAAGGCAGGCAATTACAATGAGCAAAAAAACAGCACTTAACAATTCCACTTACAGGATGGCTACACACACACACACACACACACACACACACACGCACACACACACACACACACACACACACACACACACACACACACACACACACACACACACACACACACACACACACACACACACACACACACACGATGGACCTCGTGGGTCTATTTTCGGCCTTTCAGCTCGGAGGGAAGGCGAGCTGAGGGCAGGGATACTAGCCGGGTACCTGTCCCGCCTCGTGCGGTCACACCGACCCGAACCACTGGTGGAACTCGCACCCACGACCAGAAGTCCATGGCCCACGAAGGAGACCGCTCAACCACGACCACCACTGTCTCAGACCGCTCCATCCACCACACATGACCGTCTGCCACGACGACAGACTGCTCAGAATTGCCACGATCCTCCTGTCTGCCATCCTCTCATCTCTCACAACCACTCTGCCGTTGCCACGATCACCCGTTCTTGTCAAAAACTGCTCCTCACAACCATTCTACTCCTATTTAGATGGGAGGGGCCTCTTCTCCTCGCTACTCGCCTCCTGATTGGCCGGGGGGTTGTCGGACGACTTGTGGCCGCCGTTGAATGGATGAGCTCACGGTGGTCAGAGGGAACCTAACCCCTGTATGTTGCACGTGGGCGATGGCATTGTTGTTGTAGTTGTTGTTGTAGTTGGTGATGTAGAGGATGTAGATGTTGTAGATGCAGTTGTTGTTGTAAAAACCTAGCTAAAAAATAACTGGTAACGCACACATGTAATACCCATTTAGACAGAAGGAAGGATTCTAACTATCAACACGTACTTATCGAAATAACTGAACTACGGGGACTCTGGCTGCTTGTGTGCACAAGGTTTCCAAATCCGTAACAATATTTGTGCAGCATCACTGTTGCAAACAACTGTCCATTGGATGGCAACCTCCAGACAGGACGCAACCACACCTGGCGGTTTCCATTGCACGCTGAAGCCAAGACTCAAATGATGACCGGACTAAACTGTTTCTCATGAGCTGACTCCGACCGGTCGTCGTCCGCTTGCATTCCAACGTGAGTTAATCCTGTGCCAGTTCTAAAATATTAAAATTTATTAAACCTTCCTGGGATCCCAAATGAGTGCGATTGTTTGTGTGTCAAATTGGCAGAACGTACGAGGCACACCGTTCCTTAAATGTGTTACGCAAGGACACACAAATAAGCCACAATTCGCAAAAAACAACAACCTCACTCCCCTCTCAAGTAGTGCTGGGATTCTGCAGCAAAAACTCGGTTCGGATCGAGCTCAGTAATTTTGGCAAATATTTGGCCAGGTCCCAGATCAGCTCGGAACTCCGGATAAGTTTGCAATTATTTAAATTTGATTATTTTTTTTTCAACATGATCGAGGCTCGTGGAAGAGCTCCTGCTCGAGTCAAGCACATGTCAATCGATCGCGTGGGGGACGCATGGCCTCAATCTAAACTGCATCGACAGGTACAGTTAACCACGGCGTTGCTCACATTGCAATCCAATGATGTCCTACGCAGGAAAATGACAGCGATTAATTAGTTACTTGATTGTGCAAAGTTTATTTCCATTCCTTTCATCTTATGACCTCCATATAAAAGGAGCCGACGTGCTCCATCATGCTTCATTCGAAAGGGTTTCTGCTGTCATAGAATAATACAAATGGTGCTGTTGAAAAGGAAATGATAGATTTTCTTGGAACAAAAATTTGTTTGTTTAATCACAAAAAGCCTCTCTCCGAGTTTGATGAAGAAGCTCTATTCACGCAGCGGTTCAATCGAAACTTTTTATTTTCTAATTTTTTTAAAAATCCATCAAAGCAGGAACCCTTTAGAAGAAGGACGCAGATGGAGCACACCACATTAATGTATAGTAATATTTCTCGAAGCGATAGAAAAAGATATAAAACTGCACGGAAGGAGGAGCCACGATGACGATAGCAACCACGTGATATAATCGATCATTTTTCTCATGTTTTACTTCATTTCTGACCCTCATTGCCACTCACAGATGCAATATGTTTGTGAAGTAATAAAACATGCTGTCTGTTTATTTAATCCATCAGCTGTCACGATGATTAAGTTCATTACGAAAAGAAACGACCGTTGACTCCACGGCATGAAAGTGTCGATAAGACTTGCTTGCCATCTCCGCAGCCCTGCTGCTTGATATCTGACTGCAATGAAGCGTGACTCACATCGACTAATCAAATCTAAACACGATCTATACCGAGCCGCCCGTGATACGCGTGCTCGCAGTTAACAGAGCGCGATGGGTAACAGTTATTACAGTGTCTAATTACGGTAACATTTTGCTTTTAAACTCCAAAAAGAGAAACAATGTGATCATTCTATAGCACATCTGATTAATATACCAGTGTATTTCGACTGCATACACTTGCAAAATACTGCAATTCCGTCATTTCATGCGACAGGAAAATATCCCAAGTTATTTTCTGCGTTGACAGCCAAACTCGGCTTGACTCGGACTCTGCTCGGAAGCGCAACTCTTCAAGTTTGGGTACAGCACTCGTCTAAAGGTGCCACACGTACTCTCAAAGCACTCAAATATGACTCGGGCAGTGCAATGGGTAAAGGCACACATCTGTAACAACAGAACCGATGCAGTGCAGGGGAACACACGTGGTGCTGCCTCTCTCCTCTTGAAGAATCAGAGCAAGAGAGGCTTACTTCATCTCAGAGTCAGGTTTTATTACCCAACCTCACCCCGAGGCCTTCCACCAATCATCACCCAAGATTAACTACAAGTCTCTGCCTCCTGAGGCTTAAATATCGGACCGCAAGGGTGTTCTATCAATGACTTGCCCCGTAGGTTACACCAACCAACGCCTTGAGGTTCTCATGACTCTCCACCCTGCTACGCCCACCAATTTCAGCCAAAGGCCTTCATGAGTCTCTGCCCTGAGGATGTTAACCATTTCCATCTCCTGGAAGTACTTGAGTTTACAGTAATATTTGACCAAAAACAGGTTCAGAATTTCCTAGAAATTGACATTTTTTTTCTTTTCGATTTTGTCTTAATAGCCGCTGAAAGTACAGCACCTTGTATAATATCCAGTACAGCACCTTGATATACTTGTTTCGTTCATTCAGCATTTTAAATGCAAGTTGAATATTCATTGTCACATTCAGTGCAGAATTCATGAATGAGTGAAGGTTAGAATGAACGAATGAGTGATTGAATGTTAACATCCCTGCATATGAAAAAATAAAAAGTAAAAAAAAGTGTTTTCTAACTTCATTTGCGATTACTTCCAGGTACTTGTAGAGATCGACAAGGTGAAGTCTCGCATGCAAGCTGCATCGGAGGCCTTGCACGTCGCTGACAAATGGAGCACTCTCAGTGCTGAAATTGAAGGAGTTTTCAAATTGCAGGTGAGGAAGCTTGCAGTGATAAGTTAAACATGGAGATCATGTAGTCGTCAATATCCCATTGTTTTGTGCTATCTCCCTGTTCTGCTTGCTCTGCAATCTTAGAAAGTCCATGGTTTGACTTGTCATGTATGGTTCTTGACTCATTAAGCATTTCGTTTTTCAAGGAGCTCTTAACTTGCCAAGACACAAATGTGTGTACATTGGCAGAGTTTGGTGGAAATTCTTCTTTTAATCTCGTGTGTACGTCTTGAAAATGAGTCTGGTTTTACTGTAGATTTTAATCCTTTCAACTTCTTCATGATGTGTTTTATCAACAAAAACAAAGAAAAAAATAACATATATATATATATATATATATATATATATATATATATATATATATATATATATATATATATATATATATATATATATATGTCATGTTCAGGCCAATTAGGTTATATCCCACTCCTGACCCAGTTGTCGTGTTTGGTCAGGTTAGCACTGACCTGGACGGATAGCCGAACGATTTTACTTGGAGGCGAATAACCGAGATCCTTGGAGATTATGGCGCGTGTGGGAGGGAAGGCACACATCGTGGGAAACGCACGGGTTTATTCTCGAACCCACAACGAATAGACAAACGCAAGTAAATTCAACAAATAATGGTTTAATAAACATATAAATCAAAGAGTTGTAATGAAAATAAACCAAAGCATGAGGCAATGAAACGTGAGGGAAACTGAAACCTAATTTGAGAAGTCTCTACTCAGTCATAAAAACAGACAACGGTACAGATCAGAGAAAATCCACCTTTCATGCCTGTACTCGGCTTATGTCCAGAGATGACCTTCGAGGAGCCTCACAGCCATCGAACCGCGTAGCCACTGCATGGGAAAACGCACCAAAAATGGTGCCAAGTCGTGCTCTGCAGTCACATACGTGAGGTGTGGCGCGGACTGTCTTCAACGCCTGGAGCCACGAACCGCCATTTAGTTTCTTCTCACGATCGAGATTGCCACACCAGTACTCTCACAGCACCAGGCCCGCTTACAACAAATGGTGCGGCCTTTCTCTTTGCACGTACAACAAGGTGATTTCCGAGGTTCCGAGATAAGGCCAAGAGATGCGCTCCTCCTCTTTTCTCTCCTCCTCAAAGCGTACAAACTTCACGACCCAGCCGAACAGTCAATGGCTAGCATCTTGCTGCAGCATGTGAACACATTCACATCAGCACAAACTATGAGAATCGTGCTGCTATTTCGTCGTGCCGAGAGGGACCAGATCCTCACGCTTTGCTTCCAACCGTCCTCTTGTCTCTCTCTTGCACCTTCTTGTCGTTCTTGCCCTTCTTCCCTAAAGTGTACACACTTCACGACTCAGCTGAACAAGCAACGGCCAGCGTCCTGTTCCAGCACGTGACCAAATTCACACGGCACGAACAACGAGAAACGCGCAGACCCCTTGACCGTGTCGAGGAGAAGCCAGGGAGGTCCTATCTGTTTTGACCGCAGTCTCCACACTCTTCTCCTCCATCTTGTCTCTCTAGCACCTTCTTGTCGCTCGTGCCCTTCTTCCCTCTGATGTCATCCCAACCAATCCACCTCGGGGGACGTGGCCTACCGGTACAAAGCTGGGAAGGCGGGGTTTTTGCCTGCTCATAAACGTTCGGCTCTTTTTTTTGTTTGCGTAAAAATGTGGTTCTTTTTTTTCCGGCTTCGTAAATGCAAAAACGTAGGAAATGGTCACCGGCAATCGCATGCTGGGAGAAACTAGCCTTAAACCCTACCTAATTAACACAGCACCACCCCTATGTGGTGACACATAACAACTTAAGTTCACAGGTTTCCCGACTTAATTTACATTGTGATGTCTCTTACTTGTCCATGGACCATGCAGCACTGTACAATCCTACCACAAGCATAACAACATATTAATAATAGAGAAGCAAAATGTATAATCATAAATGTGGTGATTGTATGTTATCGACTCTGTCAGGATGTAGTGGTCATCGCAGAGAAGCTAACAGGACTCCAGAGCAGCTTGTGTATGTTGGAAGACACGCCTGACTTCTCGGAGAAATGTGTTCACCTGGAGACGCTCAAGAACAGGTTGGAGGCCATCGCCAGCACCCAGATTGTTTCTGCCTTCACCTCCAAGTCTGTGGGTATGTTATTCTGTGTATTTTGAACCATTTTTTGTGCAAAATTTGAATTGTTGAACGGCTCTTGTAAATTTGATTTATTTTGTTTATATTTCCAGTAAAACTATTAAAGTGCATTGATTAGCTCTGCCACCGAATGTGGATGGAGGTTATGTTTTCACCCCTGTCTGTCTCTGAGTAGGATATCTCAAAACGTTATGGATGGATTCAGACAAAACTTGTTCGACAGGTTGGGTGTGTTAGGGGAGTGGGAGCCTCTCTGTCCTTCCAAACATCAGTAGCCTCCACCCAGATTCGAACCATTGCTGTCATGATATCTATTGTTGTGGTCACTTATTTTTGTGTGGACGGACATCGAAGGTGGACGGAGGTTGTGTTTTCACCCCTGTCTGTTTGTCTGACTGAAAGCAGGATATCTCAAAACGTGATGGATGGATCCAGAGAAAACTTGTTTGACAGGTTGGGTGTGTTACAAAGATGGAATTTGGTGAAGATCTAGATCTGCATATGGATACTGATACTGGAATATTTTAAGTGATTCTTCACCATTGAGTGATCAGACCAAAAACGATATATAGCACGATATCTCAAAAAGTTGTGGACGGATTATTACAAAACATGGTGGATGTGTGAAGTGACAAGAACAAGCTGATTCAATTTTGGTTGAGGTCCAGGTGCAGATCTGGTCGATCAGTGCGATACATAATGTATACTGTTCCACTTGGCGCAGGCATGTGGTTTAGGCGATGGGTGCAAAATACAGCTAGAATTGCTCAGCAAGTGATAAAAGCATGAGACTTGGCACAATTATTCTTCAACCCATAATGTTTATTTTCAAGGGTGGAGCCATTGAATACAGCTTGTTCCTTAGCAATGGTTGCTAGGTAACAAATTTACCCCAGCAACGGGCTTTTTAAGCCTATTTACTACATTCAGAAAGGTTGGTGCTATGTTACAGAACATCAGAACTGTCAGTAGACATGTTTTAAAGACAATTAGTGTCATCAGAAAACAAAACAATACAATAACTAGTGTCACCACAAAACAAATTAGCATTTGTTTTGTTGCTAGGTAATGGATAAACAATACCAACTGTCTATGTATATATTTATCCTCTATTTGTGAATGATGCTTCTACTTCACATTGCCTAATGGCCTACAGAAGAGGAATGTTTTGGGTTAAATAATCTATACAGGTTGTCATAATTGTTATCAAAAAGTAACAAAACATTAAATATTTAGTTGCTTAGGCCTAAGTCACATTTGCCACGGCGGTCGTGGGGTCTCCAAAATTTACGGCCACTAGCAATTATAGGGCGGCCGCAGTATTTCCACGGTCACACAATGTAGCAGTCACATATGTTTTTATTTTTTGGGGAGCCGCACGGCGTATTTAGAAATTGTGGAGACCGAAAACGTGGTGGTGCCGTACGGTCTTTGATTTGGTGTCGCACGGTGACCTTAGGGCGTCCCTGCGGTGGCCATAGAATTTTCACGGTAGCCTCAAGGTGCCCGCAAGGGGCCCTAAGGCGAACGTGCGGCCAGACGGACGGTAACGAGTGGGTTCATTTTTTGTATTTTTTTTTCACCAGTTCTTTTGTTTCGGCTTGTCGAATTGTTACGGCGAACGTAGAAATGAAAAAAGTTTTAACTCCGCGTTATAATTCCACGGCGACCCCTACGGCCTGTAAAAGATAGCCATACGGCGTAGGGCCACCCTGGGGCCACCGCAGAAACTCTGCGGCCGCCGCACGTTTCTGTCAATTCAGAGGGCGTACGGCTGCCGTATCGTCGCCCGAGAGCAAATGTGACTTCGGCCTTAGTAACCTATTTACCATGGCAACCATCTGAGTACACATAGACGACTACCTGTGAACACGGGATTCACTTAACTCATTAACTCAACTTAACAGTCTTGTTATCAATAGAAGACATTCTTCCTGGAAATATAATGAAAGCAATGGTATTTTACACCATGCATCAAATAAAAACATTGTTGCTCCACAATACATTCACGGTAGCAACCAGCAACTAGCAACTGTCAATTATGTTGTCACCTTGGACTTTCTTTGGACCTTCGCCATAGCTTTAAGCATTGTCACAATCTCTCCTGCATGTGCAGTAAACACTGCATTGTAAGTGCGCTCGTACACGTTTGCAGTCTCTACACCTGCTCCTACATGCACACTTCAGCAGCTCTGGGCAGGATGCACTGGCTTCTGGCAGATTTGTCCACAGGGGCTTCCACTGTTCTGGGCAAGTCCATCCCCACTCAGCAGGAGAGGGTAACTGGCGATATGGCATGGTAGTACGCCCCCAGTAGTGCCCACCTTGCAATACTGCCCTCCTGATATGATGCTCTAGGGCAGCCTTGGTGGGAGGAAGGGCTGACATCTGATGCCCTTTGCGTGTGAATAGAAGCTTCCTAACTTCATTGATTGAGGCACATGTTGATGTCCTGTCATAGAGAAGGATAGTGAAATACTCTAGGGAAGCTTCTGTCTCTTCAGATATTTGCTCTCGTGAACTCATCATGTGTTTCCCACACTTTCCATGCAGTCTTCTTTGCCACCTGGGCAAACTGGGATACAGTGTCGCAGCCTGTGAAAGCCTGAAACACCGGAAGTACTAAGGATTTTTGTGGGCCAAGTGATGCACATATCTCATGAGCCGACATGAAGTGAAAGTCCTTTCCACGACCGAATGCAATCCAGAGTTCTATCCTTCCTCGCTGCTGTACAGCCGCTACCGCTAGCACAACTACATCGGTATCCACTGTTCGAACAAGGATCTTGTGAAAGCCCTGCATGATGGCGTCAGCGACATGTACCATAATCCTGGAATCTGCTTCTCGTGATTGCAGGGAGCAATGTTGGTCATGTCTCGTGCAGGTACACAGAGTACAGTATCACCATCGGTAACAACAAGAGGCTGCTCTGCTGATGCACTTGCTATCAGTTCATTGTTCAGAAGTTTAAACAACTCTATCTTGTTGCTGTTCAAGCGAAGGAACTGCTGCCAGTTCTTTGGTATGGGGCTGGACACCTCCACACGTCTCCGTTGCTAGGGCCCGTAGCATGTTTTTCTCTGGTCTGTGCCTTTAGACTGTTGGCGAAGTATTTATCCCAGACAATAAATTGCTCTAGAGTGATGTAAATATGACGGGTAAAGTTATAGATCATAAAATACGTTGTAATTGATAAGTAAAATTGGTCCACAGTCATCCTATGTGCTGGTTGCTTAGGAAAATATGTTGCCTAGCGACCTTTGCTATGCTATATACAGTTCACATTGGCTCCACCCCTGAAAACGTTTAGAATGTTGTGTTGAACATTTGTGCAAAGTTTCATGCTTTTATCACAATCTGAACAATTTTTTCACCCCTCGCCTTGACTAATGCGCTTTACCGAGTGCCGTATTAGTTACCTCCGCCACCGAAGGTGAAGGAGGTCATGTTTCACCCCCTTTCTGTCTGTCTGTTTGTTTGTGTGCAGGATATCTCAAAAAGTTGTGTATGGATTTGGACGAAACTTGATGGACACGTTGGGTGTGTGGCAAGGACGAATTGTTTTGATTTTGGTGAAGATCCGAAGCCGGATCTGGATACGAGAATTATTTACTTGACGGTGATTCTTCACTTTTGAGAGATTGGGCCAAAAACGATAAGTATTAAAGGAGAGGGCATTGCGTGTGGGTCCGTTTGTTTGCCTTTGGTTGTCTGTCTGTCCGCACAGAACTTTCGTGTTTTTCTTGTCGGATGCAACCGCTTGTCGGATCGAGACGAAATTTTCACCATTGGTGTGACTACTCATGTAGAATGTATTAATAATAATAATTATGACGTCATAGTTCACTTGCTGTGGCAGCCACATTTGAAAAACGGAAAAACTTTGGACCTCTGTATCTCTGAAACCGCACCAATGAAAAAATTGAAACTTGGCACGTGGCAAGTGCTCGTGGGGAATGAGTGTGATGGGGAAAAAAAATTATTTAGATAGCTTTACATGATATAGCTTCTTTATATTCAACTTACTGGTAAAGTTCAACCTGTTTACACTTTTAATATACAGGTGATCTTTCCATACAGAGGAGAAATATAATGATGTCAATTCCAAATGGATACATACTGAAAAAGAATCGTATCATATTTGAATACATTTTATTTCAGGCTTAACATTTTCATTTTGATACCAAGTTTTAACGATCGTCAATTTATTTATTTTATCACCCCCAAACCCATCATGATAAAGATGTATCTACAGGCCCGATATGTTCTCGCGGATGAGGCATTGCGTATCGGAGGTATGCGCTCCACCGTATGCCCTTCAAGTTATTTTTGTTTCCTGTTTGGTTTTGTGCTGCTTCCTAACCACAGATGGGTGTGCGCACTCTTCTCTTGACATATTCCTTTTTCTCCTCACCAAGTCCCAGCTGATTGCTTTCAAGTTAATTTTTTTTTTGTCTCTTTTACGCTTCACTGGAATTATATTCCTCTGTCCATCCAATATTTTTGTTTTGTAGTTCTGAACATGTCAGCTCCACCGCTGTGATCTCGCTCTCTCGAGTGCAGCCTGTGGCTGCTGGTTGCGTCATTGGTTGGGACGCGGCTATGTCGCTGATGCAGTGTCCCCCTTGCCAGTACACTGGTGCTCATTTTGCCGACCTCGGAAGGATGACAGACTGAGTCAACCTCCTGGTGTATTTTAATTCACCAGGCAACGGGGCTTGAACTCAGGACCCTAGGATCCCAAACCGCCACCCTAACCACTAAGCCAACACCAGGCTTGCCGCTGTGATGTGTAGCACCCATCCCTCTTTGTCATTTCAATTCCATCATCATTTTTTTTGAGTACACTCAGAATGTGCCAAATCAATTGTCCTTTCTTGTACACTTTTCTTTACATGTGGCCTCTTTAGATTGCTTAGCTTTTTAAGTGTTCAATTACTTATGTGCTAACTGTTACGATACAGGTATTTAGGTTAATGTAAGAGCAGGGTAATATTGACAAAATGTCAACGTGCACAAAAAATGAGTGAGGCTCATCCTTATTTTTGTAACGACCCATACGGAGGTTTCTGTATTTTCGTCGTCGGGTAAACAGGCTGTGTGTGATTCATTAGGAATTGAGGTGCTATTCTGATATGCTGATCCATTTCTTCACCCATTTCCTCCGGATGGGGTGCAATGCCAACACATTTTGACAACAATGATGTGAATTACTCTCATGGTAGTTTTTTTTTTTTGAGTTATTTTTGAAGAAGATCACTGGGTACAAAAGTTTGCAAGCACGTTACCGTGACCAGATGTCCGCCAGGCAGGAGAACGTCTGTCTGTCGGTAAATACAGAAAATAGCATCCATTGTTGGATTTTCACATCGCCGTTCGCTCCTATGAACTTCATGGAAAATGCCGAAGTGCTGTCTTTACATTGCATGAAGTAAAGACACGTTCCTGCTTCAAAACCTGGTGCTGTATGATTGTTGCAATTAAGTTTGTGACCACATCGATATGAGGGACTTTGACGCAGGAGGAGGCCACTTGGCCCATCATGCCAGTGCTGCACCACCACCACATTAAATAAATCTTGTCAAGCTTTCGACTCGGTTTCACGGGTAGGGGGGAGGGGAGGGAGTGGAAAGTGTGGCAGGCACAGGGACTAGAGTGTTATAAAATCAGTATTTTAAAACCCATTTGTATATGACGACTTGCAACGTGGCATAGTATGTTTTTACTGGCCCCTGTTGGAGGGGGTGGTTCGAATTTGTTAATTCCATTGGTGTCTTTTTCGAGAACACAACTGGGTCCATTGGACCAAAATTTCATTGGTCTTCAAGGCCTTGCAGCATACCTGCCTGCTGTACTGCTTGGGTTGGGGTGGGGATTATACGTTCGTTGTTGTTATTATAGCCAAATGATGCAACCATTAGTTAATATTATTTGTATTAATTAATTTGTTGTTTGTTGCAATGTTGTCATTGTTTTTGTTACTTCTTTTGTAATTTTGAATGCCATGCCATGGAAGGACCTATTAAGCTGCTTGATACACCTTACACAACTTGCTATGTCCCGCCCCTAAAAAAAGTTGACTTCAGCGAATCGCAGCGTGACGTCACATACAGAAACTCGCACAGAGTGGATCGACTCGAGATCTCTAGAGTCTTGAGCAGCGTTTCTCAACCTTTTTACCCCTGTGGAACCCTTGAAATAGTTTTCATGTCAGGGAATCCCTGCATAAAAATTATTAAATACCATTATTAATATCTAGCTCTTTTATATTTTTATCGTAGTTCATGTGGTAAATATAATTTTTTTTTTTTCGGATACCTGGTTTAAGGAAAAAATCACCCCCTTTTTGTCAAATTTATTGGCAATGAAAAAAAAACATACTGCTCGTTTATGAGACCTCACACCGAGGTTTTAATTCACAAAAAAAAATGTTTTTTTTTTTTTTGTTTGAAAACTTCATTTTTGAAAGTGTTTGTCAACCCCGAGTCTGTTTGACAATTAAAAAGCACACCTCATGTAACTTGATCAACCAAACTTAAACAAATAAAGCTGAAGCAATCAAGGTAAACAGAAGAACTAACCTTGAGAGAGAGACTTCGTGCCAGGAAGCGCAGAGAAGATAGATGGAAACCGTGCATGCGTCCCGTACTTGAGTCAGTCACTCAATGATACACGAATCCGCCGTGTACAGGACGTCCACTAACCAGTGAGGGCGGTTTCACACTGGCACCATATAGACATCGTTAAATACATTCCCTATGGTTGTTATAATATAAGAGGTTGAAGCCTCTATTATAATAACCAAGGAGTTTCCAACAATATGCCATACGTGTATAGTAAAATTACGAATATTAAATCAAACAAAAACTACTCAAAAATACATGAGCCTATTTATTACTTTTTCTCGCGGAACCCCGAGTGACCTTTTGCGGAACCCTAGGGTTCCGGGGAACCCTGGTTGAGAAACACTGGTCTAGACTAGTCTGATAAATCCATCGTCCGTCCGACTCGGCCGATAAATCTGACGTGCTGCAGCTTTCTTTTATTATTCTCTTTTCTTCATTGTTTTCTACTGGCGCTACATGACAACAGTAGGAATAAAATAAATAAAAATGCAACAGAACGTCAGATTTATCGGCTACTCTAGACAATTGTGTCATAAGGTGTGTTCTGCACACAAGTTTTCATCGTATCCAGACAGCGAGATTGCTTTTATGCGCGGAGAGATACGGCCGATGACATGCGCCGGCCTTGCTTGTGATTAATTCGCCGCGGAGAAACATGTTCGCTAAGCTGCGCTGGTCACGTCACCTCACTAAAATATTTCTGATATCGAGCAGTATGCAAGTCGAATTTACATTATTGAATTACGAATAGGATTTAGTCTAACCAGTTGTTATTGCCAAGTCTTCCTTCGATGTCCTCCCGATCATAATGAACTCCGGGAATTTCATCGCCATTTTCCTCTGCTTGTCCTGCTTCAGGCTCGAACTGGTAAGGTCGTACTTCATTTCCAGTTGCCTGAACTTCACCTCCCGTGACTACGTTATCCGACAATTCTCCATGTGATTCAGACAAAAATCCTTCATTTCTCTCACATTCACTGTCGTTACCAGACAAATGAAAGTCCATGCCATCCATTATTCAAAACCAAATGTTCGATTTTTTTTTAAAGCAGAAAGGAACGAAGCGATTGAGTCGACGAATCGAATGTGGAAACACACAGGAAGCCAATAGAATCATGTAGACCACCAACCTGAGTAATTAACGTGCAGCCTTTGTAATCCTTTAGTTGACGTCATGTGGGTTACGCCCCTTTCAGGAGAATTTTTAGGATCGTTCCCGAAGAGGTTTGTTTTTTTAATTTTACATTTTACAGAATGTGTATTGTGAAAAAACATTGTCAGATCTGAAATCACGATGAAAAACTCCTATAGGACATATATCTATCTATCTATAATTCCAGCAATCTGTGTGTGTGTGTGTGTGTGTGTGTGTGTGTGTGTGTGTGTGTGTGTGTGTGTGTGTGTGTGTGTGTGTGTGTGTGTGTGTGTGTGTGTGTGTGTGTGTGTGTGTGTGTGTGTGTGTGTGTGTCTGTGACCGCCATTTCTCGACGACTGCCGGTCCGATCTCATTGAAACTTGCCAGGGATATTACTGGGGACCCGCAGATGTGCCTTTTCGAGGTTTTATATCAATCAGACGAGCGGTTCCCAAGTTACGGCCATTTATCTGTCTACCAATGACAGGACATGGTGTTATGATGTCACGAATGACGTCACAATTAATATTTGTTTATTTATTTATTATTATTTTTTGCACGATTGACGGTCCGATCTGATTGAAACTTGCCAGGAATATTGCGGGGGACCCGCGGATGTGCCTTTTCAAGGTTTGATATTAATCAGACAAGCGGTTCCCAAGTTACGGCCATTTATCTGTCGACCAATGACAAGACACGGTGCTATGACGTCACAAATGACGTCACAATGCTTATTTATTATTATTATTTTTTATTTTTTTTGCACGATTGACGGTCCGATCTGATTGAAACTTGCCAGGAATATTGCTGGGGACTCACGGATGTGTCTTTTCGAGGTTTGATATTAATCGGACGAGCAGTTCCCAAGTTACGGCCATTTATCTGTCGACCAATATCTGCGAGAGAGGGGGACGGGAGAGGGGGGATGAGAGTGGGGGCGAGAGAGGAAGGGCGAGACGGGGGGAGGGAGAGAGGGGGGCGAGAGTGGGGGGGGCGAGAGAGAGGGGGCGAGAGAGAGGGGGCGAGAGAGAGGGGCGAGAGAGGGCTGCACATACTGGCACTCACCTATGGGCACGCACCTACGGGCCCGCCCCTACGGGCCCGTACTGGTATAAGAAATTTCAGTACTTTTGCATGTCATAGGACCTTTAAACTGGCGTGCATTTATAACATAGGAATTATTTTGGGTTCTTTGTCGCCAATTAGCCTAATCAACTTCGGAGATCATGATGATCATTTCGTTGTCTCACACTCTCCATCAGAAAGCTCCAGTAGAACTCAGCAAAAAACATGTCCCCTACCCCACACACATACACACACACACATACACACACACACACATACACACACACACACACACACACACACACACACACACACACACACACACACACACACTGTCCATTTATAGTAGATAACCAATTTTAACATCCCCCCCCCCTGGGGATTTGCCATTAAAGCTGCACCAAAATGGATTTTCAAGTGCTAAGTTTGCAATGGCTGGTCACCTCACCGATAACACTTTATTATAAGAAGGCACAGAACAACGAAAACAGAATGCCGGGACAAAAGGTAGACTGACATGAAAACAGGCAGATAGACGAGAGGGGGATAACTTGGTTGAGTGCAAAACCTCCGCCGCGAATACTGCTAGGTCACTCAAGTGAACCTGATATCCTATTCATTCAATTTGACGTCAACAGTGCTCACAGGGTTATAGTTTGCAACTTTCCCTTTTACTTTTAACTTTTACATACTCAATTCATTCGTCATAACTAGATTCGTTGAGACAGAAATTGATTTCACATGGGTATATCCACCTGAAGTTCCAAAATCAGTCGCAATTATAATTTTGGCATGTTTTTTGTTGGAAATCACTTGTAACATGTAGAAATGCAAAAAAAAAAAAAAATCGAAATTTTGTTGCAAAAAAAGTTGCAAAATTTTTTTTTTCTCTAACAAGTTTTTTTTTTTTTGGGGGGGGGGTTGGAAATCACTTAAAACATGTAGAAATGCAAAAAAAAAAAATTTCAAATATTTTTTCAAAATGGCCGCCATAGCGGCCATATTGGATTTTGGACGAAGTCCAAAATCGAATGGCATTGCCCTTGGACCATACCTAACCCCCCCACCAAGTTTCGTCGAATTCCGTCGAGGAGTTTTTCCGTAATACTGTTCACAAACAAACAAACAAACAAACAAACAGAAAGGGGTGAAAACAGTAACCTCCGATCTTCGATGGCGGAGGTTAATAAATAGATATAAGTAAATAAATAAATAAATAATGTACGCTCGCGATCCGATGTAACGAAAACCCACTTAATACAGGAAATGTAATCGAATGAAACTAGCCATGAGCACACAACAGAGGGTGCCAGGCAAGGTCTTTTTGGCAGACGTTATGGCATTAACGAGTCCAGTATCCAGCAAGCAAAGAAATGCACAGAAAACGTAAGGGGGGGGGGGGAAGTGAATGCTGTGGTTTTTCACCACGAGAGATACTGGTAAACCGCTCCGTTATGTAACATGTCACAACCCCCCCTCCACCCTTCTCCCTTTATGAAGCACTTGTTGGAAAGTTATGTGGTAGTCAGTATTCATTTATTTTATGATAACAAAATGCTGTACCAACTGAAAATAATCTTCTCAGCAATGGATGTTCAGGTGAAATGAAAAATCTTCACCAAATATCATCTCCATTTGCATAGTTTTCTTTTGTTACAATTTGGACAGGATCCAACCCCAAAATGAATATTTTCACACCAGATATTCATAATTTTATGGAGGAGGGAAGGGGGGGGAGCGCATGCCCCTGGAATTCTGAGAAAGGAGTCATTTTGCTCATTACTTTCCTTTTTTTTCAAAAGTTCTGCAGCTTTACCCATGACAGATTTTTGCCTCCTTTTGGTTCTTCTTTGCCTCCGATGGCCACTCCCAACTTTTTCCGTCACCCCTTGTCAGGTTTAGTCTTCACGATCATGTGGTTAAGGAGACTGACGAGAAATGGGAAAAGCACAGGTTCGAATCCTGCTTATACCCACTATTTATTTTATATTCTCGGGGCTCGGGATAACTTTGACTGTTCTACGAAGTATTCCACTCTACCAACAATGCCAGTGCCCTACAAACAGTCGTTGGATTAGAACAAGGATATTGTTCTTGACGTATTTAAATTGTATGTTTCCTCGTAATGAAAAATGCTCTTCCATTTCCTTTTTGTTTCGTTTTTTGTTCCATTTTGCAGCAATAGAAGTGGCCACCTTGTAATTTCCGTTTTCCACTTGATTTCAATTTTAAATCCAGCGTTTTTAATTATTGCCTGGTCAAACACTTGGAAAATATCTTTCAATCCTGACAAATTTAACACTCTCACTATCTTTCTCCAAAATAACCATCTGGCAAACCCACCTACGATCTACTTTCTTTACAATCTTCTTGAGGACATTGTCATTCAAACTCCTGGGTCTCACTAATCAGCCATGATCTTTCTTGGACAAACCACATTTCAAAGTTGGACTCCAAAGCGAGCCTCCAACTGGGCATCCTCCGTCATACAAAGTCCTTCCTTGGCACACCTGAATGCCGATCCACCTTCAAGGTTTTTGGTCACATCTTAATGGAGTATTGCTCTCCTCTCTGGTATGGTTCCCCTGCCTCACACCTTGCTCAGCTTGACACCGTGTAAACCAAGGCCTTCAAGATCATTGGAACCTCCCATGCTGAAGCTGAGTGTATGAGCCTTTCACTTTCCGATCACAGACAGGTCGGTGGTCTTACTGTGTTCTACCACATCCTTTCTGGTCTTACACCCTCTGCTCTTTATGGGCTTTCTCCCCCCCCCACCCCACCCCCCAAAATCCCCAGCTTTCTGCAGGGCACTCACGGACCACCTTCAACCCCTTTCAGGTGAAACTCAAAATCCAGAATCACTGCTCACCTCCACTTATTCCTTCCTCTTTTTTTCACCAGCCGTGGAACCAACTTCCACATTCTCTTCATTTTCAATTTTCCCTCTAGGTCTTCAAGATGTCTGTTCACCACCATCTCAGATCATTGCCAATCCAAAACCATGATGTTTTCTACCCTTGTAAACCCCCTCCTCCCACCCCAAGACCACCCCATCCAAAAAAATATTCATTTCCAGTTTTTCCTTTCTATGAGTTTTCTGCAGCATCCATCTTGTACACCCCATGCATCCTTTCCTACCCAACATTCCTCCCCACACCCATTGTTTATCCAAGTCTCCCTCTATTATGTCCTTCAACTCTGTCATCGATGTTCTTCTCTCTCTCCTCTCTCCTCTCTCCTCTCTCCTCTGTCCTCTCTCGTCTCTCCTCTCTCCTCTCTCCTCTCTCCTCTCTCCTCTCTCCTCTCTCCTCTCTCCTCTCTCCTCTCTCCTCTCTCCTCTCTCCTCTCTCCTCTCTCCTCTCTCCTCTCTCCTCTCTCCTCTCTCCTCTCTCCTCTCTTCTCTCTCTCTTTTTTTTTGGTCCTTTTGTTCTGTTGCATCCTGATCCGTTCAATGTTCTAGCTCTTACACGAGCCTTGATTGTGTGTGCGCATGCGCATCACTGTCAATCAATCAGTCAGACTCTGTGGAAGTAGTGGTGAGAGCATCAGCTCAGATGTCTGGAGGTCAGTGGTTCAAACCCCGTCCGAGTCATATCAAAGATTTAAAAATGGTACGAGCTGCTTCCTTGCTTGATACTCAGAATTTAAAAGTATATAGCATGGACAAACAACGCAGAGAAGGCAATTGCAAACAACCCAGTATGGCCCTTGCCCCCCCCCCCAAAATACACTTTGGCAGCACCGGCACTGTACAGTGTATGGTACATCAAAAAAATAACAAATTATATATTGATTTTTTCGTTCCTACTTGACTATTTCAATTCTTTATTTTTTTTCAGATCAGTCCCGTATGTTTGTGAAAATATTTTCGGACATAGATCGGATGCCACAGCTTCTTGCCTACTACTTCAAGTACCAGAAGGTATGAGATCCTTTGTTGTACAGAATTGTGATGTTGTAAAGAAGCTTGTGTGTAATAAATAAAAACCATTCTTGCTTTTACAAAAATTAATCGTCACTTGATTTCTCTTCAATTTCTGAGAAAAAGGCAAAGTTAAAGACAAGAGTAAAGGTTGTGATTATTCGAGAAGTGAACACCAAGCAAGAAGTATGGAAGTGTTTGAGAAGTGAATAAATACCAAGCAAACTTGGTGTTTATTTGTTTTATCTTCTATTTCACCCTGTGAAGCTTATTTTCTTTCTGTGTTGTTGCTAACAATGTTGTCTTTCTTTTATACAAGTGTGAAAATCGTCTTCTTGATTATCGTTGAATTTGTCCAGGTATTTATGGTGGTGGTATTTGTTTGTCTGGCACTATTCTTGATGTACCACAATATCATGGGCCATTTTACATTGTCTCCAGGCTCAGCTACTGGTTTCATGGCAAGACATGATGCAAAGTGGCGCTGAGCTCAGGCAGGCTCTGCACAATTTTTACGACCTTCTGCTCGACACTTGGAACGCGCAGCTCAAGTGGTGTAGCCAGGTAGGCAAGACTACAAATATGTACTTTCAGGGCAGGTGTGGAAAATGGTATGTGATATTCAACTTGTCAAAATTTTCAGGCATAAAAATTCCAAGCCAACATCATTGTTTACACCTGACTTTGGTTCTGCAATACTTTCATTGTTTTTGGTTCCATAATGCCTGCAGGTATTCAACAGTCCCCTTGAAGTTGTCACCATGCTACTGATTCAGACTCTGTCTGCTGTGTCTCCACCATTACCTGAGTGTATCAAGGCTGAAATCTCTCGACATAGCCCCGAGTCCCAGCTCGATGAGCTCCTAAAACTCCATGAGGTGACTCAACTCTTCGCTCATGGCCTAGAGGAAGCCATGGCACCTCACCTTGGTAAGCTGCCACCATAAAGAAAATTGGTTTCCTGTTGTATCAATGTGGTGGTGTCTGCACTCCTTTTGTGATTTTTCTCAATCGGTGATTTTTGCCCTGCGCACATGAAATACAAAGCAAGGTTAAGCAATTCGTTCACTCTGTCTGTCTGTCTGTCTGTCTGTCTGTCTCAGCAGATGGTCGATGAATGAGGAACTACTTGATTTACATTGAATTTTATATTTTGAATACTCCAGAACATGGATCAGAAGACGAACCTGTAGTTTAGCAGTACTCTGGCTCTGAAATTGGCAAATTGGGTTCAAGTGAATTGTTCAGCAATACGTCCCAATCATGTGTGCGCAGAGAGGAGTGAGGTTATTTAAAAAAAAAAAAATTCTGTCTGCCTGTATGGCAGTCAAACAAGATTGAAAATCATTCCAAACAGGAAACTTACTCTTTTTCAGGACGTCATAAACGACACAGACACTAAGAACAAATGTAACACGTTTAAATAAGGTGGTGTATATCAACAGCGGTAAACCTCCCCCCAAAAAAAGTTTTTTGTTTGTTTGTTTGTTTTTCCTACAGCCTTTAAAACATTTATTTTATTTCAATTGAATTACAGTAAACCTTTAAATATCGTGGGGGTTACGTTCTCCGGAAAAAGTTCCGCAATATCCAAAACCGCGATTGTTAAAACCAAGGGCCAATGCAAATAAGTGGTTTAGGTTCATGTGCATTGATAAAATATAGAGGAAGGTGGGTAGTAGCCAAAATAAATACATCACGATTGAAATAAACATGTTAATTATATATATATATATATATATATATATATATATATATATATATATATATATATATATATATATATATATATATATATATATATATATATATATATATATATATCGGTTTTACGATGAGCTCTCTTGCTGCGTTGAGGCAGTTGAAACATTTCGAAGCAGATTAAATGTGGCTCTTCCCTTCTGTAATCTGTTTAAATCCCCACCATTCCCCCCCCCCCATATTAATGTCTTAAATTGTTTCCCTTTGTAATTTGTTGATGTGTTTATTTTATAAATCATTATGCAGCTCCATAAACCAGCGAATAAATATGAATAAAACAAAAACTTTTTTGTCCATCATTTTATGCTCACCATTATTAACGGTGCGCGAAAAACAACAAAAGGCTTGTGGTGCAACGTAACCGTCGCAACTCAGCTCAAAAACCATGATTGGTTGGAATGAAGCCTGTGATAACCAAAAATAGAGGTTGCCCACGATTGGTCAAACCAATGATATTAAAGGGTTTACTGCATATACTAGAACACTGCAGAACACAATTTTCTTGACACTTTCAAAAAACTTCCGTTTCGCAGCACTTGGAAACTTATTTATGCAGTATCATGCCCTGAGGGTAAGTTTGGTCCAAGCCAACCTGAATGTTTCACGATGAAATATATTCGCTGAGTAATTGTGAGATTCAGAATTCAGATAGATATTGCGGCGCCGAGCACTGTTTATTCAGTTCAACACTCAAAGCAAGAGTTTAAACGACCCTCCGCGTGTACCTTTTCTCAAGACTACGTGGGGTAAGGTGTTCTATGAATTCTCTCATTTTAGAAAGGATTTTTGTGGTTCAGCAGTTTTTTTCCCATATATGTTGGCAGCTGGTGGTTCACATACATCTACTTTGCACATCTGCAGTGTGTTTTTGATCAATTTTCAGTGAAAAAATATTGAGTCAAACCAAGCTATGCATACAGTGGCCTGCAAAAGTATTCGACCCCGACCAATAATGCTATATTTAGATGAATTATGTAGAAACAATTTTTACAAATGAACTTTTTTATTCATAACTGAAGAGATCAAACTAAACACAGTTATGGTTGAAGGAGGCTACATGTCAGGAATACCTGCAAAAAACATGTACAAATCAAAATTCACTGGTTGTAAAAGTATTCAGCCCTTAAGGGGTCAGTACTTGGTGGAAACACCTTTTACAGTAATAATTGCGATGAGTCTTTGTGGGTCGGTCTCTCCCAGCCTTGCTCAGTGAGATGGTGACCTCTGTCCATTCTTCATGTGAAAATTGTTCTAGTTCTGCCAAGTTTGATGGGATTGTCGATAGACTGCAATCAAGTCTCGCCATAAATGTTAACTTGGGCTCAAGTCAGAACTTTGAGTGGGCTACTCAAGAACATTTATTTTCTTCATGTTCAGCCACTCCAGTGTGGCTTTAGTTTTGTGCTTCAGATCATTGTCCTGCTGAAATGTGAATCTCCTACCCAAAAGTTTCAGATTCATGGCTGACTCGAGCAGGTTTTCATCGAAAATTCTCCTGTACCTTGCACCATCAATTGTCCGTTCTATCCTGACAAGCTTGCCAGTCCCCTGCTGATGTCGGTGTGTGTGTGTGTGTGTGTGTGTGTGTGTGTGTGTGTGTGTGTGTGTGTGTGTGTGTGTGTGTGTGTGTGTGTGTGTGTGTGTGTGTGTGTGTGTGTGTGTGTCAGTCACTGTATCTCCTCAATATCTCCAAAAGCATGAAACCTAGCAGCCTGAAACTTTGCATGCATACTAAGGAAACTCCAAGGGAGTGCATGAATGAAAACTGGGTGTTTGGGTAAATTTAAGCAACCCTTTTGAAGATAATTTACTATAAAACCAGAAACAGGCTTATCTTTGGTCAGCCTGCATTCAGCTCACTCAGCTCAGGGGTCTTGATCAGCCATTTCATCCGCTCAACTGAAAAATGCTTTACCTTGGAACAGGTCGGTTTTGTCTGATAAAACTACATACCTATGAATCACTGTATACATCGCTGATATTCATGCTGAAGAATCGCTAGACACATCACAATGCTTATGCAAGGCAACAGCTGTTTTGGAAGCATGGTCAGAATGTGAGTGAGAGGGAGCAAGAGCGTAGTGAGAGGGAGTTTCAAGAATGTCTCATTAGCAGACATAGACCTGGCCCCTTTGAGCCAGAAGCCTGGAGCCAAAGGGAAAATATGGAAGCAAGAAGATATGGGGAGCCAAACATGTTGGACAAAAGGTGATGAATAATTTTTTTATCATTTCAGCATTAAATTAATTGATATTTTCCCTCCTTGGAGTTTCCTTCTGTATCCATTTTGTCCACCCCATGCATGCGTGTTTTGCGTCCTGTTTTTGTCTGTTCCATCCTGATCAATTCACTGTACTAGCTCTTCCACGAGCCTCGACGATGTATACAAAACAAAAACAAACAAACACCCGGAGACACCAGTGTTCATGCCTTTATTTAATACCTGTGCATCTAATATCTAATAAGCTCAGGAATCTATTAACCTGAGCCAAATTTCAAAATTTAAACTGCGGAATTGACCTTAACAGCAGTTCCGACTGTTTAAAAAACAAAAGTGTTAATTTGTCCAATTTGGACATTGTTTCACACTCTTGGCATCTACGGGTGGTGTTTAGTATGATCAATTGCTTGACAAGCCTGCCGTTCCGTATCAACGGTTTTGTTGGAGTGCTTGCTTGAGTGCTTAAAAGCCACTTGGTGAGCACCCTACAGTCGATAGCGGTATGATGCACGCAGTTCGTGTCATCCAGTTCACCCGCTGAAAGTGTTGTGAAACTGGGTTGTTGTTTTTTTTCTCACAAGATCGCATATTTCACCTTTTTCTGCGATCTGCTTTAATTATTGGTTCATGAGTGCCAGCCAGAGTGACCACTATATTCGTTATGTCTGTGTGTCTGTCTGTCTGTCTGTCCAGAACATAACTCTGTGGACTTTGATCCGATCTTAATGAAACTTGGTTATGTGTTCGATATCAATGTCTAGTTGTGTTTTCCTGGATGAGGGCGTGCTACGTCCATTGTTGGCGGAGCCACGCCCACATAATAGCCATTTTTAGGGGTAGTCGGATTAAAAATCTATCTTCTCCTCGGGAATTGACTGAATGGAATGGGTTCTTCGGTATGTGAATAGCAAAATGAATTATCTAAAACTTGTCGTTGTCCGATTTTTCATTTTGGTCCCAAGGTCAAAGTCACAAGGTCAATAACTTAGAAAATTGTGAATTTTGACGTAAAAAAAATCATACGACCGCCCAAACTTTGAGAGCGAGGATGACAATATTTTTGATGCATAATCGTGAGGTCATTCCCCACCTAAAATCTTGAAACCATTTTGCTCTACCTCGAACACCTTGCCCGTGGCGCCCCCTTCAAGTTTGTTTTTACGCTGATTTCATCAAAGTATGGATAGTCCGAGGAGTGTGAAATGCCAGATAGCCGATATGACCTTATATTGTTCCTGGAATGTTCCAGAGGAAGTTTTGCACCAAAGGTCATAATCCTTGACCTTTGACCTTTAAAGGCCACAAAGTCAAATTTTCAAAGTTGTGGGAATCGAACCGGGTTTTCGACCTTTGACGAACTAACTCCAATAAGCTGTAGCACGTATCCTGTTTCCTTATTTTAATGTCCACAACATTGTTTTGTGACCTTTAAAGGTTATGCAAAGGTCAAATTTTGAAAGTTGTTGAACAAAACCAGGTTTTCGACATTTTGCAGCTAATAACCTGTCACTCGTACCACATCATGTTGATCATTTTTATAACTTGGTCAAAAATTATCACATTGTCTCATCCTTGACTTCTGAAACAATCTACATCGTCAAATACCGCTCGTGAACCATTGTTGGCTTCAGACTTGTATGAATATACAGTGATGAGCAAAAGTTTGTGAACCCTTTAGAATGTTCTGTATTTCTGCATAAATTTGATGTAAAATGTCAAACTTAGATCATCATCTAAATCATAATCGATAAAGAGAACCTGATGACACAAATAGCACCAAAAAAAATCTACTTTTTCATTTATTTATTGAGCAAAAATGATCCAACATTCAATTTCTTTGTTGGAAAAGGTATGTGAACCTTTCGCTTAATCATCTCAATTAAGGGTCAGGTGTTTCAATCAATTGGATGATAATCAGGAGTGAGTTTGGGTGGCCCTGTCCTGTATGAAAAACATCAACTTTGTTCGTCACCATCAGAGTCTGGTCTTCACCACACAGATTTGTTGAAATGTGTCATGCCCCAATCAAAAGAGATTTCTGTGGACCTTAGGAAAAGAGTAGTCTCTACTCATCGGTCTGGAAAGGGTTAAAAAAAAAACATTTTTGAAGATGTTGGGCTCCACCAATCCACTGTCAGGCAGATAGTGTACAAATGGAGAAAATTCAACACCATTGTTACTCTTTCCAGGAGTGGTCATCCATAAAAAAATCACTCCAAGAGCAAGGCATACAATAATCCAGGAGGTGACAAAGAACCCCAGGGTAATGAAAAAAGATCTACAGGCCTCTCTTGCATTGGCTAATGTCATCAGGAAAACACTGAAGAAGAATGGTGTGCATGAGAGAACAGCAAGGAGGAAACCACTGCTCTCCAAGAAGAACATCGATACCTGTCTCAAGTATGCCAAGGACCACCTGGATGATCCAAAAGGCTATTGGAAGAATGTTCTGTGGACAGATGAGTCGAAAGTGGAACTTTTTGGCTTAAATGAGAAATTAAAAAAAAAAAAAAAATTGTATACACCATCGAGGCTCGTATGAGAGCTAAGATGTTAGTCCTTAGTGGTAAATAAACATTTAGTCCCGATATTCATGACTCGTCATTGCACTCAAGTGTTGTTTCTTCGCTGAAGATGAAAGGGCTGTGTGTGTGTGTGTGTGTGTGTGTGTGTGTGTGTGTGTGTGTGTGTGTGTGTGTGTGTGTGTGTGTGTGTGTGTGTGTGTGTGTGTGTGTGTGTGTGTGTGTGTGTGTGTGTGTGTGTGTGTGTGTGTGTGTGTGTGTGTGTGTGTGTGTGTGTCCTTTGATATTCGTTGTTCTTTTTATTCTTGCTGCAAATGAAGAATATCAATTAAATCGGTGCTACTGTCCGTGGTTTTGTTCATCTTTCCCAATACAGACTATCTGTAGTCTATACCCTCCCAAATGCATTCATTCAACATATAGACACAGAACACAACAAAAATGAAGAATACAATAAACTGGTGTGGCGTCTGATGGACGCCCGCACACATTGATGCCTTCCTCTGGTGAAGCTCCAGAATGACATTTTATCGCTTTCCTGAGATACCGAACCAAGGTTTTAGACATCTCTCAGGCGAGTGTGCATCTCTCTCGGCTATCCTTCCAGCCCCATAAAACAAGATGATCCTTTTTCTAACCAAGAAGGCAAACTCTTCCACGAAGTAATATGTTGTGCAAGTTTAATTGAGATTTATTATTATTTGCTTTGATTAAAAATAAACGGGACGTCGGTCTATTTTGGTCAAAATGAAGAAAACTGATTTATTCTTCGTAATCCGCCTAAAAATGTGTTTTGTTTTCGAATCGGAGGATGGGGAAAGCTTTGCCAAGTAACTTTGTACACGCAGGTCTCCGTATTTCTTGCCGGTCGTTAGGCATCCAAGCCTCGGCATATTGGTCGAGTCCAGCCGTTTCATAGCTTGCACTATGAACATGCATATTTCAGAGAATATAGCAGAGCAAAGTTAGTCGAATGCCAAAGGAATTTTGCTCAACGGTGCATAATACGCTCTCAGTCACAAGACATGGCCTCCCCAGGCATTAAATTGACCATTCCAGTCTCATCGGATCTAGTTGGCCAATGAAAACTCCCGTTGTATTAAAATGTATGTTGGGATGATGAACATCGCATGTTAGCTTGTATGATCCTTTTTTCCAAGTGTATGATCCTGCATATGGCCAATTTCATTTGCATGTGCATTGCACACGTGCGCTCACTGCCTTGACTTGCGTAGCTGAGATACTACCCTTATAGATGTTGAGCTTTGCGCAAGTTGTTACATAAAGCTGTTGCATTGTACCGATGATGATGATGATGATGATGATGATGATGATGATGATGATAAAAGAGCAACCTTCACAATTTGGGGCTGAGCATTTTTGTCCCTGCCCCTCCAACGAGGTCGGAGATGGGGGATATAAAAAATGAGCTCTGTTCGACTGACTGACCAACCCCCACCGATCATCTGTCCGTGTACTTTTGCACGTGCGATCTTTCAAAAACCCTTGAACATCTAGCTTTCCTATCGCAGACATCTATTCCTCATGACATTTTTTTTTCAAACTAATTAGATCATGGTTGTGATTGCTTGAATTTTTTTGCCATGGCAACCATCTCATTTACTTGGCTTGTGCACAATATTTGTGAGACTCACCTTGCCTTGTTTCTTTAAGTTGTGCGTTTTGTGTGTGCGTGCCACCCAAAAGGCAGGGGAGCTAGAGCATCAGGTCGTTAATTTTATCATAATGTTTTCCCTCTTATTATTCGTCGTGTAATTTTAAGCTAACCGTTCCTATTTTGTGGCCACGTGGACCACCTCGGTGACATTTTTTCAGTCGTTTGCCAATGTTTTTTAGTGGCCATTTAAGAAATTAAGAATGCAATTTCAATGCTTGTAATCTCTGTCGGACTTTTTCATTGTATTATCTCTCAGAATCATTTTTATGCATTTGTTCAGCTGTAAACTATGAAAAATTAACCTCTACCTTTGGCAAATCCAAATTTCACACTCTACGTTTGAGATGGCTTTTTTATGGAAACCCAATAAATGATGCGTCGTCGCTGTGTTAACTGCACACAGAACAGGAATGTTCTCCTTCGAATTTCTCAGCGCTGACTTCATTTGCCTTTTCAGAGGAGCTGAACTTGGCCAAAGTGACCGAGCTCGTCGAATTGGTATTTCATCCATATTTGAGCTACCAATTATCCTACGGAGAAATGGAGGAGCAGAATCTCCTGATACAGATCAGCTCCGCACCATTGGTATGTTGAACTCCTTTCTTGCTGCCAGTGGAATGTTTATGGATCCAGCTGATATCAATTAAATAGACATCCCTTTTAAGAATGCCGGATTGAAATCTTGCATTGACAGTAATTGCTTGATAACTCAGTTGGTGGCTTTCCTGCCTTTCATGCAGTATTTTCCTCGTTTGGGGGGTATCAAAACAAAGAAACAGCAAGTGCGAATGTTGAAAAATAAGAAAAGCCTGTGAGTTTTATTTTTGACTAGCCAAAACCCCGTCGCAGACAGATTCCGTTCATTCAACCACCGTCACCAGCTCACCCACACTCGAGGGACATGGACTGGACAGGGCGTGCTTGCCCCCGCCTACTCATCCCCCGCCCCTGCCCCATTTCCCCCCACCTCCCACCCCCCGCCTTCAATTTGCTTACCCCCGCCAAAAAATTTAATTACCCCCCCCCCCCCCCGCCTCTTGATTCCCCGCCCCACTTGCCCCCGGGCCCCCGCCCCCATGTCCACCCCCTCACACCCAACCCCGCCTAATTCACCCCAGCCCCCGCCCCATTTGCCCCCGTTTCCCGCTTTCAATTTGCTTACCCCTGCCCAAAAATTTGCTTACCTTGCCCCCCACCCCTTCACTCCCTCCCCCCGTCTATTCATCCCCCACCCCCGCCTCTTCACTTCTTGCCCCCGCCTCTTCACTTCTCGCCCCCATCTCAATGAAAAGTGTTTATTCTGCTTCAGAGTTGAAAGTTGACTATTGCCACTATGTGCGCTGCACTCTTACAGGTACGAAGTTTCTTTCAGTCCAGGTCACAGTACCGAGAAAAACGTGACGTAACCACGAGGAGGAGCACAAAATTGGTCCTTCAGTGTTAATATATAGATTTTTTTTTTCCTGGCAGGTCCTCATTTGGAAATTAATTTAGCAGTTTTGCTCATTGAACCAACGTCACACAATGAAGCAAACATGCGATGTAACATGTACCATAAATACCATTTTGCAGGTTAACAAATTCTTGAATTTTTTTCAGTCAATTTCGATTCCATGCTCTTTTCCGAAGGATCAAAATTCACGTAGCTGCTTCGGCTAATTGCAAATCCGCTTCTCAAAAGTGAATTATTTTCAAATAGAAATCTCCTTGGTGATTGCAATTCTCTATTTTAATAGTTTTGCTTTATGACTTCCTTCTTCGAGCATTGTTTAACAAAACTACAACGGCACTCGGCAGAGCGCATACCTCTGCCAGGCTGAACAGGTTACGTTTTGGATCCCACTGATGGGCCGGATCTGGATCCGGACCTGAACTGAAACCTAATCGGCTCGTTTTTGTCACCTAACCAACTCATCCACCAAGTTTTGTCTTGAACTTGTTTTCAATTTTTTTTGAGATATCATGCTTTATGTCGTTTTTGGCCATATCTTTCAATGGTGAAGAATCACTTGTGGAATTACGTAACCTCCATCCACTTTCAGTGGCAGAGTTAACAAGTCAAAAGTTCAATGGATGAAATCAGCAGGGCATTCATTGAGGTATGCTCACCGCTGTGGGAAGCAAGGAGAATTTGACATTCCTGTTGCTCACCCTTCGTCGGAGCAAAAGAGAGAGTGAAGGGATATCGGTAAGGGTTATAATATAAGCTCGGGTTGAGTCAGACGAGTGGTGCCAGAGGGGCACCTGTGGTGTGGGTTAGAATGGCTGATTTTGAAAGGGAGGGTAAGGGTTTTGGGGTTAAATGTCAAGGGGATTGGGACGTGGGGAAAAATGAAAATATTATGGGGCAAACAAAAAAAGGTGACAGAAGATTGGATAACTAATCTAGAGCAACTTTGAAAAGTGGTACAAATAAAACTAGAAGGGTACTCTGTAGAGCGCATACCTCCGCCCAGATCTGGATCTTCATAATCGAATCAATTCTTCCTTGTCACACACCCAACATGTCCACCAAGTTTCATATGAATCCCTCCACATCTTTTAAGATATCGTGCTATATATTGTTTTTGGCTCAATCTCTCAGTAGTGAAGAATCACTTCAAATATTCTCATATCCGGATCCAGATCTTCACCAAGATCCAATCAGTTCTTCCTTGTCACACACCCAACCTGCCCACCAAATTTCATCAGAATCCTTCCACATCTTTTTGAGATATCCTGCACGCAAACAGAAACAAGCAAACAAGAAAACGATGTCGAGCAGAGCACGACACTTGAAAAATCCAACCCCCTCTTCAAAGGTTGCCATGGATACATCAAATTTGTCCATTTCATTATAATTAAAATTGACAATCTTAATTCAAGCTCAGGTCAATCGGATGAAAATTGATTATTTTTCAGATTGAAATTGATTTTTAGGAGTTCGACCTTGAGTTGACCGTTTACTTTTTGACCTCAAATAGTTGGTTTCCCAATTCAGCGACACAATATGCAAATCCTGTTCAACTTTCAAGTCAATCGGATGAAAAATGACAATTTTAGAAATCTAACCTCAAGATGACCTTTGACCTCAAAATCAATAGGCTTCTCAGTTGAGACGACCTCTCCAACTCGGTAAAGCTTCATGACGATCGGTTTGGAGTTGTGACCTGTAGGCGATTGACTGACAGACAGAATCACAAGAAGACTTGCAGAGCACGATACTTGCAAAATCCATAAAAAAAAAAAAATTGACCTTAAAAATAATTGGTCGTTGAATTCAATGACCAAATATGCAAATCCTCTTCAAATTTCAAGTGAATTGGATGAAAATTGACAATTTTAGAAATACCACTTTAGCTGTTGACCTTTGACCTTTGTTGACCTTTTGACATCAAAACAATGCTGATTCGGACAGTTTTTTTTTTTTTGGAAGGTGGACCTTCTTTCTTGTTCTAAATTCATCAGAAATATTTATTCAATGGGGATATTGTATTCACATACTCGAAGCTAGGTACAATGGCTATTGGCCTTCCTTTTCTTACCCTTGCTGTACGAAATGACAAGTCGAGAAATGAGAGAAATGGGAAAGGGTTTTTTTTCTTCTTTTTTTTTTCAGGATATTCTGAAATGCTTCACATTTCACCAAATTTCAAGAGTTTTAATATTTATTTTTGGAATAATTAGGGTGTTCCATCATGCACTTTGGTGTTTCAGGAACGAGGTGACTTGGCAGACTGTGTCCGGGAGATGGCTCAATCGGTACACAAGCTGTTCCAGCTGGCATCCGGAGCAACAGAGCGGTGTGCTCTCTTTACTGATGGGCTCGGCTGCGCCGGCGTCCTCCAAGCTCTTCGCACTCTGTTTGCCAAGTAAAGATCTGCTCTTTCGCTGTGCGGTGTATTTGATGGCATTGAAATCGAAGAAAAAGTTTCCCAATCAGACGTCTATAATATATACCTAGTTTATGTTACGCAGGAGCTAACACATCGTTGTATGTGGTGAGACAAGTTGCGAATGTAATCTGTCACGTGGATTCACACATGCAACAAGAACGGCACTCAGTGAAGCTCATACCTCCACCAGGCTGAACAGTTTACGTTATGCATCCCACTGATAGGCTGATCTGGATCCGGACCTTGACGAAAATCAAATCGGCATGTTCTCGTCACCGACACAACTCGTCCACCAAGTTTTTTTTTTTCATAATCCGTCCACAACCTTTTTGAGATATCGTGCTAGTTATCATTTTGGCTCGACCTGTCAATAGTAAAGAAGCACTTAAAAAAAAAAAAACAACAACTTGGATCCGGATCCGGATCTTCACCAAAACCTAATCAGTTCGGCGTGGTCACACACCCAAACCTGTCCACCAAGGTTCATCCGAATCAGTCCGTAACTTTTTAAGATGGCTTACTTACCAACAGTGGTGAAAAGATAACCTTCTATCCACCTTTGGCGGCAGAGGTAAAAATGTAGGATGGAAAATTTGTGGAACCACACTTTGGTCGCTTGTTCACGCGTGAGCTGCCTCACGTAGTTTAAACTTGTGACAGAGTTGGCCTTTACTTCATGCTCGTGCTTGCGAAACACCAGCAGGGATCGCTACATCCTTGAGCTCACGATCGTTTTATTTATCTATTTATTTTAAATTGAGGATATAAAGCCAGCGTTCCCATTTGCATTTTGGTTGGGGACATTGAACGCCCTAAAGTCTTCCAAAAAAGAATATGCCATTGTATGCCAGTACCCTGGCCAAATTCTTTGCTTGGGGGTAAGCTGTATAGTTACCTTGCAATAGAACACCGTGCTGGGATGTGGATGTGACATCGGCAAGATTGGACATTTGACCTTAATCGGTACCCTCATCAGATATGCCAGATTTCCTTAATATGATGGATTTCCTTTTCTTTGCTTTTTTTGCTTCCAAAAATTAATATCGATAGTCGACATGTATAATGTATATGGTCATTTATTTTTCTAAAAAAAATTTTTATGCCTCCGGAAGTTGCCGGAGGAAATTATGTTTTTGGGTTGTTCATCTGTCCGTCCGTGATAGATTTTTGTTTCCGCAATAACTTGAGAACGGCTGAAGGGATCCAGGTCAAAGTTAGTACAAGTATGCATAATGATGCAAAGATTAACTCATTCGATTTTGGAGTCGAGAGGTCAAAGGTCAGAGGTCATGTGAGGTAAAAAAATTCTGTTACCGTGCTAACTAGTGAACCAGTGATGGGATTTTGACCAAACTTGATATAGGTATGTAGAATGATGTAAAGATGAACTGATTCGATTTTGGCATCAAGAGGTCAGAGGTGCGTGCGTGTCGAAGAAGAAGATAATTAATTTAGGATCATTTATTAACACAATTGGTTATTTTAATGATTTAATGAACAAATAATATGTAATGATATAAGAATACCCTCTTGCTTCGAAGAACAGGATGTGAGGGAAGGGTTGGGGAGTTGAGGACTTGGAGTGGAGGGGTTGATTTGATGAAGTAACTATTCTTTGCATAATATTGTTAGTTACATTTACATGACGTGGAATTTCCACGGTTGCCTGCTAGTTCCGAATCATGTGCTCGGTTCTGTTGCCTACTGCATTAACACGCACATCAAATGACGGGGAGTTGCACTTTGCGTCAGGTACACAGGAGTCTTTTCCAGCACGCTGCAGTCCATACGGAAGAAGTGCCATCTGGACGATCACTGTGCGTCAGAGCACTTCCAGGAGGACTGGACCGCCTTTCAGAATGCCATCCGGTACGTGCCAAATACACTACATTCCGCACAACATCGTGTTTGAAAGAATCCACGATGATTTAAATTTATCTATAGCTCTAAGAGGTGTGTGTCTGTCTGTGTGTCGACACTTTTCTCAGAGAAGGCCAAACGGATCATCGTCAAACTGTCAGGTTCATCAGTGTGTGCTGCGGAGTGTTTTAGGCAAGAAACAATTTTTTAATTAATTTTTTTAAATAGCTCTTTCATACCTAATATTAAAAGATAACCGACTGCATTCGTTAGTGGGTAAAGGGAAGTGTTTTCGGCCCCCTACAAAAGCAAAAAAAAAAAAAAAAAATCAAACTTGGATTTATTCAAAATGCCAACAGGATTAGAGCAGCACCAGGCAACACAGGGTACCCCTGCTAGTTGCGTATAAATTAGACGATAATTTATTTATTTTTTTCACCAAATTTTCTGTAATCTTCAGTTTATTCACAGGAGTCCTGACGTATCATTAATAATTGCACTTTTTATAAATCTATTCAAAGTGAACTTTGTCATTTACACAAGTAAATGAGTATTGTACTGTTCTTGAGGTCACTTGTTGTTGCCAGGTCATGTCGCTGTAAATCCATCCTGGGCCATGCCATTGAGCGTACGATGAAATTGAATTGAGATCTATTCTTTTGGAAGGTTGATTGTGAAACAAGAGTGTAATTATTAAAATAAACATAATTATTCTGTCTGCTTGTTTGATCTCCAACGTCACTTCACAGGGTGTGGACCTGATGCCATGCATTTTGATTCGGTTGAGATCAATTGTTCAGTCATCACATGTTTAATGGGAAAGAAGGTACTCTATTGAAAATTTGACAATACCGTACTTTGTCATGAGACCATGAATTTGTCCATTACTATCTGTTGATGCCTTCATAACATCAAAATTACTGATTTATAAAACTAAGAGCACATTTGTTACCTCCGCCACCAAAGGTGAAGGAGGTTATGTTTTCACCCCTTTATGTCTTGTTTGTTTGTTTGTCTGTTTGTCCTCCTGTGTAGAGGATGTCTCAAAAAGTTGTCGACGGATTCGGATGAAATTTTGTGGACAGGTTGGGTGTGTGACGAGGACAAACTGATTCGATTTGGGTGAAGATCCGGATCTGACTACAATAATTTTTAAAGTGATTTTTCACCTTTGAGAGATAGGGCGAAAAACGACATATCACATGATATTTAAAAAATGTATTGGGCCCAATATGTTCTCGTGGATCAGGCATTACGTGGTGGAAGCATACACTCCACCTCGTGCCCTTCTTGTTATGACTTGTGTCACCCTATCGAAGATTATCGATATTTGAGATGTTTCTTGATGTAACCAGTCATTTACATATTACATATAAATGAAAGACCGGGTGGCGTGATGGTTAGAGCATTCGCTCCGGGGCTGGTAGATTGTTGCTTTAAACACCGACCGAGTCATTACCAAAGACTTTAACAATAGTACGTGCTTCTTCCTTGCTTGATGTTCAGCAATTAAAAGGAAAGAGTGCAGACAATCCCCAGAGGTTGGCGTCCATAGGGATGAGGGAATTTCTCCTTCGGAAATTCCCCACTGAGTGTGGAGAAAGGCGGCCCATTGTTGTGATGGCACTGGTACTCGGAGTGACATGACGACACTTCCCCCAACCTCATTGGCTGGCTGTCTCGTCTAACAGTCCTGTGTTGTGTCTCATGTATTTGTCTGTGTGCCCATGTGTGTGGTAGCTTCACAATGAGCCTGAGATCCTTTATTGAAAACAAGCAGGGGTACCTAGCGTCGCCCGGTGCTATCCTAATCCTGTTGGCATTTTGAAGAATTTTTTTGTGAGGACCTAAAACACTTCCTTATACCCACTGAGGAATGGGGTCTGGGATCATATAATATTACTTTCACCCCAAAAAAGTCGTTGGCACGAAAGAGCGATTATTTAAAAAAGAAATTTCTTTTTTTTTTTTCTTCAAAATTATACATATTTTTGCCGAAAACATTCCCTGACAATCACTGATGAACCTCTGAAAGTTTGATGAAGATCGGTTCAGCCATCTCTGAGAAATCTGGTCACACGCAGACACACACGCACACACACACACGCAGACACGCAGACACGCAGACACACACAGACACACAGACACACACACACGCAGACGCAGACACACACACGCAGACACACAGACACACAGACACACACACAGACACACACACATACACACGCAGACATAGACACACACGCAGACACACACACACACACACACACGCAGACGCAGACACACACGCAGACACACAGACACACAGACACACAGACACACACATAGACACACACACGCAGACATAGACACACACGCAGACACACACATAGACACACACACACACACACACGCAGACACACAGACACACAGACACACACACACATGCAGACGCAGACACACACACGCAGACACACAGACACAGACACAGACACACACACACACACACACACACGCAGACATAGACACACACGCAGACACACACATAGACACACACACACACGCAGACACGCAGACACACACATAGACACACACACACACGCAGACACACACATGCAGACACACAGACACACACACGCAGACATAGACACACACACACACACACGCAGACACACACGCAGACACAGACACACGCACACGCAGACACACACACGCAGACACACACGCAGACACACACACGCAGACACACACACGCAGACACACACACGCAGACACACACACGCAGACACACACACGCAGACACACACACGCAGACACACACACGCAGACACACACACGCAGACACACACACGCAGACACACACACGCAGACACACACACGCAGACACACACACGCAGACACACACACGCAGACACACACACGCAGACACACACACGCAGACACACACACGCAGACACACACACGCAGACACACACACGCAGGCACACGCACGCAGACGCACGCACGCAGACACGCACACGCAGACGCACACACGCAGACACACACACACACACACACACGCAGACTCTCACACGCACACACACACGCAGACTCTCACACGCACACGCAGACTCACACACCCACAGACTCTCACACGCACACACACACGCAGACTCTCACACGCAGACACACACACGCAGACGCAGACACGCAGACGCACACACGCAGACACACACACACGCAGACACAGACACGCAGACACAGACACGCAGACACAGACACGCAGACACGCAGACACACACACGCAGACACAGACACAGACACGCAGACACAGACACAGACACAGACACGCAGACACAGACACAGACACGCAGACACAGACACAGACACGCAGGCACAGACACAGACACGCAGGCACAGACACACACACGCAGGCACAGACACACACGCAGGCACAGACACACACACGCAGACACAGACACACACACGCAGACACAGACACACACACGCAGACACAGACACACACACGCAGACACAGACACACACACGCAGACACAGACACACACACGCAGCCACAGACCCAGACACACACACGCAGACACAGACACACCCACGCAGACACAGACACACACACGCAGACACAGACACACACACGCACACGCAGACACAGACACACACACGCAACACACAGACACACACACGCAGACACAGACACACACTCACACATGCAGACACAGACACACATACACACACATGCAGACACAGACACAGACACATACACACACACACGCAGACACAGACACAGACACATACACACACACACGCAGACACAGACACACACACACACGCAGACACAGACACACACACGCAGACACAGACACACACACACGCAGACACACACACACACACACACACACACACACACACACACAGACACACACAGAAACATACACACCCACGCAGACACACACACACACACACACACACACACACACGCAGACACACACACACACACACACACGCACACGCAGACACACACACACGCACACGCAGACACACACACACACACACGCAGACACACACACACACACGCACACACACACACACACACACACACACACACAGACACACATGCTTCTCTTATCGTATAGTTGGAATGAAAGTTTAAATGTTTTGATTCCCCCAACCACCTTCTGCCCTTTCTCTTTTCTCCTCCCAACCACCATTCCCCTTTTACTCCCTTCTTCCTCGACTCGGTCGCCCCTTTCCTGTTTTTTTGACATTCTCTGCTTCATTGAAACGTTCTTTTTTCTTGATTTACTAATCTAGACCTTTCCTCCACCCTCCTTTCCTCCCCCATTGACCGCATCATTTTTACAAAGCACATCCTATCGATACTGTGTTTGCATAATGAGCTATTCTTACTAGGGTGATAAAAACGTGTGGAGAGCTTCTGAGGCAGTGCGGAGATTTTGAACAACAACTTGCGAGCAGGTGAGAATGTTTTGCCATTTTCGAGGCTCTTGCTGCAGAACCGTATGAATGCTTGTGCTTTGCCAAATTTGGTGTCATTTGTGCCTTTGAAATACCGAACTCAAATACGATGTCAAGGAAGCTTAGCATGAGGTGGGGAAGGGTGAGCTGGTGCGACGTTTTTGAACGTGAGAAATATTATTGCTTTTTGAGTTGTGGAAAATGTTTAAAATTTCTCTGAGCAAGAACTCTTTATTTTCGGTCGGCGATGGAATCTTGCCTTGTTGCAGGATACTAGCAACGAGTGCGAAGTACTTAGCTGACAGCTACAGCCCAAGCAGCCTCGTGGGATTGGTCCAGGGCAGCACCGTGGAGAGGCGTGGGGGCATCAGGAACCCATGGCTCGAGTACAATTACCTGCTTAAAGGCAATCCAGCCAAGCATGCCGCTCTCTTGGAGATGCTGTACACACTCAAGGTGAGAACCGTTCGGAAACAGAATTTCTGGTTATTCCGTTGGGTTAAGGTATATGTTAAGGATGTTATTTCCTTGTATTGCGATGGACTTCGTGTGCTAAAGACTGGAAGTTGCAGGTATTGCTGGTACACATTACCTGACCAAAGCCTGTAAAGTAGTGTTACGTACTCACGGGGGTTGACTTCTGCACCATGAATATCCGGAGAGCAGGAGAGGACCATCACCTGCATGAGATGGTACATATTCCTAATTGGGTGAAGCAGAGGTTTGTTTAATTGATTAATCGATCGAGCTTCCCGGGATCTGTGGCATCCATGCTGAACTTCTCAAGGCTGGTGGAAATGCTGCACTCGTGTCGTTGCATGCAGTTTTGTGCTCTGTCGGGAACACAGGTATCATTCCAACTGATTGGAAGAGGGGCCTTGTTGTTCCTCTCTGGAAAGGGAAGGGTGATCGCCAAGACTTCAACATCTACCGAGTGGTGACGCTGCTCTCAGTGCCGGGCAAGGTCTTTGCTCGGATAATTCTTGATAGGGTTCGCCACCATCTGCTTGAGCACCAGCCTCCAGAGCAGTCAGGCTTTACACCAAAGAGGTCAACGATTAACCGTATCTTTGCTCTTCGTGTCCTCACCGAACGCAGACGAGAGTTTCGGCAGGGGCTGCTTGCAGCCTATGTTGATCTCTGTAAAGCGTTCGATTCAGTGAATAGGGATGTCCTCTAGAGGATTCTTGGTCTTCGTGGGGTGCCACCAAAACTGATCGATCTGATGTCTGAACTCTACTCTGGTACTGAGAGTGCTGTGAGATGTAGTGGTACCATCTCTGACTTATTTCCAGTTGTTACTGGAGTTCGTCAGGAGTGTGTACTTGCCCCCACACTTTTCAGCACTTGTATGGACTGGATTTTAGGGAGAATGTCGGAGAGATCAAGCTGCGGTGCATCGTTTGGGAATGTCAAGATCTCGGACCTTGATTTGCAGATGATGCAGTCATCTTTGCGGAGACTTTAGATATCCTTTTGGGAGTCCTCGAGGGGCTGAATGAGGAGTCGGAGCCGCTGGGATTACGGGTTTCTTGGGTCAAAACTAAGATCCAGGCTTTCGGTGACATCTTGGATGCTGCTGTCCTGTCTGTGTCTGTTTGTGGTGAGGATGTTGAGGTTGTGGAGAGATTCACTTACCTTGGCAGTGATATTCATGTCTTTGCTGGCTGCGAGTCAGAGGTCAATAGACGTCTGGGTCGGGCCTGGGGTGTCATGGATTCACTGGATCATGGGGTGTGGCGCTGCCAGTACCGGTGCGGGAGGACGAAAGTCTGAGTCTTCAGGTCCTTGGTACTTCCAGTCTTGCTCTATGGATGCGAGACTTGGACTCTGACCAAGGATCTGAGACGGAGACTTAATTCCTTTGGTACCAGGTCTCTTCGGAGAATCCTTGGCTATCGCTGGTCGGATTTTGTGTCCAACGAGCGGTTGCTGAGAGAGACTCGGATGAGATTTGTTACCTGCATAGTCCGTGAGTGTCAGTTGCGGCTGTATGGACATGTGGCTCGTTTTCCTGACGCTGATCCTGCTCACCAGATTCTCTCGGGGATGGGGGGAGTCTCGTGAGTGGAGGAGGCCAGTGGGCCGACCACGTGCCTCGTGGTTGCAGCAGGTTGACCATCATCTCAAGGAGATGGGGATGGGTCTGGCATCTGCCTGGGGGATGGCCAGACGGAGGCCCCTGGAGTACCGGCGGAAAATGGACGCAGCGACGCGCTGTTCTGGCACATGCTCCCATACCTGACCTGATCTAGCTTCAATTTGCCAAAGGTGTAAACCTATTTCCCCCCCCCCCCCCCCCAAGACGCTCTTCTTGTGATATACTCGAGATCAGACAATACATTGCTGAAAACTCTATTGTCCGTCTTTGTGCACGAGGATTTGGGGATGTAAACAAAGTGCCTCCATAAGGGCACGAAGCTTCAACGAAGTGCTGATTTCACATGCATGGTGACGGTTAACTAAAGGGTGAAGGATTCTACCCACAAGCAGCGAAAACGTGAGGCATGGAGCACGATTTATTATTTATTTTTTAAAAGTCTTGAGTTGTTGCATCTCAATTCTGAATTTTGAGCACCAGTCTTAAGTGCAGTTAACGGAATTGCGTTCAGTTCCAATACAAGCTGAAGCATTCTATTTATTGGTCCGCGTGCTCCATGTTTGCGAACCAGTCTCGCATCACGAAGAGCTGACACAAACACAAAGCTGCCATTGTTGTCACATACAATTTTTCTGTTTGTCTCTCTGTCCATTCCCTTATATTTACTGACAGTGGGACCACAGTTGGACACAACAGGAAAGAGGAGAGAAAACATAGTAACCTGTAAATAATAGGGTTGATGGGGGTAGAAAATATTGTCGGTAGCGGTGGAGGATGACACGAGATGGTAGTGCATGACGCCTTGCTTTTGAAGCTCCAGTCTAGCGGGATGAGTGAACCGAGTGGGGTTAAACATTTTTGGGATGCCGGTTTCAGAAACAGGAGTTATGCATTTGAAATATACCTATTTATTACACGGGTAATAAATTGTTTTTAATTGTACACGTTTCACTTGCATAATTATTGGCTTTCTTGGACCATATTCGCAAGGTAGGCTGTTCTTTCATGGCTGGCAGGACTTGAAAGAACAAGTTACAAGATGGAATTTATAATTGTCTCAGGCTGCAAAATAATTGGTTGTTGATCGAGTCCTCGGAAGAATTAAGATCCAAACGGCGTCACTATTACCAGAGGAGGGGTGGTGGTCGTATGGCAGCTTAGCTGCTGGGGTAGCTATCATTTCTTGAAGCGTGACTGTGTCACTGATGAAGTGCCCCTCCACCAGTGCACACACTGGAACTGGTACTCATTTCGCCGACCTCAGAAGGAGGACATGCTGAGTCAGCCCCCTGGTGTATTAATTCAGCGGCTGATGGAGTTTGAACTCAGGACCCTAGGATCCCAAGCCACCACCATAACCACTGAGCCAACACCAGGCTTCGAGGAGGGGTGAGGGGAGATGAATAAATCAAATGATGTTCGTCTTTCCCAAAAACATTTTGGGGCCCAGCCATCCCACAACGTGCCATGACGAAATCATATCCACAAATATATTCTCTGCTCGGACCAGATGGTGTGCGCCAGCCTTACCTCTCCACCGCTTGGCTTTCTTGGTTGACAAAAGAAGAGCATTTTTTCACTTAATTTTTGAGGCATTTGCATTTATTTTATTGTGGAGATTTGTCATCATATTTATTTGGCACCATGTTGGGATGTCGCGATCTTTCGCTTACGGTAATTGTTTTGAGCGGAAGATCATCATTTCATATTCCCAATCGGGACATTCTCGTCCGAGAGATCACCGTCGTTTGACAATTTTTCCTGCGGCTTGCGAGCCCGTAACATTGATGTACCCATCAGGAGAAAGGCGCAGGCAGTAGCAACATTTTGGCGGAAAGCCGGACAGCCCTTGCTCGTTTGAACCAGCAGTCTCACCAGCTGGCTTTTGACGTAGTTTTCTTGTGGATTCAGCAGCAACTCAAACTTGTGCCGCACATGGAGGTGAGTCGGTCATTGTTAAAATGCTTGGCTGCAAAGTTTCTTTCTCATTAACGTTTTGGACAGTGATTAGTTTCGGCTTTTACCTGTTGTTTGATAAAGCATTCTACATACGGTTGTGTTTTTTTTTTTTTAATCCTGGGAGTTGTCTTCAACTTTGAATGTCAATGCTGGAAAATTATTTTTATTTTATATTTTTTGCTTTTCCATCCATAATCGCTGCAATAATTTTCACTATATATCACAGGCTAGTTGCACAAAGCTGTTTTGTTTTTTTTTTTGTTTTTATGCCCCGCACGGGATGTGAAAAGCGGGGTTAAGCAATTGGTTCACTGCTGTTTGTCTCTCTACCTATCTGTCTTTCTGGCGAGAAACTTCAGTTTATGATCGAGCAACAACTTAATTTGAATTGAATGTTATACTGTCGGACCCTGCTATATTCACAAGGAATACGTTTCTGAAAAATGCCGCGAATGTCAGAGTCCGTTTATGTCGCGGCATTGTTTTTGTTTTTTTATCTTTTATTTTTTACATGGCCTCGGCTCGTGGAAGAGCGATCACACAGAACAGATCAGGACACGACATAAAGGGAACAGCAAGAGAAAAGGGAAACGCCAACAGCAAGGTGGAGGGAGAAAGTAGACCGAGACTGACAAACAAGGGATGCAGGTGTAATGATGAGGGTGAAGGGAGAACACGAAGGGTGGACAATATGGATACATGACCAAAATTGTGTTTGACCAGTTTGTGATTTTGTCAAGGTCTGAAAAGAGGGAGGAGGCTGCTGCCTGTTTGTCAGAAGGATGAGAGACGTCACGGCAGAGAGTGGATTCATCAGCAAAGAGATGAAGAGTATTTTCCGGAGAGGCAGAGAGATCATTGATGAAGATTGTGAATAACATTGGGCCAAGAAAACTGCCTTGGGGTACTCCAGTCTTGACAGTGAGATGAGATGAAAGGGTTCCGTTGAGAGCCCCACATTGTCTACGAGAGTGGAGGAAGTAAGTCATCCAAGAGTGGAGTTGGCCTTGGATTCCATTGGCAGACAGTTTGGAGAGCAAGGCAGGATGCCAGACTGTATCAAAAGCTCGAGATATGTCCAGAGAGAAGGCCCTGATCTCATGTCTGATATTGAGGGCCTCCATCATTGCTGGGAGAGTGGAAGCAGCACGTCCAAGGTAGAGTGACCAGGTCTGAATCCGAATTGATGTTCTGAGACGAGGCTTTTGGAGAAAAGGAATGATTTTATGTCAACTGCGATTATGGATTCCATGATCTTGTTGATGATTGGAAGTACAGGAAGCTAACTGGGTTGTAGTTAAGGGGATCCGTTTTTATTTAATTAAGTGATGTTGGCTGATTTACGATTTCCCAGCTGGATGTAGGAAACAGGTCGATCATGATGGAAATAGAACAACAAAAAAAAAGTAAATATGTAATGCGAACATGCGAATTTCGAAGCAGGTTACACATGATGACTCGCGAATAGCGGGGTCCAACGGTATTTTGAATATGAATCGGAAAACGAACCTGTAGTTTAGCAGTACTTTGGCTCTGAATTTGTCCTGATCACTCATGTGTAGGGAGGAGCGAGTTAATTTTTTTCCTGTCTGGCAGTCAAACCAAATTGAAAATAATTCCAAACAGGAATTTACCGTTTTTAAGGATGTCATAAAGGACACAAACTACATGTACGAATAACTAATGTAACGTGTTAAATAAGGTGGTGTAAAAGACGCTGCATCAACAGTGGTAAACTTCTGAATTTCGTTTTTTCTGCAACCTTGAAAATCTTTATTTTATTTCAAATTACGTAATTAGTCGAACGCTGGAGAACACAAATTGCCTCGTTAGCACTTTCAAATCTCTTCCATTTTGCAGTGCTTGTACAAAATATTCCAGCATTTTACATCGTTGTGACCAATCAAATTTGCCGCTCCTAGACCCCGCCCATGTCCTTGAGTCTCGCTCGATTATAGTGTTCGGTCAGGTGTTCTATGAACTCTACTTGTTGTTTATTTCTTCTTATTCATTACACTTCCCCTTTTTTATTTGGTGATATATTTGTATTTCCAAAACTTCTATTTTTTATTTATTTATTTAACAATTGCATTGCGAAGCATGATTTTATTATTTCTTTATTTTTGCACAGGTATGGAGGGAGGCTGGAGGTTCAGAGATGCTGACAGATGAGCTACCAAACTTTGGGCTTTCCCCTTTGGAATATGTCACCAATGTAAGTAAAATGATTATTTCCAAGTTTGTAATGTTCATACATTTATATCCCAGGTCGAGTTGGACCACAGTCTTCTTTTATTTATTTTTCACAGTCGAGTCGATGCTCATTGAAGCTACAAAACGACTGAATAAAAATGTCACAAACACCGCAAGAAGGCACCAGGAAACGTGTGGAAATTGGACATTTGTTTAACAGGTTCGAAAAGAAAGAGGTCAGACTAAGGATTAGGGTTAGCAAGAACACACGACGTGGGAATGAAAGATGAGATTAAATGGTATTGAACTGCAACCTTAAAGAGCATGACTGAACAGATGCAGGGATGTTACTCAGTTGATTTAGGAAAAGATGAACAAAGGTGTGCAGCTGAGCAGTGAGCCTGTACGTTGTAAGGTTGAAAATAAGAGGTTGGCCTGTTTTGCATTCCCATCTGAGCCCATGGCTTTTGCTGGGATCCTAGTTTCAAATCCCTCGACTTATCAGTTTTCATACGAGGGCATGTTTGAAAAGCAGTGCCTCCGATTCTTTTTCTCCAAAACAGGTAAAGATATTGAAATGAAACAAATCGTTGTTCACACATTCGTTCTTCCTGCTACTGTGTGTGAAGTTTCATGATTCTGACACTAGATGTCTCAGTGCTATGTTGGTGAAGATGGCAGAGGGCAGCACGGCGTTCTCAGTGCTGTGAAGCGTGAAACGCTGGTGATTAGAGAGGGGATGATTGACTGGAGATGACAGGAAATGAGAGTTTGGTGCACAATTAAGATCCTGCGTAAGAGTACCGGTCAATGGAGTACCTCCACAAAGGATCACCAGCTCTGACTTGGCTCCGTCAGATTTTCATTTCTTCCTTAAGCTAACGGAAAACCTTTGTGGAGAACATTTTTTTTCCCGACAATGATGTCAAGGCAGTTGTGAAGTTTGCAGGATGCACCGGTCTATCGTGATGGCATCATGAAACTACTTGAACATTAGCAGAAATGTGTGGACCGTAGTGGTGATTATATTGAGAAAGAAATATTGTTGTTTATGGGGTAGATGGAGGAATTTCATCGGAAAGATAGGATTGTAGAGAGTAGCTTGGTCCGTGGACATGGAGGAGACATCTCAATGTAAATCAAGTAGGGAAACTGTGAGCTTAAGTGTTATATGCCACCACACGAGGGGTGGTGGGTGCTGTGTGAATTAGGTAGGGTTTAAGGATAAGTTCTCCCAGTATATGATTTCCCCCTGTGACCTTTTCCTATGTTTTTGCTTTTCAAGACCGGCAATAAAAAGGGATCACGTCCTTAAAACAACAACCGAGCTGCACGTCCAAGCAGGCAGAAAGCCCCACCTCCAGGAAGACAGCGAGAAAACCATTCCCCTGGAGTGGATGATGAATGAGCGTGACGTCGGTAAGAGGAAGACAAGCGCGCCTCTGGAGGAGAACGGGGAAACCTCCCATTGCAGAAGTAGAGAAAAAGGTCGTGCTGTTTTGTGGCGAGCGGACCAAATATGGCAGTGAATCTGTGGTCAGAACATGACCAGAGAAGAGACAGAAGTGAGTGAGGCAGAATCGGTGAAGACGGGTGGGTTGAGACAGGATCGGTGTTCTGGAAGGAGAACAAGGAGGATGCAGTTGTGGGAGGACGCGGTCGAGTAATGGGGTCTCTCTGGCTGGCTACGTCTGGACACGACAAAATACAGCAACGTGATTCTCGTGTCGTGCTGTGAATTTGGCCACATGACGGAGCAGTCATGAACTATTGGGCTGCATCGTGTGAGACTTGCCTCGAAGCCTCGTGTTGAGCCATTCTGGGTGAGCGAGCCCGGCATTCTTCAGAGGAGCGGTGTCGACCGCCTCAATCATGAGGAGGAACTTTCATGATGGCTTGTGGGCTCTCTTGACAAAAGGACCATCCACACGAATTGCGTCTCGCAACGAGAGCTGCTTGGCGCCATTTTTGGCGTGGTTTCCCACCATGCAGGACGATGCGGTTCGACCCCAAAGCTCATAAAAGATTACTTTTGGACCCAAAGCTAAGTGCCAGAATAAAGGGGGGATTTTTCTTTGTTTTATTCTGTCCCCTTGTCTGTATTTAAGCCTGTGTGGAGGCACCTCAAAGTTCGATTTAGGTTACCTCGCGTCTTGCTTTATTTCCATTATAACTGTTTGATTTTCTCTTTACTAGATCATTATTTATTTAATTTGCTGGTGTCCGTGTATCTGTTGTGGGTTCGAGTACAACCCGTGTGCCTTCGTCCTTTGCCGCACTTTTCTTCCCGTGCTCGCCATAATCCCCGAGAATCTCAGCTGTAAACCTCCAAGGGTGAAAAGTTTGGCTATCCGTCCAGGTCGGGACAAAACCCCCTGGACACGACAATATGCGCCATGGTGGAATAAACATTGGTGTTGGTACTTGTCTTTGTTTCATTCAAATATATTTTCCTATTTTGGGGAAAAACAATGTGAGGCATTACTTTTCAGCATAACCTCATATAAATGTCCTTGTAATTCACCAAAAATCCCATTGAATTCTCCTAATGTCATGGTCTGGCACATGATTTATGTACAAGCTTGAGATCACTGAGAAAAAAAAGTGGTTGTGTGAGATTGTTGGAAGAATGTGTTGGCCTGGAAGAGCTTGCAGCTCATGTGGGGTTGAATTGGTAGGAGTATAAGAATAGACAAGGTGTTTATACAAAACGACGAGGCTATTGACCTGCTTTTGGTGAGATGAGAAAAGGTATTTTGGGGGGTTTTTTGCATACATTGTCGAGGCTCGTCTAGAGCCAACACACAACGCACACCAAGGGGGGGCAGGAGACAGAGGGGCGGGAGAAGGAAGGACAAAACAGTGGGGAACAGACGGTCCTTTCGGAGAGACAAAGTGAGAGTGTGAGATTTGTCAGGATTGAAAGACATGTTCCATGTGTTGGCCAGCTTGTGATTTTAACCAGATCTGCAAAGAGCGAAGAAGCTGCTGCTTGCCGGTCTGAGGGATGACATGGTAATGGCAGAGGGCGGAGTCATCAGCAAAGAGATAAAGAGGATTTTCCAGAGAGTTGGAGAGATCATTGATGAAAACCAGAAAAAGAACAGGGCCCAGAACGCTACCTTGAGGAACTCCAGCCTGGACAGAAAGAAGAGGGGATGAGAGAACTCCATTTAGGGCCACACGTTAACTGCGACAGGAGAGGAAGTCTGTGAGACATGAGTGGAGATGGCCTTGAATACCATGGGAAGAGTTTTGTGAACAGGGCAGGGTGCGAGACCGTGTTGAAAGCATGCGAGATGTCGAGGGATACGGCTCTGATTTCATGTCCGGCATTGAGTACCTCCATCCATTGTATGGAGAGCAGAAGCAGCATATCCAGGGTAGATTGACCTGGTCCGAAACCAAATTGATGATCGGAAATCAAGTCATTGGAGAAGAGGAAGGATTTAATGTCTGAAGTGATGATGGATTCCATAACCTTGCTGATGATTGGGAGAAGGCTGATTGGTCTGTAGGTGCAGGGATCTGTTTTAGCACATTTTTTTATGCGGAGCAGTCATGTTTGCTGGTTTCCAAATAGATGGCAGATTACTTTGAGCAAATGAGAGAGTGAATAGAACAGAGAGAGGGGGAGCAAGAACAGAGGAGCAGGTTTTTAGGTTGCTGTGAAGAACCTGTTTATCACCTGGTGTTGGCTTAATGGAAAGGGTGGTGGGATTGGGATCCTAAGGTCCTTAATTCACATCCTGCCTCGCCATTGAATTAATACCAGGTGGGCTGACACAGCCTGTCATCCTTCTGAGGTCGGCAAAATGTGTACCAACTTGCTGGGATGATTGAACCAAATGGCAAGGTCACGCAATTCAGCTGACAGTAAGATGGAGGAGAGGATGGGGTGGGCGGGGGGGGGGTGGTGGAGTTTGGTGAAAAGATGGGTTATGGACTTAAGCTTTTGAAGTTTTTATTTATTGATTTATTTTATTTTTTTATTTTTTTAAGTAAAGGCAGACGCTTTGCCCTTTTAAAATTATTTTTATGTAAAAAGTCAGCTCGCGGACGAGCTATAACACTGAATGGATCAGGATGGAACCAAACAAAATGGAACAGTATAAAGAGAGAGGAAGGACACCAACAGCATGGCCGACAGCCAAAATATGGGGAGACTTGGACAAATGAGGGTTACAGGAGGGTGCATGGGTTGGGAAAGATGGATCCATCCATCCATCCATCCATCAGGACCATACTCTGTGCAGAGCGTTGGTTCTACTTTCGCAGTCTCCTTGGCTACTGGGCACAATCCTGGATGGGTCATCACTCCGACACAGGGTACCAGCATGCTGGCACTCATTTTGCCGACCTCGGAAGGATGATAGGCCAAGTTAACCCCACCTGGGCATAGTCCATGAGGCCGAGCCCAAAATGTTGGTCATTGGTACCAAACAAAGTGCCCTGTTCTCGTCAAGTTTTTTTTTTTTTTTATTATTTTTTTTTTTTTGTAAAAATGGGTCCCCCGGGGTATCAAAATCACTTGATAGCAAGGAAATATCGGTAGCTTATATCGTGTAATGGCACTGTTTATATGCGACCCCCTCTTGCACAAAATCGAAGATTTTCGATAATTTTTATACACCATGGATTTGAGTTGGGAGCGTTTTATACTGTTAATATACTTTAATGTGTATAATCCATATATCAAAAGAAAGCTCATGGAGTACAGTTTATAGTCATATAAACATAAGAAGAAAATAAAAACACTCACAGACACCCGACATGAAATACTGCGGACCCCTTGATGCGAAACAAATGTTTTTCTTCACTTCAAAAAAGTGTGTTTTCCAACATGTATAACGACATTAGAAACTTCCAACTCAGGCACTATAATAACAGGACCTTGAATACTTCTTAATATAATTTGAACCTTGTCAATAAATGACACCTTACACATATAGGAAACAAATTATATCATAGAAAATAAGTAATTATGTGCTTTTGACATCAAGTTGATCATTTGGTCCAGATTTCAAATGTCGCAGCTGTAACAGCAACACAGAAATAAAATATAAGGCATGTTATAAGACAAACACATTATTGTTATTCAAACACAATAATGAAAGTACACAATCTTGGAATATTTGAACTAATAGTCTTCAGTTTCATAATCGTCTTCGCTGCTCAACTCCATTTCGCTGTCTGCACCATCGTTCATCGGTTTGTTTTCACATGGGCTCAAACTACAAATGTCAGAACACTTCAATCCATTTGCAGCACAGGGACATTGAGGAACTCGACAGGACTTCCGACATTTGCAGGACAGCATCTCAAGAACAGCGTCGGGGGCCGGTGCACCATCCATCCAGTCTACGGCTAAGTGTCTGTCATCACCATCGCCAACGAATTTCCAGCCATAGCCTGCAGGATTGGGCGTCTTGGGATCGTTCATCAAACTCTGTCTCCAAATTGCGGTTTGATAATTTGCTCGCCGTGCATGTTTTCCAAGACAATCTGCACATGGCGGTAACTGGTAGGACTCTTTCTCACCTTTCTTTGCACAAAATAGTTTGTACCGAAACTCGTTGACTGAAGCATCTCCAGATGTAGCATCATACATGGCACAAACAAAACGTTCCACTCGAGCTTGAAGAGAAGACGAAAGACTCCACTGTTGGCCAAGCTCCTTAAAGAGACTCTGGAAATTTTGATTTGCTTTGACCAGTTTGAATGCTTTCATTTTCCGACAACCTGCGAAGGCACTGACGGAGTCGCAACCAGTGAAAGCGTGCAATCCAATAACTGCCTCTGAGACATCAGATCCATTCATGTTGACAATAGCTGTGATGTCTATGTAATGTGTGCGAGTTTTAGTCCCACATTTCTGATAAAGAGGAGCAGTAATTTGTGTACAGAACGCCATGCTCAAAAGGAAGACATCTGTGTCGTCCGCCACAAAGATTACAGCTGCACTTCCGGTGTCACTTGCGTATTTTTCATGAAGCAGTACTCTCGTGTCTGCTTCTTCTTGCTGGCAGCAAAGCTCCGGTACATCTTCAACTGCTGAGTCAGTAATTTTGATGCACTTCTCCTTTGAGGTTACAAACATATGCTTTGACTGCAATAATGACCTTGAATGTGGTTTTTGCTATTCCTGAAACAGAAATTCATTGAGTTCAGTCTTGTCGTCACTACTCTGCAGGTAACTTCTCCACAGACGGACAATTTGTTGGGAAGTTGTATGCTTGAACTGTATGTCCGGATTCTTGCTTCGTCTCGCTCTTTCATGGTGTTTTATGCTGTGTGGTTGATACACATCAAACACGATGTCAATCCTAGTACTGTGTGCACCTTCTCTAATTGCAGAAAGAAGCAAGGTGTTTGCAATGTCTCCAAATGTTTTCTGGTCCCCCTTCATCTTTTGAACCAAAGCCATGCCATCAATAATTGTGGCTGATGGTGTGGGAATGTTCTCTGCTTGTGCATCTTTTTTGTAATGCTCTGGCCAACACAGCTTTGTTTGTCTTCCTGATACTCCCATCTTCACAGGCTGGAGACCATGGTAGCAGACCTCGGGGATGTGCCAGGACATCTTTCATATCCAGGTTCTTTGTTGTTTGTGCAATGAGTACCATTTGCCCAAACAACTTTCGGTCTGCTTTCAGAATCATTTCTTTTCCATTTGAAGAACCTTTCTTCTGCTTCTTGGTCATATCTGAAAAGGTCTTGAGCCTCAGCTTAGGCGATGGATCATGAAATTTCACGACTGGTGGACTTGATTCGAGTCTTTCAGACTTAAAGCTCTGATAAGCTGCTTCACCACGCTTTTCTGCTTCTAGCAACTGTGTGGCAATCTGCCTTGTTGCAGCAGCAGCTGTAGACAGACACACTAGTTCTTGTTGATTTTCTTCAAAGGGATTAACCCAGTTTTGCAGGGTTTCTACAACAGCATTGACAGCCAGTTCATCCTTTTTAATTCTGCTGTTCTGTAACTCTACATGTCCATGATCAGATTTGCCTGTGACAACACATCTCAGAGATGACGCAAGGAGGATGACCGGTATTCTGCTGTCAGGAAGAACCGACTCACTGCACCAGGTTTGAGACTATACTTGCGCACTCCTCCCGCAACTTTTGTGTCACGATTGGCTGTCTCTTCAATTGTCTGGTCCAAGGGTATCTTAGCAAAGAGTTTCTTTTCTCCTAGTTGGACAGAAAACTCTCCTTCAAGGAAGTTTTGAAGCACTTCTGGATGGTCATTTCTGAGCTGGGACATTTCAGCGTAGTATACTGGAAGGTACCGGGCATAATTCTGTCGGTCATGGGCGAAGCACCAGACAATCATGCCACAAACTGCAGCCATGTGGAAATTCCAATCACCTTCTCTGGAAGAGCGAATTAGAGCCAGCAATACTCCCCCAACCATGTCAAAGTATGACACCCATAACGCTGAAAGAGGTCCGTTGGTGTGCCGTAGATGTTCACAATATTTCTCAAAGTGTTCCAGCTTCTGCAAGAACAATTCATGGTTCAGCGTCTCTTCATATTTGGAACTTTGACGAGAAGTGTCCAGAAGATCACTCAGTAATTCCAATAACTGATCGATCTGGTTCATCTGTGTAGGTTGTTGTTCCTTCAGCCATAGCAGAAATCCCACCCATAGCAATCTGTAAAGGGCATCATATATGTATTTGTGCGTTCGGAGAGACCTGTTGTACTGTCTGCCTGCCATGACACTCGTTACAGACCCCTCTGCCACTATTCCTGCCTCAATGCAAAGGTCACGCAGGCCTGCATCCTCAAAACGTTTTCCAAGTATTCCCAGAAAGTTGCAGACCATATGAAAAGAGCCGAGGCGAAGAATTACTCCGGGATATTGACATCTGTGTTTCCACAGAACTTCTGCCACTTTGGAATAAAGGGCCTGGTTGAATACCAGTACAACCTCTTGAAGATGTAGGCTTTCTTTTACCTTCATTGACCTGTTCAAAATCTCAGCTGCTGTCGCCATGCTGGTTGCTGGAAAATTGATTGGGTTAAGATAGCCTATGTTGTGCTGATGAACTGTCTGGTCCTGTCTCATAATGATGTTGATTCCTGTCCATCCTGGAATAATTTGGTTTTCCGGGTGCATTTGCCGTAGAAGAATCCAGATCAAGTCCTTTCTGTGGATGGATTTTTGAGGAAGAGCGTGGTATTCTTCAGCAACTGTTTTGCTTCCAGGTCCTTCTCTTTTCCCAGTGTTGTAAATTGGAAGCTGTTGTTCTTCATATTTGATGGAACGTTGCTTTTTCTTTTCTATTACAGGTCGTGCCCATTCCAGCTTAGGATCATACACCTTTTGTTGGACAATGATGCCATTGACCCTGTGGCTTGTTCCTGCTCCTGTTGCAGTTTCCTCGAGGAAATCTATATTGTCCCAAACGAGAGCGGAATATATGTAGGGATTAACACAATCAGGAAGTGGGACAGAATCATCTGAGGATGAGGCTATTTTCTGAAGGCTCAAGGCAGTGTCGTTTTCCTCGAGAACAGTATATGAAACTCCATGCCCTAGTTTGTTCATTATCTGGATGATTTCCGAGTTTCCTGTCTGTGTTTTCACTGCATTTGATAGCAAGATGTGCTTCGGTGGTTTCATATGACCACAGGTGACACTGTAGACCAGATCTTGGCCATATGAATCCACCAACAGTTGAATTTTCTGCGAGGCACTGTGATAGTTTTGTTCACCTGAAAGGACACACGTTATGAAGATTTGCAGAAGTTCTGGTAATCGGAAGCCACTCCAGTTCACCAAAGCGGGCGTGAAAGGCCACACTTGATCCTGGCGGATCTCTTTTATGGAAGATCTAATTATTTGGCCAGCTTTGATAACGACAGAAGAATCACCAGATGTTACTGCTGTAAGGGTTTCTATCTTGTCCTTGAGCTTCTGGTTCTCTTTCACAAGTTCGTAGATTGTGAGAGTGTGAGGGAATCCGAGTGTTTTCCCTTTATCATCTTTACAGAAATGTAAAGTATCTGCAAATTCCTTTTCAATATTTCGTCGAATATGCTTCTTGGTGGATTCTTTGGTCATGGTGATCCCTGTGTTTGACATCACCTCAACGACGATTGCTGTGAGATCAATCATCTTTAATACACGAGGATTCGTGAATAAATCATCACGGATAAATGTGTAGAGCGATTCGTTCACATGTCTTTCAGCCTCGTTGTACAGGCAGTCTTCTTCGGCATCAGGAGACGCATCAGTTGTTGCAGTTTCACCGCCTTTATGAGTGTACATGCGGTAACATGAGTGGTGGTAATGTGCCTCAGCGGCAACTAAGTCTCTTGACGCAACTGCTAAGATCTTCGGGTCGCTCTTTTGCATTGCGCACTCCCGTATTCTCTTATCGCATCGCAGCTCTGTGCACTGTACAATTGATTCTCTTGTTCTTGATGTTTTTTTTTTATACTTTTCTCTTTCACAGAATGTGCATTTTGTTTCGTAAACCCTTGCTGTTGAAGGCTTTGACCTGGGAAGATGTTTACTGCTACCAAATACTGTGGTTTCACCATCATCACGCCTTTCTCGATGTTTTTCTAAGAGCTGAAGGTCGCGTTTCAATGTAAAGAGTGACCGACACTGTCTATGGTAAACTATGTCAGGCACCTGTCCTTCTGATAGATTTTGAGCTTTCTCCAGCAATGGGGAATGCTGACGTACACATGCAGCATTTAGCAATGTCTGCCATGATGAAACATCTTTTGGTGAAGTGAGCGGAGCTTGGGAATCTTCCTCTGGATAATGGATAACACAAAAAGGTTTAGATCTTTTGCTTGGGGGGCGAATCTGTTTGAAAAGCGGTCTGTGAGGGCCCTTCACCACTGTTAGAGGATTGCATGGCTATTATTCTTTATGTTTGATTGGGATACCTGAAATAAAGCAACAACAATCATTTGTTATAATGAAAACAAACGCAACTTATTGCATGAGTGCAGTCTCAAATTACTACATGAAGCAAAAAAGTGCATTGCAACAGTACAGATTTTTGCATTTCAAGCCTAGAGACAGATGAAGGAATGAACGATATTGAATATATGCTATAATATGATTAGATATGTTAGAAAAACACATTCTATTTCTATCTACCACCAGTACAATATTTTAAAAATGTTCAGGGATAAGGCCACAACTCAAAACGATGGAGTGAATCATCACTTATACTCCAAACTGTAAGGAATTCCCTGTATAGATTACCAGACAAGTGATGGCCGAGTCCTGGTAGGCCTATTGAGTATCAAATTTCATCAATATATCGATCAGCCACTGAATACTAACACCTATACTACATATTCTTAAACACTAGAACGGGCACTCAGTAGAGCGCATACCTTCGCCAACGCTACATTTTGCCCCCCCCCCCCAGAAACCATTGATTGTGAGGGTATTTAATCCCATACCATATCTGCCATCTCATATGTATTATGATGGCTTGACCGGATAAGAATTCGGATAAGTATTGACCGTGTTATGACTAAAACCGCACATTTTGCAATGTCGTGACCCCCCCTGACCTTTGACTCCCAACCGCTAATAATGGTTATTACGTCATTGTGTCATGTCACATATCACAAGATGGGGCATTGAATTCTGAACATTTTGGCATTAGTTGCATGCAAATTGGATACAAATTGACCGCGCTATGGTAAAAAGACGATTTTGACCTTTTCATGACCTTGACCTTGACCTTTTGACCCGGTCGCTCCCAAAATCTAATCAAATGGTCCTCGGATAATAACCAATCATCCCACCAAATTTGCTGCGATTCAGTTCAATACTTTTGGAGTTATGCGAATAACAAACAAACAAACAAACACATATTCACAAATAAATAAATAAATAAATAAATACACAGCGATCAAAACATAACCTTCGCAACAAAGTTTGCGAAGGTAATAACACAAGACACTAATATCGCTTTTTCATTTTGATGTATTCCACTTGTTTTTCTGCATGACAAGGAAGGGTTTGATTACATCAAGTATGGTTTTAATGGAATCCTCATATATATGTGAAAACATATATGTAGACAACAAAATCACTCCTTCATGTGGACTATTTCCAAAGTGATGACACTTTTTGTATTTGCGGAATGTTGGATTTTACATTTTGAAAGAGTTTCAATTTACTTTATCTATTTCAAGTAGTGCATATAACATCATAGTAATGAAATATGCAGCTACATATGCATATTCTGCCATGTGGATTAAAATTTCTCAAATATTGAAAAACAACAGGAATTCAGCGTCGGTCATTTTGAATTTGGCTAATTAAACGCTTCAGCTACTCTGTTTTGCTTGCTATCATGCATTTCCACAACATAGAGGTCATAAGCTTTCCAATGATACCAAACACAACCGGGCACTAATTTGGTGCCGACAAAGTGGTCGGCCTCATGGACTAGTATTAATTCAACAGCTGAGTGGGAATTGAACTCAGGACCCTAGGATCTCAAGCCCACCACCCTAAACATTAAGCCAACACCAGGCATGGAAGATGGATGCACGAGCAAAAATGCCAGAAGGAAAAACTGGAAATTTGGAAAAGGGTGGGGTTAACGAGGGTAGAAAAGATCATTGTTTTGGATTGGGGATGATCTGAGATGGTGGTGAAGAGCTGTGCTGAAGACCTGGAGGGAACAATGAGAAGGAAGAGAATGTGCAAGTTGATTCCACAGTGGGAGGAGAGAAATGAATGGATAGAAGTGAGCAGTGATTGGGAGTTTCATCAGAAGGGGGTTGCTGGTGGACCATGTGCACCCCACAGAAACCACGGGGGAGATGTGGAACCAGTTTCCTGCTACCTCAAGACAGAGAAATGTAAGTTCATATACAAGCCGTTTAAACAGTAAAATATAAGATACTCCTGTATACATGAGGAAGGCTCCAGCCTGCCACATCGTTGCAAGCTGAAGACTCAACTCTCCATTGAATATTGTACCTATATATGCAGTCTCACCAGGGTGTGTCTTGAGAACAGATGGAACTTTGTTAACTTTAAAATTGCAACATAGAAGGATCTTTTGGAACTTGCTTATAGCCCCAGGAAAGAGTATTGGGTGGGGGATATTGTGGGTTCAGATGGTCATCAGATCAATAAGGTTTTGCAAGGTTGTTTACGACTTCAGAGGAATGTGTGTATTCTGCCCTCTCCAAGATTTCCCAGCATATATTTATTAAATTATTTTTCAAGTACTAAACTAAGTTAATTTTGCATTTTTACATTATTATAAATTCAATCAATAATCCAGTTTCCACAGTCCCCTGATTTGTTCAAACAGAACAACCTAATGATTTGTTCTGTAAGAAGAAAACTGCTAAAAATCTAAATTTGTCATTTGGCTAGCGGCAGGCTTGTTCCCACCGCGTCAGCCAAACTTGCGCTGGTGGGTTAACAACCTTGTTCGTGGATGCAACCCCGATTCGGGGCCACCACCTCTCCATCCCACAGAGTTGGGGCACCCAGGTTATTTTGGAAGGAAAGAACCCTGTGCAATCCGAACATATACATCCAATAGGCAATCGTCTTTTCCAATTATACTAATCAAATTTAATTCGAGCAAGCCGCTCAAATTCTTTTTCCCCTGAAGTTTTAAAGATATCTTTTTTTTTTTTCTTCCACATCTCTTCATTGCAATCATCCATCTGCTTTTAGTTCTCTGGCAACAATTGTTGAATTCTTTCAAAAGGGTTTTTGTCAATCCCAAAGGCATGAGTGTCTGTACTTTCATGTTTTCCAAAAAGTAATACCACCGTTACGGTGTCTCGACTAAATTTAAAGGTAGGTTCTTCATTTTCTGGGTTTTCTGGGTCTTCAGAGATGGTTGGTCCAGGGAAACTTCATGCACCACCATTGTCGGCACTCTGGTAAACTCTCTCGCTCCATCTCTCTCGCTCCATCTCTCTCGCTCCATCTCTCTCGCTCCATCTCTCTCGCTCCATCTCTCTCGCTCCATCTCTCTCGCTCCATCTCTCTCGCTCCATCTCTCTCGCTCCATCTCTCTCGCTCCATCTCTCTCGCTCCATCTCTCTCTCTCTCTCTCTCTCTCTCTCTCTCTCTCTCTCTCTCTCTCTCTCTCTCTCTCGCTCCATCTCTCTCGCTCCATCTCTCTCTCTCTCCTCACACACACACACACACACCGTTCATTACTTTTATGCACGCCATGATGACAATAGCAGTGAATATCATAAGGCCAACGATCAATATGTGTAGTATCCATGTTCCCCATCCACCAAACACTCCCATTGACCAAGATCTGAACCCTCCTTCTTTAAAATAGTCATGGTACTCTGCAGCTACCTTCCTTACGTGTTGTACCACGTCATGGATATGTACCTTTAATGAAGCCTGGGGTTCCACGAGATTATTCATTCGTATCCTTATATCTATCCTTGTCCCAGTAATTTGTCCCTCAATAGTTACTTGTGAGCAAACTAAACACTTGCTCTTGTTCATACTTTTAGCATGTTGTAAAGATATTGCTAAAAAGGTGTTCAGTGGATGCCCAGTTATCCCTTCATGTAACACTATTCCTCGCTTCAGGCGTACAGTGTCTACGTCCCCTTCATCCCATGTGACACAGGGTGCATAATTACCGAAGGGTCATATAGGTGTTTGTCCCATACACGCCTTTCTCATGCAATTGGTCCTGATGTTTACCTTCTTCTGCTCGTCGTACTCTATCACGACTCATTCATTGTTTCTCCTGCTCTTGACCTCGCAAACATTCTGCTCTTCATGACATTTCCATAATACCCTCACTGTCTGTTATCTTCTATATTATCACAATTATGCACGTGCTAATCAAAAGCACTGCTATATATGTCATGAACCTCCGGTAACGTTCTTCCCGCTTGCAGATTTCCTTTCTTCTCTTTACAACTTCCTGTATTCTTTTTGCACTGAGATGCGTGATCTTACTTTTGCACTTGACAACTGTGTTGGTGACCAATAATACCTGATGTGGTCCGGTTCAACGTGTCTTCAGTCCGTTCCTCCGTTTGAACACCTTGATGTACACCCAGTCACCAGGCTGGATGCTGTGGTGTTCCTCTGCAGCTGGTCTGGTAGCGCTTGTCTGACCTGCGAGTCAAACTCTTTGACAACCTTTGTTAAGGCAGCACAAAACTTAATCGTTGTCTTGTCCATCATGTATATGTCCATATGTTTTATAGACACTTTACCAATATTATAACCTGTTGTTGGCTTAGCGGTTAGAGTGGAGACTTGGGACCCTAGAGTCCTGAGTTCAAATCCCGTTGACCACCGAACCAACACCAGGGAGTTGACATATCAGGAATCCATATATATAGTTATGCTTCTATCCTCGGCGAGATTGCATGCTGCAATTGGCGCACATAGTTAGCCTGCACCCTGTCATTTGACAATCTTCTCGAGGTTCCACTCAACACATGCCCTAGGTTTGTTGCCTGAATTTTGCACAGTTGTAATTTGGCCTCTGGTACTCCATGGCCTTTGACAGCCAGTGGCCCCAAAAGGGTTAAGATGTTTCCCCTGCAATAATCCCCTGATGTCAAGCAAATCAGCAAATCATCCACGTACTGTACCAATAGCGCCTATGGCAAGCACTGAAATTGCGCCCCTGTCCAAACATCTGACACCCGTATTTTAAATAACTTTACCATGATATCAGCTCAAAAATACAACCCAAGCTCGTTAATCTTTTAATTAACAAATTATGGCACCACATGGAAATTACAACTGCACCTTCCTTGCTTTCACTGATGCAAATTGGTCTATGATGTGCTCAAAGTCAGTTTTTTTCAGTTTCTTCTCTTTCTACACTCAGCAGAGCAAGATCACAGAGTCTGCCTTGACCCATGGAGGCTCTCAAATATGAAACTATTAGTTTTAACTTGCTGAATTATGTCTCACAGCTGGCGATGGAAACTGCGATGGTTAGCATTATCTGAATAGCAATGCGAAGATCGGGGAAGATGCTCTCAGCTCCAGACTGAACAATAAATTTGAGAAGCTCTTCAGCTCTTGATATTTTCATGTTGGCCCGACTTGATAGCAACATTCTGTAATCCAAAATTTTTTCATATAGCTGCTGTCCATCAATATCAGAGCTGTACAATTCGCTCAATTTTCACACTCTTTTTTTTTTTTAGATCGTTACTGTCAGTGCCATAACACAGTCCATTGACATCGAGAAGGAACCCAAATTTGGCTTCGGTGTCGTGCAAACGAGCAAACCTTTCGTCCATTTCTCTGTGAAGATGGTAGTGTTCCCTTCCTGACTCTTTCCATTTCCTCCTTGGCTGTTAACCCAGCATCTCTCGAGTTCTAATCAGCCATTCGTTTCTTTCGTCTCTGACGTCTTTTAACTTCAATATTCCATTCTTGACAGAGACCGAGTCCTGCTCAGTGCCCCCCCCCCTTCAAGTGGCACCCAGGGCATGTGCCATACCTGCTATACCTTAGGTACACCACTGACCGAGGTAGACCCTTCAGTAAGTACTACATGGTTCCATCCCTTCGTACCCTTCGTTCTCTTCCATGCAATACAAATTTCTGCCCCATACCTGACGTAAATATTGTCTTGACAAACCCTTTCATTGGCCCAATCTCGTTTGCTCTGTGTCCCTTTTGTGACAATTAATGTAACATGTGGTGTTATGTTCATCGTTTGGTACATCAAGTCGCATTGTTGTTGTATACATTTCACCTCTAACTCAATTCCCTCTCTAAACATCCAAAGATCAGTAGTTTCGATCTTGAATTCCATACCGAGCGCATTCTGTACTTAATTTGCATAATTCACATTCCCTCATTCAAACATCATAGTATGCTATACAGTGCAGGAGTTCAGTTCATTCTGCCATATTTTCCCATTTTTCATCGTGAGGCTCCAACCAACGTTTTACATTGGAAATTGTTCCTAACTGCCAAATTCTGCTCAGCCATCTCTCTGTGCCCGGCTGAGTTGCGTATGTATTATGTCCACAGCCCACAGCCGTTACACACAGACCCATGTTTCACAAAGTTGTCATACACACAGCTGGAACCACTTCTCTCCTGACGACCATCAGAAATGCAATGGCAAACCACCTTGTGCAATCACCAATTGCCATGTTTTTCGCCTGGCATCCTCACCTGCCAGCACTTGCTCACACATGCTCAAACATCCGTGTATCTGCCTGCAGTCATTTCACAAAATGAGCGACCTGTACCTGTATGCTCCAACATGCGGCGCTCTCCACCACATCTGCATAGTTTTTACCATCAATTTTAAATCCACCACAAATTCCTGCCACAATCGACTGCAAAAACTCAGATAATAATACAATGATGCAACCAGTCGTGCTAATACAACCAATCGACTATTGTTTATGCTCAAATAATTGCCGTTTTTACATTAGTGGGGCAGATAACAGCAATTTTTGAGAGGAATCGTGCAAATGATGATACAAGCATCAACTTTGGCACACTTGTTCTCCAGGGGATTCTAATCAAATCTGCCTGATTGGCCATTTGAAAATCCAAATTTTGAAAAAAATTAAAAAACTAAAAAAAACTTCAAAAAAGTTAAGATCACGAATCAATGTTGGATGCTGGCTGAGATTGGTGAATGTTTCAGAAACATCAAAGACGTTCCAAGTCTGCCATGCAGTTTTCTTCCCTTTACTGCGGAAGGCAAGGCAGACACGACGTCACATCCAGTGAACGTATGGAAGTATGGGATCCCTTGAGCTTTCTCAGGCCCTATTGCAGAAACTACCTCATGGACTGGAATCCATCGCGCCTTGGCTCCTTGGCCAAAGGCAATCCACATGTTCTCAAGACCTAGTTCCTGTAAGGATGGCAGTACAAATATTGCTGTGACTAGTACGTCCGTGTCATTAGCCTTAATGATAATGGACTTGCTACCATCCGTCGTTGCATCCCTGGCGTGTACAAATATTCGAGTGTCAGCTTCTTCATGACAACATGGAGACACAGCATCCAGTGACTTCCTTGTGTTGCTAATGGCATCTTCTCCTTTTCTGACAATGACTGTGCTTGTCATCTGTGCTTCACACATCTTTTCCGCAAGGAAATGAAACAGCTCAGTCTTGTTGCTGTCATCTCGAAGAAAGCTTCTCCAGTTACTTGGTGTCTTACTGGTTCCTGTCACTCTTCTTCTGATTCCTTGCCCCCTTTTCGACCTTGCCTCGGACTTCAGACTTGACTTCTTGTACACATCAAACACTACGTCCACCCTCTCGTACCTGACACCATAGGATTCCACCTTTTGGATGATGTCTTCTTTCGCATAGTCATCAAATATCTTTGAAGTGTGTGGAGGGAGGGCATTGATTTGTGCTGAGCCATCAATGACTGCATCTCCCCTTGGTTCTCTGCCTGGGATGTTCACTTGCACTTCAAGAATTTCAGTCAGCTGTGACTTCAAATTTTCTTTAAGTTTTTTTTGTCTTCAAATTTTTCAAAATTTGGATTTTCAAATGGCCAATCGGGCAGATTTGATCAGAAAGCCCTGCAGAACAGAAATGCCAAATTTGATGCTTGTATCATAATTTGCACGATTTTTCTACGATCTACTACACTATTTGTGAACTTTAAAATTGCAACATAGAAGGATCATTGGTCTGTTTTGGAGCTTGATTATAGCCCGAGGAGGGGTGCAGGGTGGGGAGGTATTGTGGGTTCAGATGGTCATTAGATTGATAAGGTTTTGCAAGGTTGTTTATGACTTCAGAGGAATGTGTGTATTCTGCCCTCTCCAAGATTTCCCAGCATATATTTATTAAATTATTTTTCAAAGCACTACATTAAATTAATTTTGCATTTCCACATTATTATAAATTCAATTAATAACCCAGTTTCCACAGAGACAAAGCATGGAAAGAGCAGAGGGTGCAAGACAAGAAAGGAGGTGGTAGAAGATGGAGAAACCACTGACCTGTTTGCAATGTGAAAGTGATTCATCATGCAAGATTCCAATGATCTTAAAGGCTTTCTTTTCCATGGTGTGAGGCTGGGGTGCCTACCCAACGGGGAGAGCAGTACTCCATCAAGCTGCGGATGAAGGCCTTGTAGGGGGATAACAGTTCAGGTGTACCAAGGAAGGACTTTGCACAATGGAGGGTGCCCATTCGGCGACTGGCTTTGGAGGTCTACTAAGAAACGTGGTTTTCCCAAGAGAGATTATCAGAGGCTGATGAGTAGAGTCCACTTTATTTGCACACGTGATGATGAGAAGGAGAATGAAAGGGCCTGTGGTATTGGATTTCCATCTGCTCTTTGTCAGAGCATTGGGCCACTCAAGACCAGTTGTGAATGATTCCTTGACTAAGAAACAATCCTGCACGGGTTTAACACTCTATCTCAGGGTGTGAAAATTTTATGCTGAGCAGCCACCAAATCTACGCCAGTGATGACTTTACCCACTCACCCACCAAGCTTCTCGCATGGAGCAGGAGCACACTCCAGTGACAGCTTTAACCAGATGCCACCAGGTCATGAGCAAGGAGACAGATCAGAAAGCTCAGCTTTCACATGAGGCTGTTATTGTGCTTTCTCTTGTGTTGAGATCGATACGGACTTGCAAGCCTTACGAAGTTGTCTCAGGTGAATTGATTTGAGGCTAATGGTGGATCTTGTACATATATCACATCCAGGACAAAAACAGTCAACAGCAGCATTCTCCTTGTTCTCGGGAAATAGAGATAGGCAGCACTTATTCCAAGACCAAGTGGATTTATAATGTGTATTCACAACAAAGGCGGGAATACAAAAAGAAGCAATACAATTTCTGTGCAATAATACAACCCCGTACGTGTCGCCATGTCAACAAATGATCGGCAAGTCCTTATCTATTTAATCCTTAGGGCCTCAAGCACACCACAGAAGAAAATACCAGAATAAATTGATGCAGCTGCTGAAAATACCAGGGCTGCATTGGCAGGACACAGCGAGTCCCAAGTGGAGGAGTGACCACAGTTCATGCTATGAGCAGAACCAAGCATAAGGGGGGAAGTGTGCATGACTTCTTGTGGGGGGGGGTGTTGAGAGACTGTGGATAGAAGTGTGCCGTGCTGCGGAGAAAATCCCAGGAGTCGGCGTGCAGGCTTTCCAGCAAAATTTCTGTGCTTCTTTTCCACGGTTCACACCATACCCTTTTATAGTCTCTTCCTACCTTCAGCCATGATGACACTAGCCCCACCCCGCTCGGATGCCATCGGCCAATGTCCTAGCCCATGGGTGAGGCAACCCACCCTGACCTTTCAACCACTTTGGATGGTGCGCACCTTCTCTGTGATGGCAGCATTTTCCTGCCTTTACTCATGCCGACGGCCTGTCGGACCACTTAAAAGAACATAAAAGACAGATTACAAGGGGATTAAACATAAACATAAGGTAATACCCCTGCGTGCTCACCTGGTAGTGGCTGGATAAGATAACCGGGCAACCACTAGTAGGCATGGATCACCCACAAAATATGTAATGAAGAAGAAAGTAAATACCTTTGGATTTTTTTTTTCATTCCATGAACAAACTTTGGTACATCACGGGTGACAGGTTATGGCCAAGTTTCATCAAAATTGTGTGTGATTTCAGAGAAGAAAGTAAATACATATTTTTGGAGGCAACCCCCGTGCAAAATCCTGAGACTCCAATTTTTTTCATGTCGTGAATAAACTTTAATACATCACGGGTGATGATGGCAGTGGTCAGGTTTCATCGGAATTGTGTGTGTAGTTTCTGAGAAGAAACAAAATACATATTTTGGGGGCAACCCCCCCTTACACACCCTTCGAGCCTGATTTTTCTGATGTCATTAACAAACTTTGTTACATCACAGGTGATGAAGGTTGTTGTCAAGTTTCATCAGAATTGTGTGTGTCGTTTCTAAGAAGAAAGCAAATACCTATTTAGGGGAGGAAACCCCCTCCCCATAAACTCCCTCCGTAGACCCCTCCCCCCTCACACCCAAATTAAAAAAAAATTTTGGTAATGTCGTGAACAAACTTTGGTGTATCACCGGTGATGAAGGTTGTGGTCAAGTTTCATCGGAATTGCATGTGTAGATTTCTGAGAATAAAGCATGTACATATTTTTGGGGGACAACCCCCATAGATCCCCTTAGTGCCCGATTTATTTATTTTTTATTTTTATTGTTATGCCATGAATAAACTTTGGTACATACACGGTGATGAACGTTGTGGTAAAGTTTCATCGAAATTGTATGTGTAGTTTCAGAGAAGAAGTTGAAAGTATTTGTGGACGGACGGACGGACGGACAGACGACGCGCCATCCCATAAGCTCCCCGGAACTACATTCCGGGTGAGCTAAAAAGCATGTGTAGGGATATCAGTTTTTGACACACAGGTGTGGAAGGGAAGCCAACAGCTTTCTACACAAATAATGATGCATATCCTTCCATCCTAATTAAATTACCTTGTGCTTATTCGAATGCATACACTATGGGAAATAACTATCGCTATACTCTGCAAAGTTACCCGACACCCTCACCCCCTAGAAGGCATTCCCACAACACTACCATCAATTTTCAGCAGTTTTCCAACACCACTTAAAGATACATGCACCCCCAAACTTGAATTGAATCTCCTCCATGCTTAATTGATGGCTTCAAACGAGGTTCTTTGTAAGTTTAATGTTTTCGTGATCTCACATACTTAACTGTCTGCGATTTATATCCAAGTAACAAACTTTGCCGAAGCACCTTTGACCATTGTTCTATAGTCCAATTTACGTGTTATTTTGCATATTTTAGCCTTTTAGTCTTGTTCCCCTTTCTTTACAAAGATTTTCTTCCTGCAACACATCCTTTAAGTACCGATTTCAAAATTAACCTTTTGACTGTTAATGGCTGGTCGACAACACCTGAGCTTTCGGCCAGTTCTGTTGTCAATCAAATTCTGGTCCCATTTCTATTCCGTTAGGATATTGGCCCGGTTGCATAAAATTCCCTCAATCTTACGGAAAGACTCCCCTTGAGGGACACTGTGCTTCCTTCAAGAAGGATTTCCTTGAGGGTTGTTCCATAAACAACCCTTTGGAAACCCTCGCCAGGATTTTCCTTTCGGTTGAGGAAATCCTTCGGAGCCGTTGCGATGCTCGGCGACCAATCAGATTAGAGATAGGAAGAGGTGTGATGCTATGCAGGATCACAGCTGCTATAAAGACGTGACAGGTCCTCTGCGGCGATAGACATAATCCATTGTAGAGGCAGTCAAACCTTCTTTTCATAGCTCCGAATGTCCTCTTTATGATCGCCCTGTTTGAGTGAGGGTGCTATTGTACCGTTCTTCTGCTCGATCATTGTGATGAGCGAGCGGGGTCATCAACCATGGTTGGCATTGATAGCCACCATCACCGAAAATCAGTCCATTATGCTGTGACTGTTGAATTTGGAGGTGTGGAGCAGGCTCGTGCCAGATCCGAGAATCGTGCTCCGCTCCAGGTGTTTGGCAACCATGTTGAGAATCATCATTTCATGGTCGCAGACGCGCTGCTCATTGATGGAGTGAAATCCTTTGCGGTCGATGTCGTCGTCTTTGTATTCATGTGACGTTTGTATGCGGATGTGCATGCAGTCGATGACACCGATCTTAAGGAATATTGTTCAAATATGCAACGATCCTAAAATTAAGGATGTCCTTTGAGGGAAACTTGATGAAATATTAAAGTAAATCCTCAACTCTATCCTGACGAATGCTTTATGCAATCAGGCCATTATATTCAATCATTGCTCATCCTTGTTGGGCAGACTTTTGGGTCTTCCACTCCTGGGTTTGTCAATTACAGACAATGTTTCTCTGTACTTGTTGATTGTGCTTCGGGTCCCACACCTTAAAATCGAGGGATGTGAGCCATTTCACCAAATGTTTTTCCTTCTTTATGCAGAAATACAATTCTATGGCGCTCTTCGACTGAAATGTTAGCCATTTGGTTTTAAGCCAACATTTAATCCTGATAGATCTCTGTTCTGCAGTATGAAACGTGAGCTTTCAGCATGATGGATGTGTTGAGGAATACCTGACAATGAGTCGTCAATTAGATTTGATTGGTAAATGTGATGGATTTAACCAGACTCAGTGGTGTAATGGTTTGTGTCCGCTCCGAGTCTGAAAGGTCGTAAAACTTTATATTAAGAACGGTGCGTGCTGCTTCCTTGCTTTTGATGCTCAGCATTTAATAGGATTGGCCACGGACAATCCCAATAGGTGGGCATCCATGGGGAGGAGTGAGTTGGGATCATAGTCAGTTGTTGTTATAATAGAAAACACTAATAGAGGCTTTGAGTAAATTGTTGATGCTCATAACATCCACTTGTAGTAAGTAACTCATGAATGTGTCGAACACTTTTTTTTTTGTACACAGCACAGTATATGGAACATTTATGAAAGAAGATTGAGAAATAAACATTGTGGGAAAGTGATGAAAAGTACATGCCGTTCAATTCAAGTCAAGGAAAACACAAATGATTAAAGCCAGTAGCGAGGGAGGAGAATTCTCATGCCTTTTAGGTTGTACCATCTGGGATGGCAGGATAGCTGAGATGTAATTTGTACATTTGCCTTTGAGCTGTCTGGCCTGGGTTTGAATCTCAGCCCAGCTATAAACCACCACCCTGGTGTTCCGCATGCAAGGCAATGGATGCTTCATTGTGTGTGTGTGCCGTCCCTCGGACGGCCGTTAAACCGGATGTCCCGTTGCTGGCACCATGAACAAATTACAAATTCCTGCCCGAACAAACAGGGTGCACTGTATCAGAGGAACAGCCACGCACACAGCCAATTATGATACCCAGCAACCTTGTATGGCATACGAAAGGCGAAGGAGAATGCTGGGTTTTCTTTTTGGTTGACAGAGGTTGTGTTTTCACCCCTGCCTCTCTGTCTGTTTGTTTCTCTTTGAGCAGGATATCTCAAAAAAGTTGTGGACGAGTTATGACAAAATTAGTGGATGAGTTGATTAGGTGACGAGAACAATTCGATTAGATTTTGGTTCAGGTCCGGCCCATCAGTAGGATACAAAATGTAAACTGTTCCACCTGGTGGAGGTACATGCTACACCGAGTGCTGTTCTTGTTTTTTCATGTTTTTAAAAATCTTTTAGACTCTATGCCCTGATTTCATTGTTCATGCTTCTTGATTTAGAAAGAGAGAGCAAGCAGCACTGTTTCATCATCACTTTGAGCCCTTGAGATGCCCAAATAATTTGGAAAATGTATGGCAGAATGAAAATCTAAACATCGACAGATCCTGAAATGGAATGTTCTACATTTGTTACATTTTTGTTTGAACATTTATGAAGACTTTGGCATGGCAGTGAAAAATTTGCAAAAGTAGCATATACATTCCTTCTCATCACTTGGTCTTGATATTTCCTCAAAATCTTTGGTGTGCGTAGTCTTGGCGTCGAGTATTATTATTATTATTATTATTATTATTATTATTATTTTTTTTTTTTTTACAGGTTTAAGGCTTTGTGCAGTAGCTGCAGCACACGCACACACACTCGCACACATGGAACACCACCCATCTCAACTTCAGACAAACATGGCCCGACGGTGGGTGGAAGTGAAGTAATTTCCTTGAGCTCTGAGGACCGACGGCGCTATCTTTACGACGTCGCTTTTCTCTGTACTCAGCGAGGCATTTTTGGAAAAATTTTCTCCTCCCCATCGATGCCAACTCATTGCTGGGTCTGTCTGTGCTTTATCCTTCTAAATGCTGAACGTAAACCACAAAACCAGCACTTATGATTTGTAAAGTCTTTGGCATGACTCGTCCAGCGTCGGAATCAAACCGCCAAACTCCCAGACTCAGGCCGGACGCTCCAACCATTGTGCCTCAAGTCTGGTTATTAGGCCTCCTTTCCCAGGTCATTCTGCCTTGTTTAATTGTTCGATTTCATTTTAAAACTTTTTGAACGTCTGTGCAATTACCCCTAATCAAGCGAAACCACATCCTTTCCCTGCTGTCATTACAATAATGCATTTTGCTTTGTTGTTGCGTCCTGTTATTTCAGATCGGCCAGTACATAATGTCCTTGCCTCTGCATCTGGAGCCTTTTGTATCTGAAGAGGATGCTGCTTTGGAGCTTGCATTACATGCTGGCAAACTTCCATATCCACCAGAAAAGGGTAACAATTCCATCACTTCTGTCACTTCCGAATTGCGCTGTTTTGCCAAAACATTGGTTACCGTCACCAAGTAAATATTTGCAAGCTTTGATGGTAAATGCAAATGGCGTATTAAAGAGCGAAACTTTGTGGTTAGATGGGCCAACTTTAATTGAGCTGTTTGCAACGAAAGGCTGCAGAGGCATATTTATTATCGCTTCCTTGTTTGTTTTATTCTCTGTAAAGTTTCATCGATGACTTGGTCAAATGACAATCAGTAAATAGTTAATGTGATTACTTGTTGAAACACACCAGGTTTTTGATGTTAACATTATTGACCCTGTTGTGCCGAATCAGGATAGGAGCTGATGGACTCTATTTATTTATTTTTCATCAGACTGTTTGTCAAAGGTCAGCGCTCAGGCACTTCTGGTGAACAATTTGCATGCGCAACACGGACGCTGATGGAGCAAGATGGTGTGCAGCAGGATTATTCAATTGTATTTTCAAGAGGAAGTGGGAGATGGAAGAAAGAAAGTTGGGTACCCGATCATAAATAATAAGCAAGGTTATACATGTTGTTGTGGTTCTGCGAAACCACCGCTCCTCAAGGGCAATTGCACACATCATATAGTTACTCCGAGACAGCTGTTTCCCTTCCCTTAGGTCTAGTGGGTTGATGGGACGAAATTCATTGTGAGGACTTTCAGTTAGGTCGTTAATTCAATGCTCCATTCATTTATTCATTCTATTCCTTTACTGTGCACACACAACCTCTCCTTCATGCATGCAAGTAAGCACAAATAGATAGTAACAGCACAGCTTCATTAGCATATACCGCCAGAATCACGTTCAAACTGCGCGCCATTCCCAAACAGTCATTTTATTTCAACCTTCTCCGTACTCAAACCACAATGCTCCAACCTTCATACAACCACCACAATGCCTTCCTAAAAATCCCCCACAATATCCTGCGCTCAACCTCCACCACAACTGCTACAAACGCTTCAACCCCCTTCCACAAACGCTTCAACCACTCCAAATGCTTCAACCTCCTCACCACAAATTCCACAGTGCTTCTTCATCCACCTCACCACAACCGCTACGAAAAGCTGCAACCACAGTTGGCACTCTGGACGCTCACCACTGTCCTTTAAGGATGTCAGGAAACGATGAGCATAACCCACCATGACGGATGCTTGAGGTCGGAACAGTAGCTTGGAGTGCAAGTACGTAGGTCGGAGCGCAAGCACGCGCTGGGATCCGTTCAACGTCATCTGATTAGCCCTGGCGCTCCGTTAAATAGCGACCCTCATTTGGTGCCCAGCTCACGTTCATGGCCAGGAACCGCTCCCAGAAACCTGCACTCCACGTAAATTCGGGATCTCCATCGCATGGCCAAGTTCCGGGGGCGAATGAGGCCATTTTCGGCTTCGGAGCCTCGCGGGGCAGGGCCACTTCTTGGGGAGGTGTCTGTGCACCAATGGGACTGCTCGGTAATGCCTCGAGAGCGTTTTTATCCGATTCTTGGCTCCTCCTTCACACAGCCTCTATAAAATAGCTGCGACAGGATCATTTGAGGCAGTCTACAATCCAGTCTTGGTCAGTTCTCCAGCCAGTCATCCTCCCTGCCACGGTCATCCATGACAGATTGGAGGGTCTTCTCCCAGATGCGAGGTGACTACTTCTGAGCGAGGATGGTCCAGACCTGGATAGCGGCATGAGGGTAAAGGAGGATCGCTCAGTGGGCAGAACGTCAGACCAATGAATTGACTCAATAAACACACATACAGACTTTCTCACACGCTACTTAAAGCTGTCTTCTCATGTCTACTGTCTTGTCTACTCTAGACGCACGGAAAACTAAGAGTAACTTCAGATATGCACCTCTTCACTTTTCCTCTTCTGCATTACATTGCACTTCATTTTGCAACTCCCCACTCACGCACCATGGACACCTTTACTTTTATTCCCCCCTCCCCCCCCCCCCTTCCTAATGTGCGGACCATGCTGGACCAGTGAAGGAAAAGACTAAACGAGCTGGGTACATTTATAACAAGCAGTTCATTATAAGCAAGGGCAAGGAAAGTCATGTGGCACGGTAAAGGGGTTTATTCACAAAATGTACATTAGGGGAGAGCAAGGAATTGTGGGTGCAACAAAAGAAATGCAATTATTATTTACAAAAGAGAGAGTGCAGAGTTACCCCGATTTATAATGTTCCACAATTTTAAATTATACGAACATAACAGGTGCCATCACAGACACAGACACAGACACACATCCGAGCAAGCTAGAGATAGCCAAAGAGATGGAAGCAGTTGAGGTGTAAATGACCTCGTTGATACCTGGCACGGTTGACGGACATACACAGTCCAATCGCTTAGGAAGGGAGAGGAGGGAAGAAAACTGAGGGTGTCGACAACGCTTGAGTGGAAAGTGCGAAATGTGATGCAATGCAATGCAGATGAGGTGCAAGAGGAAGTGTGAAGAGGTGCGAATTGGTAATTGTTGCTCTTTTAGTTTGTATGTCCACAATGGATGAGACAAGATGGGAGAGACAGAACATGCAAGATAAAAAGCTTAACGTGACATGTAAGAAAGTCTGCAAGTGATAATGAATATTGGCTGCAGAACGCAGCCAAAGCCGAGCGCCGATGACCCGGCAATGCTCGCTCCACCCTGCTTGGTTACGACTCGATCCTGCGCTGCTCTCTCGGCTCGGTTCTCGTTCGGCAGGACCAGAGTGACGACAATGATGCTCAGCTTTGGAAGTTGAATGATGCCAACAACCAACTACTACGATTCATTCTATTTTGTTCTTTTTATAAAGCCCAGAGTGAGGGAGGAGCCAGAAAATGTCTCAAAAGAGCCTGTAGGTGTTTCCCAGCTCTTGCTTTGGTGCATAGGTGTCACTCCGAGCCGTAGCCACTCCCTGCCAGACCCCACAGCCAAAAATGTCTTCAGTTACTCCTCAGTCTGGCTACGCGACAGAGCTCCATAACTTACATTGGTCTAGGGTTTTTGGAAGCACTCTCCGGCCCTTAACGTGTGCTGAACTCCGTTCAAAGGTCATTATTTAATGGAGCGCCAGGGCTACCCGGACGTCATTGTATGAGCCCCAGCACATATTTATGCTTCAAGTTGTATGCCAAAGCGTTTCGACTTGTAATGTCCTTCATCCCCCCAGCATCCAAGACACTGTGGTGAGTGTCCAGGGAGCTGTTGTAGTGAAGCAGAAGAAGTGCTGTGGCATTTGTGCTGAAGACGTTGAAGCGTTGGGAGCAGTTGAGGCAATTTTGGTGAGAAAACTGAAGCGGATGAGGTGATTGTGGCAAGGAGGTCGAGTGTAGGTTGTTGTGGGGAATTTTAGGAGGCGTTGTGGGAATTATGTTGAGGGGTGTAGCATGGTGGTGAGCGTGGTGAGGGTCTGAAGGGAGACGTCGGTTGGTTAATGGCGCGCCATTTGAACAGGGAAACGGCGTGCGTATGCAAATGATCTACGGCGACACTCATTATTCCTGCGGCTCCTTCGGGAGCGTAACTGGCCTGATGTGCCTGCATCCGTGAAGGGGGTTGTGTGTGAAAGAAAGGGGTTCAAAGAGATGAAAGAATAGGGGATTGAAGACCTAAGAGCGCGAGCCAACGTACCTTATCCCGTTTACCCACTAGACATATGGAAGGGCTAACAAAACGAATATTAACGAGATAACTATCCTTGGATTGCTATATGGTTGGAAGCCATTGCCTTGGAGGAGTGCCAGCTTCGCAGAGACGCAACAATATTGTTGCGAAATTGCACCCCGCCGGCGTGCGAACGACCGCTTTTAACCAATAGCGGCCGCTTCGCCCCCCGAACGTGCAATTCAGTCGTGACCCTCTCGGAACAACGCCGGGAGCTAGTCATGGGTGGGGGTTTAACCTCACTACAACTCAGTCCGCATTCTACCCGCGCGAAATAGGGTCCAATTGCCGAATGGTCGATTTACCTAAGTACCCGCGCGGATAGCGTACCGAGGAGTTGTACCACGCCACAGGTCGACTCTGGACACGAACCGCTTAAGCGGCTCGTTCCGTGCTTCAGGGATAACCGAGCGGAGTTATCGTCGACCTTGACGGTTCAGATTATTTACCGGGCGTTTTAAACCCACTACCAATCCCTTACGTGATGCAAGATGGAGATTCAAACAAAGGAAAGGACGCAGCGAAAAGGGGAACAATTGGAGCAGCACATTTATTCCACGCCACACGGCAGTACGGAAGGCACGTATATCACAGTCAAGCAAGAAAACGCAATAAAAGCAAGTGAAGAGACACACGCAGATCTACAACCGAATAATGCAATTCACACGGCAACACTTATAACAGTTCTACTTCACCAGGCTGGCGCCGCACACACACGTTTACACAGAACCCAAAAGAAATGGAAGTCGCGACTTCCCTTAGCGCGTCGTCCAGCCCTTGGCGACCGCAACTCCAAGTCTCTCCGGCGTGGTTCACTGGGCTCTTGCTTCGCGCCTGCACGTGTCGTCCGCCCGACAGGAACGAAAGAACAGAACCTCCGACCAGGAACAATCACCACAACTCTTGACAATTCCCCTTCAGGAACAAGGGAACAGGGACAAGGGAACGACGTTATCGTCCACATTCACGCCCACGCCTCTTGTAGGGTCGGGCTCCGCCCTTCGCTCCGCCCCGTTTCTGGCTCCACCTCCCTTCTGGAAGCTTCCCAAAAAGGGGTGTGCCCTCTCGTTCCCCCCTCCCCGCGCCGTGCGGGGACGAGGAAAGTCAGTTTTGGCTCGGGGCCAGGGAATTATTCCCCCAAAATCAGGCCCCCACCTTCTTTCACCTTTGACCTCCGGCTCAAATCGCACCTCCCCCATGCCAAAGCGCGGGAAAAGCAGGAGGGAAAATCTGGCAGGAGACATTCAAGCAGGAGTTTTGGCGGGAGATGCCCCTTCGCACCCTTGTTGCTGCTGCCTCTCCGCTCCTTTCATCCGTCCCGCGGAGATCGTGACCGCACAATGCTCGTTGAATGGCGAGTGGCGAAGATGGTGGTAGTGTAGTTGTGGAAGGTGGCGTTGTGGTGTGAATGGCGTGATTGTGGGTGCCGTGTAGTGAATGGCGTGATCGTTGAGATGTTGGTTGTGGCGATGTTCGTGGTTGTTCTTGCACCAAAGTAACGACAGCAAAAGAAAAACGGCTAACTGAAGAATCGCAGCCCGAATGGATCACATATATTCCCTCTAAACAATGGGTGTGGGCTAACTACACATGAACTTACCGATATATCTCACCTGAGGACCCTTTATGGTGTAATGCGAATTTCCACAGCGTAACAATATACAGTATATCTGCTCCATTATAGATCGATAGTCAAAGTAGAACATTTTGAAAATGCTTCTGATTCACATAGGGAATTTGATTGGGAGGAAATTTTATGACTAATATTACTTTTTAAATTATTTATGGATTTGAGGCTCATGGAAGAGCAAGAAGACAAAGGTCAGAAAGTCAACAGACTGGTGTGAAAGGGAACATGTGGACAATAATACTCGCAGATACTGTGTTAAGTGAGGAATAGAGGGATGGGTTATGATGGGGCTGAGACAGATTCATTCGAAAAGATAAAGTGCGGCTTTGGAAGAGGTCAAGAGGTGATAGTTTGCTGTGATTTTGAAGGACTGAGGGGGAATAGAATTAAAGACACGAGAGGATGATGGGGGCTGGAAGAATTGAAGTGAGCATCCAGTTTTGTGACCCATGGCTGTTTGTGCTGCTGATGTGCAGGAGATGAACTGTCAGAGATGGACAGTGTAGCAGACCGTTGGCTTGGTGCGGTGGCCCGTGCTTCTTTACAGTGCTACTGTGAGGCCATATTGCAAATCGGCCATCTGTCCCCACATGCAACACGTCAGCTCACCACTGACATTGGTGAGATATTACCTGCTGTGTTCTTGCTCTCAAGTATGGAAATGTAATTCTCCTACTACGGTGGCAACGTCTACACCAATTTACAACTGAGGAAACCTTGGTTTGTTGCCCATTAATATGAGGCCTCTTTCTTAAATCACTCTTCTGAAATCTTCATTCCTCACAACTCCTCTTCATTGCAGTCCTCTTACTACCATTCTCTTACCGCTTCATACTCCAGACCTTCCAAACTTCTTGAACTTTTAAACTCAAATATATACATTTTTAACATCTCCCCTAATCCTCCTTTCTCTATCTCCCCCTTCCCCCCATTCTCTATCTCCCCCTTCCCTTCCCTCCGTTCTCTGTCTCCCCCTTCCCCTCCGTTCTCTATCCCCCCTTTCCTTCCCTCCGTTCTCTATCTCCCCCTTCCCCCGTTCTCTATCTCCCCCTTCCCCCGTTCTCTATCTTCCCCTTCCCCCCGTTCTCTATCTTCCCCTTCCCCCCGTTCTCTATCTCCCCCTTCCCCCGTTCTCTATCTCCCCCTTCCCTCCGTTCCGTTCTCTATCTCCCCCTTCCCCCTGTTCTCTATCTCCCCTTCCCCTTCCCTTCCCCCGTTCTCTATCTCCCCCTTCCCCCCCCGTTCTCTATCTCCCCCTTCCCTCCGTTCTCTATCTTCCCCTTCCCTTCCCTCCGTTTTGATATATGCTTTCTCTCTTGGTATAATTTTTTTGAAAATTTTTATTTCACTGAGGTCTGAGATGTAGCGTGCGTACTCTTTACAAAGCGTTTGTGCTGCCGAAGCAGTTTCTTGGCATGGGTTGTGTTGGGTCATTTGTCATTGCGTTCCCAGTAGTCAGTCGGGGCAGGAATTGGCAATTTGTCCAGAGCGCCAACAATAGTTTGCCAACTCTTCGCGAATGACACCTTGGGATCTTTAATATACATCGGGTAATGCCGGCAGACGAGACGCCCAGTTTTACGTCCATCTGCGGGACGGCACACACATCGATGAATCACCCTGCCTGTGAAACACCAGGACGGGAGTTTATAGCTGGGTCGGGATTCAAACCCAGACTTTCTACTCATGCTGAGTAGAAAAATGATTTTGGTTCAATGTTCGATTGGAGTTGGTGGTAGTTTAGCATTTTTCCTGTGTAAATGCGAAAGGATGAAATATTTTACAGAGAACGCTAAGTTTATAATTGATTCAGCTCGACATGGAAGGCATGACTTTCAATACAAGTTGATACATGAGGTAAAAAGCATGAGAACAAAATCAACAAATCTTCATTTGGATGTATCGGTGGGTTGGGGCGGAGGAGGAGGAGGAGGAGGAGGAGGAGGAGGAGGAGGAGGAGGAGGAGGAGGAGGAGAAGGAGGAGGAGGGGATGAGACATCCAGAAAGCACACTCAGTACACATGATTCATGCTGGAAGAACAGACCACGGATCAAGAAAATTCCACCATATTTGTGTGAGTAATAAGTGCATGATCCATTCCGACAGTGAAGTTTGTCTCGATTAACAGAACATAAGCTTTTCAGCCTTTATTGAAACCCCGGAAAAGGGTGGGGGTATCTGATGCCTCATTCGGAGCATCAGCCCTGAGTCTGGGAGGTTGGCAGTTCGAACCCCGGCTGAGTCGTAGCAAATAACAGTACGTGCTGCTTCCTTGCTCGATGCTCAGCATTTAATAAGGATAGAGCATAGACAAACAACCATAGGTTGGCAACCATTGCAAGGCCTGGTGGACCAGGGAACACTTTTTGCTTAATTGGCAGATATATTGGTGTTATATAAATGCTGTGGATTATTATTATTATTATGATCCCCATGCTTTTTGAAAAAAAAACAAAAAACGGGAGGATATTGCAATTGGCTCCGTCTGTCTGTGTTCATCTGTCCGTCCATCACTCTATCTGTACGCCTGGTGTTGGCTTCATTGTTTGGGTGGTGGGCTTTGGATCCTGGGCTCCTGAATTCAAATCCCACTTAGCTGTTGAATTAATACGAGGTGGGTTTCACTCTGCCTCTCATCCTTCTGAGGTCGGCAAAATGAGTGCCAGCTTGCTGGTATCCTGTGTTGGAGTGGCGATCCGTCCAGGATTGTGCCCAATAGCCAAGGAGACTGCTAAGGCAGCACCAATACCCTGCACTGAGTATGGTCCCAATGGATGGATGGATGGATGGATGGATGGATGTATGGATCCTTGGGCGGGGTAAAAAAGGTCAAATATGGAAAAATGCAATTGCGGGCACATTTTAAATCATTTTAAAATGAAACTTTGTTTATTTCAATCAACATTGGAAGGTACATGAAAAATGTAACGATGTTTATTTATTTGACCTTTGGGTTCATGCCCCAAAGCGTGGGGATTTTAGGGTTACATGGGTCAAAATTGGGGAAAAACCTTTTTCACTCAAAATTTGATATTGGGTCCTTTCTGGTGGAACATTTTGCTATCTTTCAACATTGCTTTGGGTGGGAAGCATGGGGATTTGCAATGGTGCACAACTGATTTTGCTCTCATTATTATTATTATTGTTTTTATTATCATCCCTTAACTTGTAATCAGCATTTGCATGCTCCCTTATTTATTTACAGAATATCTCATCAACGTTCTGGATGCAATCGGTCTCCAGCCTTCGAAAGCCCTACAGCATGCACTCGCTTTGCTCAAGGCAACACCCCAAGACTTTCGCTCTGTTGCCAGAGTTGCTCCACAGAGGCTGGCTTGTGGCCTAGCAGCCATACGAGGTCTGGAATACTAGAAGAGTCTCTTCATGTAATAAAAGCTGGCAACTTGTCCAAACCTATTTTTAATCACCTCTTTGCTGATGATTCTTGATTCCACCATGCAATGTTCACTTCTGGTACTTTTGTTAACTTCAGTTTGGAGCTCTTAATAAATCCTGTGTTGATTTGACACAATATTCATCATTGGGATAAATTTGCATGAGAGTTTATTTTTTTTTTGTTTTTTTTTTGTATACCTTGGTCGAGGCTCGTATGAGAGCAAACACATAACTCACAGCAAGGAGGCATGAGACAAGAGGGGCGGGAGTGGAAGGGACAAAACAGTGGGGAACAGACACATTAGGTGAACTGTGGAAGGGAGAGGGATGGGGATGGGACGGGGAACATGGCGAAGAGAAGATGGACATTACAGGGACTTTCAGGAAGGAAAGCAGGAGAAATGAAGGAAGTGGGCTTGGGTGGATTATCGGGGGTAGAAAAGATCGAGGATTTGGATGGGGGAAGATAAGAGGTGGTGGTGAACAGCTGTTTTGAAAGCCTGGAGGGAAGAATGGGAAAGAATAGAGTGAGGAAGTTTATTCCAAAGGCGGGAAAAAGAGGAATGAAAGAGTGAAGATGAGCAGTGATTCGTGATTTTGGTAGTTTTACCAGAAGGGGGTTGTTGGCGGACCTTGAGCGCCCTGTGGAAATGTGGTGGGGACAAATCGCAGAGAGAGCAGGGGGGGCAAGGCTGGAGAGGAGTCGGTAGAAGACAGAAAGACCACCGACCAACCTGCGGTGATTGAGTGAGAGGCCCAAAGACTCAGCTTCATTGTGGGAGATGCCGATGATCTTAAATGCCCTGGTTTCGACAGCGTGAAGCCGAGAAAGGTGGGAGGCAGGAGCACCAGCCCAGAGGGGAGAGCAGTACTCCATCAGGCTGCGGACAAAAGCTTTGTAAGTGGTCAGGAGCTCAAGAGGGCCGAGGAAGGACTTAGCACGACGGAGGATTCCCAGTCGGCGACTGGCTTTTGAGGCGAGGTTGGAAATGTGACTTTCCCAGGAAAGGTCATGGCAGATAGTGAGATCCAGAAGCTTGAAAGAAAAGACTTCTTCCAGAGGATTGTTGAGAAAGTGGATGGGGGGGTTTTGTAAACGGTCCTTTCGAAGAGACATAGTGAGAGTGTGAGATTTGTCTGGATTGAAAGACATGTTCCACGTGTTGGACCAGTTTGTGATTTTATCCAGATCTGCAGTGAGCGAAGAAGCTGCTGCTTGCCGGTCTGAGGGATGACAGATGGTACGGCAGAGGGTGGAGTCGTCGGCAAAGAGAAATAGAGGATTTTCCAGAGAGTCCGAGAGATCATTGATGAAAACAAGAAAAAGAACAGGGCCCAGAACGCTACCTTGAGGAACTCCAGCCTGCACAGGAAGAGGGGATGAAAGATTCCATTTATGGCCACACGTTGACTGTGACAGGAGAGGAAGTCTGCGAGCCATGAGTGGAGATGGCCTTGAATACCATGGGAAGAGAGTTTGGTGAGTAGGGCAGGGTGCCAGACTGTGTCAAAAGCACGTGATATGTCCAGGGATACGGCTCGGATTTCCTGTCTGGCATTGAGGACCTCCATCCATTGATGGGAGAGCAGAAGCAGCATTTCCAGGGTAGAGTGACCTGGTCTGAAACCAAATTGATGATTGGAAATCAAGCCATTGGAGAAGAGGAAGGATTTCATATCTGAAGCGATGATGGATTCCATCACCTTGCTGATGATTGGGAGAAGGCTGATTTGTCTGTAGTTATAGGGATCTGTTTTTGCACCTTTTTTATGCAGGGCAGTGATGTTAGCAGATTTCCAAGCAGATGGCAGATGACCTTGGGCAAATGAGAGGGTGAATAGAACAGAGAGAGGGTGAGCAAGAGCAGAAGAGCAGGCTTTGAGGACACGTGGGCTGATGCCGTCTGGACCGGTTGCAGAATCTGACTCGAGGTTTGAAAGCAAGCTCTCCACCTTGTCAGGAGAAAAGGATACAGAGTCCAGGGACAGTTGGGTGCGACTGGGTAAAGTGGGTAGAGATAGTGATGGGTTTAGGACACAAGATTTAGCTGCAAACACCGAGTTTAGACATTCAGCTTTATCACGTGTGGAATCAGCAGTGCAGCCATTTGAGGTAAGGGAGGGGATGGAGGGGGAACATACACCAGAAACAGATTTGATTAAACGCCACCAGGATTTTGAGGAGGGAGAGAGATTTGAGAGTTCAGACTTGAGCATTTATTTTGTATGAGATTCAATTATATTATGAAACGCTGGATGTATAATAATTGCAATTGGCAAGTCTTTAAAATGTAAACCACCTCTTACTCTCGGTGATACTGCCTGAGATTTTATGATGCCTTTTGTACAATTTTAGTTATCTCGATGTTGTACATTACTTGTCTGTTTAAAAAAAAACAAAATTATTTTGATGAATTTATTTTGAGAGTGTGGGGGGATGACTTGTGATTTTCACCTGTACACATGGAATAGTGCAAGTGCTTGAACTGTTGACTGCGGGTGGTGGTGCATGGCCATTCTTAGTTTATGGAGCGAACCGTGTGGTTGATTATGATAACGAGCGAGACTCCGACACGCTAACTAGTTCCATGACGCTGGTGTGGTTGGCGGACTAACTTTGAGAGGGACGAGCAGCTGCAAGGCGTGCAAGATGGAGCAATAACAGGTCAGTGATGCTCTTTCAATGTCCAGGACCGCATGCGTGCTACACTGGACAGGCCAGCATGTACCTTGCCCTTCACCTTCATGCTCGGGTGAACCGCTGAGCTCCATCCGTGAAGTGGACTAGGGTTTGAGACACTGTCCCACGAATGAGGAATTCCCCAGAAAGCGTGAGTCATCAGCTCGCGTTCATTCAGTCCCTGCCCTTTGTACACACTTCCCGTCATTAATACCAATCAGACGGTTTGGTGAGATCCTTGGAGGGTGGAACCATGCTCGATCCTCTATATCCTGCGCATCAGGTGAGGAAGCAGCATGTATCATATTTAGTCTTTGGTATGATTTGGCTAGGGTCAGAATTGAAATGCATATCTATCAGATTGGAAGCAGATGCTCTAACCATTGCGCCACGGAGTTGGGTTGAACGTTTTCACTTTTGAGGTTCTTTAAAACATGAAAGATGTTTGTGTTCTTGTGAAAGTAGATAAGTTGTCAGATAATTGTATTGTCTTGTTGTTTTTTTTTTTCTCGTGAGGAAGGTAATGCAGTCTGTTCTTTTTATCCATACCAGGTAAAGATGTTTGAATGAAACAAAGCGCAGTCCACACATTAGTTCTTCCCACCACTGTGTGTGAAGTTTTGTGATTCTGACACGATGTCTCAGTGCTACGTCAGTCAAGATGGCAAGGGGCAGCACGACATTGTCAGTGACGTGAAGCACTGGTGATGAGAGTTGCAATGACTGACTGGAGATGAGAGTTGGGTGCACAATTACAATCCTGAGAGTTAGAGTACCAGTCAATGGAGTACCGCTACAAAGGGCCACCAGCTCCGACTTGGCTCCATCAGATTTTCTTATCTTTCAAAAAACTTAAGGATCACCTGGATGATTTCCTGGAGAACATTTTTGTTCTGACGATGATTTCTCGGCAGCTGTAAAGTGCTGGTTAAGTCAGAAGGATGCACAGTTGACGGCATCACAAAACTACTTGAACGTTGGCAGAAATGTGTGGACCACAGTAGTGATTACGTTGAGAAATAAATATAAACCATGGTAGATTAATGATTGATGTAAGCATCAGTCTTTGTTTCATTCGAATATCTTGTCCTGTTTTGGAGAAAAGGAATAGGAGGCATTACTTTTCAACATGCCTTCTTACATTCTTAGAAGAATTTTCGTTTTTGCCTCAAAATTGTTCAATATTGATTTGAAGGGTCAAAATCATTTTTCTTTATTTATGATTTGTTGAATTAAAGGGTAGTTGAGACTTGTGTAAAGGGAGTGACAAAATTAAATATACCCATCAGAGATGGGGAATCCCCCACCATTGAAATCAGATAAGCGTTTTTCCATTTATTACAAAAAACATTTTTTTCAAGATGGCCGCCCCAGTCGGCCATCTTGGATCCAGCCACGCCCAAAATCAATAGGGTTCTTCCTTTTCAGGTGGTACATGTGTGACCCAAATTTCAAATCGATATGGCGAACAGTTTATGAGTTATCGCACTCACAGCTATAAATGTTGACGCCCAGCCAGCCTGACGGATGGACGATGGACGGACGACCCGGGTGACAACAATATCCCCCTTCCGCCATGCGGCGGGGGATAAAAACTGAGGAAGGTGAACCAGCCACATACAGTTGTCCATACTGAAATACCGGTTTCTCGAGGTACATCAACACATTCTCGATGGTTTGTCCTTGCGCTTTTTGGATCATCATACCAAAACTTGACCGAATTGGGAATTGACTCTGCTTAAGGGGAATGTCTTTGCCTTCTGTCAAATTGAGCGTTATCCGAGGAATCGTAACAATCTCATCTTTGAAGGCTCCAATGTTGATTTTTGCAATGATCAGATTATCGTGTAGCTCTTCCACAATCATCCTCGTTTCATTGCATAGCCTTGGGGGGTTCCAAGTTTCTCATTAAAATGATTGGAGATCCTTTTTTTTCAACTCCAATTTGTGTGGTGGTAATCCAGAGATCTCGACTGAACCGAGGAATTCTGTTTTAAAAGTGAGTAGCATTAGTTCCCTCAATCACAGTATTGAAAGAAAAGTAATCCTTCATGATTCCAGGGAAGCGTCTGATACATGTAGAATTGATGTTTCTCGTCATATCGTTGGGCGGAACCAAGATACAATCCTTGGAGAATAATTCAGCAGGATTGTCGAATGCGGGATAGATAAAATCACAACAATCCTCCATTGCTCTTGCTGATAGAACCATGTCCTCTGGCATTTCAATTTCATCGTTTTCACTCTTTGAAATCCTGTCTTCTCCAAGTTTCAACATAAATTGAGAATAGTTGCCTTCTCCCTCTCTCAATCGCATATTTCTCTTCAATTGAAACTTGGTGAAAGTTCTCCACAAGTAGGATTTCTTGATGCAGGAATTCTCAACATCAGCATCATTTTTCTCTGTTCGGTATTTGCCCTGTTCGGCAGTTCTGATGGAGTACTGCTCTCCCCTCTGGGCTGGTGCTCCTGCCTCCCACCTTTCTCGGCTTAACGCTGTCGAAACCAGGGCATTTAAGATCATCGGCATCTCCCGCAATGAAGCTGAGTCTTTGGGCCTCTCACTCAATCACCGCAGGTTGGTCGGTGGTCTTTCTGTCTTCTACCGACTCCTCTCCAGCCTTGCCCCCCCTGCTCTCTCTGCGATTTGTCCCCACCACATTTCCACAGGGCGCTCAAGGTCCGCCAAGAACCCCCTTCTGGTAAAACTACCAAAATCACGAATCACTGCTCATCTTCACTCTTTCATTCCTCTTTTTTCCCGCCTTTGGAATAAACTTCCTCACTCTATTCTTTCCCATTCTTCCATCCAGGCTTTCAAAACAGCTGTTCACCACCACCTCTTATCTTCCCCCATCCAAATCCTCGATCTTTTCTACCCCCGATAATCCACCCAAGCCCACTTCCTTCATTTCTCCTGCTTTCCTTCCTGAAAGTCCCTGAAATGTCCATCTTCTCTTCGCCATGTTCCCCGTCCCATCCCCATCCCTCTCCCTTCCACAGTTCACCTAATGTGTCTGTTCCCCACTGTTTTGTCCCTTCCACTCCCGCCCCTCTTGTCTCATGCCTCCTTGCTGTGAGTTGTGTGTTTGCTCTCATACGATCCTCCACCAAGGTATACAAAAAAAAAAAAAAAAAAATTCCCATTTTCACTGCAGGAAGGAGTTGTTGAAAATCGCCACGACAAATGGTAAGAATTCCACCAAAAGGCTCATTCTTGTCTCGTACATCTCGAAGAGTTCGGTCCACTGCTTCAAAGCTCTCCCACCTAATCATCGGGCACTCATCCCAAACAGAGTTTCACTCTTCGGATCAAATCTGCCGTGTTGGAGTTCTTCTCAATGTTGCACAATGTATTCTCAGTCACTTTGACA